>NC_055997.1:14473539-14792749 GCF_018446385.1 Zingiber officinale
CTTGTTGGTACATAAGACCTAGCATCCGGTCACCCTTGACCAGCTATGACTCTCTCACCAAGTGTCTGGTCAATCCCTTTGGCCCACTTGGACTTTTCTCTTCTTGCCAAGTATCCGGTCACTCCCTAAGACCTACTTGGACTTTTCTTCCTCGTGCCAAGTATCCGGTCAATCCCTTTGACCTACTTGGACTCTCACCAGATGTCTGGTCAACCTTGACCCATCTGGATTTCTCTTGCCTGGCTTCACTCACCAGGACTTTCCCAATTGCCTAGCTTCACTCACTAGGTCTTTCACCTGGCTTCACTCACCAGGATTTTTCTCCTGCCTAGCTTCACTCACTAGGACTTCCCAATTGCCTAGCTTCACTCACTAGGTCTTTCACCTGGCTTCACTCACCAGGATTTTCCTCCTGCCTAACATCCCAGTTAGGACTTCCCAGTCAAGTATCCGGTCATCCTTGACCTACTTGACTCTTCTTCAATCAACCTTGCATTGTCAAACATCGAAATCCAAACCAAGAATCAAGCTTGGTCAACCAGGTCAACCTTGACCTGAGCAATGTTGCACCAACAGGGGACTCTAGGTGAAAATCCAGGTGGTCGCGGATCAGGTGAAAATTTGGACGAGCCGTGGAGCCGACGTTCAGCATGAAGACCTGAAGTCTCGGATGCTGAGCAAAAGTCCAGACGGTCTGGAGGATCTATCTGGAAAAAAGGTACACTCTCCTAAGAGGAGTAGATGAGGGTGCGTTC
The DNA here is from genome assembly GCF_018446385.1 of Zingiber officinale. Classification (NCBI taxonomy): domain Eukaryota; kingdom Viridiplantae; phylum Streptophyta; class Magnoliopsida; order Zingiberales; family Zingiberaceae; genus Zingiber; species Zingiber officinale. Next base: position 14,474,295 of record NC_055997.1, read on the forward strand.
CCCTGAGGAGGGAACAGTAGGCGTCGGTTCGACCTAGAGTTTCAACAAAACTCAAAGTCAAAATCGGGCAGTTAGAGGCTCTCAAATTCATGTTTTACATATATTTTATACTACCTGAACTAACTTTATTTTACAGGAAAATAAGTTGTTGAAAAAGTCGGTTCGAGCGCTCGGATCACCCGGAGTTGGTTTGAGCGCTCGGATCTGGTCTGGGCGCCCGAAATGCCAAAGCTTATCTCATCACCAGGTTGGAGCACGCTGATTGGACGGGCTGACATCACGGTCTAGGCTTCCTAAAGGGATCCAAGTGCTCGGAGCAGCCTATATAAGCAGTATTCCACCAAAAGACAACTATATAACTCTGATTTGTGATTGCTTTCTTGCGCGTTGCTCCAAAGACGTTCCTGCGACTCCACGACGCGACTCCAAAGACCAAGTGACGCTACTCCGATGACCGAGCAATATAACTCCGACGATAGAGTGACGCGACTCCAACAACTGAAAGCACAGCCTTCCAAATCCCCAGAAGTTGATGGTATACTTTTAATTACTGTACTTAAATTATAAATCTATTGTATTCGTCTTTGTAAAGATTTGTCGAACTGATAGTGAATTGCCCAATGAAAGCGGTCAATCGTAGACCTTGGAGTAGGAGTCGTCACAGACTTTAAACCAAGTAAAAACAAACTGTGTTTGTTGTGTTTATTTTTCCTTCTGTCTTTCTTTCCGCTGCATTATCTATGATTGTGTTTTTCGAAATGAATTAGCCACGAGCGCTATTCACCCCCCCCTCTAGCGCAATGATCCTACAGAGAGAAGAAAACGTCAGCAATCGGACTAGGGACGGATCCCTGGCGCAAGCACTCCGATGCTTAAGTCAGACAAATGGTCGAGGGGAAATGAAATGCAATGAACAGTAGAAACAAATAGTGGGCTTTGAGTGCGCAATGTTGCGTACTTATGTCTTTAGGAGAAAACCCTTTATATAATGTTACTTTTCCTCTATGCACGAATATTAATGTATTTTCAAAAAATGATCCATCATTCTAACATTATGACATTTTTCCTGAAATAGACCCACCACTTCTGTATTTTGTAGGGTAGAAGTTTCCATCGTAAATATTGCACAGATCGACCATTAATATTGGGTTGATAGACCATTAATATACTTTGATGCTAGGCCGACTGAGTTCCCTTTATTGTCTGATCGAACCTCATTTGCTGACAACGTCGGGGTTGGCTAAGGAATAATGACTCTCTCAAGGACTCGGCCTTCGCTCTGCTCCTCCCTCGTTCGTCGACTGGGTGGGGTCGGCTAACTAAGGGATAATAACCCTTTCGAGTACACGGCCTTCGCTCGGCCTCTCCGCTCGGCCAAGGAGTTCGGTCGAGCCGTACACCTAGCATATCCAATTAGATCCAGAGGTTCAATCGACTAGACTACTCGGCCGAGACATGTGCCCATATTAGATCCAAGTGTTGACTTCTCATTGACTTTGACCACTACATCAATCGACTTTCTTGACTTCGATCTCAATTTCGGAGGCCCTACCTTATTCGTCGTATCATTTATTATTCCTTTACACCCAAAGAAATTGCAAACAAAATAAATTGGGTTAGGCATTACTCATTAGATTCATCACAGAAAGAAAGATCTCAAAGATACGTGATTTCCACAAAGGCATTCATCCCACATGATTGCTTAAAGAGATGGATCTCCATTCACTCATTTGAATACCTAAAGCCGACTCGTGCAACTCTTAAACACTACTTTTTTTTCTACATCTAAGCGAGGCAGTGAGCTACTCCTTGAAAGCTTTCGGTCGATGAACAATGAACAAATGAGAATAACTTCACAATTTAGCATGATCATATCTTAAATAAGAAGGCTATGATCATCCTCTATGTGACTCAGCCTTTTGTAGAATATTAATAAGTCACGAAAACACATAATTAGCATGTGTTTTGTGAGACTAATTATCCCATTTCAACCTAATTGTGCCCTAAACCAAGTTAAGTGGCTTTAATCAAGGGGATTAAGTTGTGAGAACAAATAGAGTTTTAGAAGTTTCAGCTTCGATACATCTCCTCTATATATTTTTAAGAATTGTTCTTTCTTTCTTTAAGATACAGCGCCTAATTCTTACCGATCGTCTCCGGCAAAGAGCATATATTTGTTGAGAAAGTGATCAGCGCCGGCGGCAATGCCGACGACCGACGCCAGTGGCAAGATAAAGACGGTGGTGGTGCTCGTCCAGGAGAACCGCTCCTTCGACCACATGCTCGGGTGGATGGAGACTGTTAATCCGGAAATCGACGGCGTCTCCGGCGACAGGCTGTTTTTCAAGCCGATCTCCACCGTTGGTCTTGTACTTCGGCGACGGATCGGAGTACGTCGACCCCGACCCCGGCCACTCCATCCAGGCCATCTACGAGCAGGTCTACGGCGTCCCCTTCGTCGACGCCACCTCCACCCCCATCACCCCGCCGGGCGTGGCGGCGCCGCCGATGAGTGGGTTCGTTCAGGAGGCGGAGAGGGAGCGGGCGGGGATGTCGGACACGGTAATGAACGGGTTCCGCCCCTCGTCCGTACCGGTGTACGAGTCGCTGGTGCGGGAGTTCGCGGTGTGCGACCAGTGGTTCGCGTCGGTGCCGGCGTCGACGCAACCGAACCGGGCGTTCGTGCACTCGGCGACGTCGAACGGGCTAACCAGCAACGACAACAAACGGCTCGTTGCGGGGCTTACTCAGCGGGCCATCTTCGACAACCTCCACAACGCCGGCTTCTCCTTCGGCATCTACTACCAGTTCCCGCCGTCGACGCTCTTCTACCTGTGCTTCCTCTGTTTCTATCCCTATTTAACCAAGAAACGATTCAGTTAGGTGCTCGAAATTATGAATATTTAGTACACAATCCTTACTAACCGCCAAACTTTGGGTGCTAAATAGAAAATATAACAATATTAGTAGTAAAATGAAAATTAGTGTTTTCTATAGAGCCCCTCAAATGTACTAGAATTAGATTATGGACAGGAACTTGAGGCGGCTGAAACACCTGGGCAACTTCCACCAATTCGATCTCACGTTCAAGGATCACTGCAAGACGAGCCCCCAGTGGGATGAGATCCTCTTCGTCATCACCTACGACGAGCACGGCGGCTTCTTCGACCACGTACCTACCCCCGTCGTCGGCGTCCCCAGCCCCGACGGCGTCGTCGGCCCCGCCCCCTTCTACTTCAACTTTGATCGATTGGGCGTCCGCGTTCCGGCCATCTTCGTATCGCCTTGGATTGAAGCTGGAACCGGTATGATCTTTCGATTCTTGCGGCTTCCCTTTGGGCTTTAATATCCATGATCTTTAATTAGACCTTTGGCGATTTTCATGGCAATGATTCACGAGCCATCGGGGCCGCAGGCGACGTCCCAATCCGAGCACTCCCCCATCCCGGCGACGGTGAAGAAGATCTTCAACTTGAAGGAGTTCCTGACGCAGAGAAATGCATGGGCAGGAACGTTTGAAGCCGTGCTCACACGCACGACGCCGAGCTAGAATGGATTGCCTAGGTTAATTATTCTATATTTTAGGAGTGACCATTCGGATCGGAATTTATTGGACGGGCTTGGGTTGACGGGTTGAACCTAATTTCGACTTAATTAATATTTCAGGTTAAATTATTTATTCTAAATTTGATCCGTTTATTTATATTTAATCCGAATTCAATCTTAAATGATCTACAACTAGAATCGAATCTGAACCCGACTTAAAGTGATCTATTTATAAAAATATATTTATCTTAACCCAAACTTAACTCGAATCTAATCCAAAAAAATCTATTTTACTAAAATATATTTATTTTAATCTAAACTCAATCAAAATATGATCTGATCGAAAAATATTTATAAATAAATTTACGGATTGTAATCGGATAATTTTAAGTTAGACCCAAACTCGATTTATTTATTAATCATGTCAATTAGATCAATCTAAATCCGTCTTGAACTCAATAAAATCTGATCCTAATCTGATTTTTTTTATTCAGTTGGGATAGTATTTCCATGTCGGATCCGAATTGTCATCCCTAGTATATTTTGATCAAATTAAATCTATTTTTTAAAAAATAAAAATAAAAATAAAAAGTGTTGAACTGAGCCGAAGATGGCGTCGGGATGTTGACTTACTTGGACTCTCACCAGATGTCTGGTCAACCTTGACCCATCTGGATTTCTCTTGTCTGGCTTCACTCACCAGGACTTTCCTAATTGCCTAACTTCACTCACTAGGTCTTTCACCTGGCTTCACTCACCAGGATTTTTCTCCTGCCTAGCTTCACTCACTAGGACTTCCCAATTGCCTAGCTTCACTCACTAGGTCTTTCACCTGGCTTCACTCACCAGGATTTTCCTCCTGCCTAACATCCCAGTTAGGACTTCCCAGTCAAGTATCCGGTCATCCTTGACCTACTTGACTCTTCTTCAATCAACCTTGCATTGTCAAACATCGAAATCCAAACCAAGACTCAAGCTTGGTCAACCAGGTCAACCTTGACCTGAGGAATGTTGCACCAACAATCTCCCCCTTTTTGATGTTTGACAATACCAACACTATCACTTACAATACCACATGTAAGTTAGGCTAATCCCATAGCCTAAACCTTCTTCATGCCACTAGGTAATAAATACATAAGTTAAGTCCTTCATTCTCCCCCTAAGAGAGCAAACTCCCTCTAGGTAATAAACGCCTAACTTACTCCCTTTCATTCTCCCCCTATTGGCACACATCAAACCATGCCCCATTTTTGGGCACACATCAACAAATTCACTTATTGAAAACTCTCCCCTGAAGAGTTGTTCATCGTTGTTCACAACTTCACTCGTTGTGATCAACACGATAATGAAGGTCCCATACCCTTCATTTATCTTTAACCCTACATTCTCCCCTAATGTAGGCAAATGCCCATCCTTGAGCATTATCCACTTGAAACCACTTGAACAATGAGGATATCCACTCCCCATTAAAGTTCAACCGCTCAACCTTGAGCATATTCTTAACGGAAGGTCAACCACCTTCCAAGGTTCATGAAAAATAATTTTTATGTCTTTAAAGAGTCCCTTCCCCTAAAGATATGGTGGTAACTTCTGTCATTGCACCAACAATGACTTGGAATCCCTAAAACTTTAGGAAACCCAATTTTTAGAAGTCTTGAGGTTCAAATATTCAAAATTTGAAACAAACCTCAACCTAAACTTCAACTTAGCCTTCCTTAACCAATCCATCCTTGTTTTCAACATGAAAACACTCTTTTTATGTATACAAATGTATTTTGAGGGGTTAGGAATGGTTACATTGACTAAAATAGGTTTAGAGTGCTGAAATCAAGCCTTCCCAGCCAAAATCAGCATCCTGGATCGATTGGAGCTGGGTTCCAATCGATTCAACCTATTTGAATCGATCCACTGATCGATTCAGGATGTGTGGATCGATCGGCTGATCGATCCAGTGAGCTTCTGCTCACGAGAATTGCCCTCTGAATCGATCCACGGATCGATTCAGGCACTCCAATCGATCCATGGATCGATTGGAGCTCTGATAGTTGCTGAAATTCTAAATCAGCCAACTTCAGAAATCCCTAGAGAATTCTACAAAAATCCAAAAATCATGAAATTTCGTGTAGACATTACTTAGGGTATACTTTATCATGGAAAAATAGTTTTCTATAAAAATACATCATATTTTCAAAGATTGACACAAACTTGAGAACTTGCAAAAACTTTAGTGTTTTCTTCAAGTTTGTGTCTAACTATTCAATGGTGATTACTATCAAAAGATAGCCTTCACCAAGGTTTTCCAAAATTGTTTTTAAAAACATTTTCAAAACCAATATCCCATCATGTTCCTTGGGCTTAATGCACATGACTTGTACATTAGCTTTCCCAATGATGGGAAAACACATAACTATGTGTTTTGATGAACTTAAAACTCAAAGAATGTACTAAAACAACATCTTGAGTTTTGTTCATCTTCCTAACATCTCACTTGTATCTAATGTGCACTAAAACACATATAAGTCACCTTATGGTCCTTGTGAGATGTAAGATTTTGGTTTTGCCCTATTCTAGGGATCATGCATAACTATCTAGGCATTTTAGAGATATTAGACATCCACCTAGGATGTCACTTGTTAATAAGTGTTGTTAAATGCCATTTGTCCTTAATTACAAGGAATTTAAACTTAATGCATGATTATGTTATGACATACATCAAAAGGAAATAATTTTCAAAAGAAAATATCCTATAACTACATGATGTATGAATGTCATGACATGGTATTTTTGGATTTTTCATAATAAAACATGAATGAAAAATAGACATGATGTCATGGCATATGATGGGCAAACAATCATGGCAAAATTTAGCATAAATAAAATATACCTAAATTACCTATCTAAGTATCCTTAACCACTCACACTCTTTCACTATCAAAATATACAACTTGGCTAACTCAAAATATACAACTTGTTTTAACTTAAAACGTTAAACCTAGATTGCCCTAAATGCTTCAAAGAAATGCCAAAACCTAAATTTACATTTCTATTTCTCTTGATTTGTTTATGCCACTTAAAAATTAAGCATATCCTCAAATGTTGGCATATTCCATTTTTCCTCAAGAGTAATCACATAAATCAAGGCCCGGATTGCCTTAAATTTCTAGGAGAATACCAAAATCCCAACTTGGTATTTCTCTAGGTTTTCCTAAACAGTGCCATTTTAAAATAAGATCAAGACTTCTCAAATTTGGCACATTTTACTCTTTTCGAAGAGTAAATAATAATTCCATTTCATTTTCAAAGGTTAACAAAAACCTTGAAAATGCTCCTTAAGTGTCAATTTCCTCAAAGTTGGGTTAACTACCCTTCTAATCGGAGTTGACACTCTCTAACCCATCTATGGGGTAGAGAAGATGCTCCTAGGAACCCAACACCTATTGGTGCTCCTTGGATGCTCTAGGTACTCACTAGGGATAACTTCCCTAGATACCTTCCTAATGACCTTGTTGGGCTTCTTAGAAGCCTTGGTCACATTTTCTAGGTCAACTCTAGGGATAGCCTCCCTTGTGACATTGTTAGTGACTTTCTTAGACTTCTTAGAAGTCTTAGTCACATTTTTCGCAAAAATACTCTTAGGGATAACTTCCCTAGTATTCTTGGCTTGACCACTGGACCTAAGGTTTGTTCCATAACTATATGGAACTCTATGGTACGAGGGCACATCCTTCTTAGCCTTTGGTTTGTATCCCAACCCTCTATGGCCATTGGATGACTTTGATTTTCCTAGCTCTAGGTATTTCTCATTTTGCCCTTGTAGGATATTTTCCATCCTCTTTAGGGTCTTTTCCATTTTATTAAGTCTTGACCTCAAGACTTGATTTTTTATCATTAAATCTTTAGGTTTTGGTCCATGAGCATTTTTGTTCTTGGGCATGTATCTATTATCCTTAGTGTTCCCGCCCAAGTGTCTATCTACCTTCCTAACCTTAGGTTGGGTAGTCTTGGCATGTAGGGCCACATGCTTTTCCTTAATGCCCTCATGCTTTCTATTCTTATGGTAAATTGCATTAAAATGATAAAAATTAGAACTATCATGCTTTTTACCATAACGTAAAGGGGTAGGCTCAATAAATGTTACCTTCTTCTTTACCTTGGAGGCTCCCCCTTGACTAGTGCCTCCTTGAGCCTTGACCATCTTCTTCCCCTTGGGGCATTGACTTCGGTAATGCCCTTTTTGTTGACACAAGAAGCACACAATGTGCTCCTTGCTCTTCTTTGTCCCGGGGGTGGTCTCCTTGGGCTTCTCCTTGCCCTTTTGTGTCACTTGACCCTTCTTCTTGGGCAAGTTGGGACACTTGCTCTTGTAGTGCCCACTTTCCCTACACTCAAAATATATTATATGATTTTTATTTTTAATTGAAACATTTTTACCTTCTTGTGTAGGGATGACACTTGCTCCTCCATTTGATATTTCTTGAATTTTGGAGGTGGCACCATCTTCTTCTTCTTCACTTGACCCGGATGTGGAGGCTTCTTCTTGCTCCGGGTTCATTGATCTACACTCCCCCTCAATCCTAGAGGTGGAGGCTTCATCATCTTGTACATTGAACAAGGAGTATGCTCCCTCCTTGTTCTCTTCATTGCACTCCCTCGAAGATGAAGCTTCTTCTTGGACTTCTTCTTCGGAGGTTGAGCATCTCTCAACCTCGGAGTCCTCCTCTTGGTCTTGCTCCAAGGAGTTACCCTCTCTGGATTCTTCTTGCTCTTGTACAGTGGAGGGGATCTCTTCATGAAGCTTGGCCAATTTACTCCATAATTCCTTTGCATCTTCAAATTCTCCAATTTTGCAAAGGATGGTGCTTGGCAATAAATTGACCAAAAGCTTGGTCACTTTGTCATTGGCCTCGCACCTTTGAACTTGCTCTTGGCTCCACTTGCTCCTCTTGAGAACTTTGCCCTTTGAGTTTGTTGGAGTCTTGAAGCCTTCCATAAGAGCAAACCATTGCTCTATCTCCATCATAAGAAAATTTTCGATTCTTGATTTCCAAGAATTGAAGCTCGTGGAAGTGTATGGTGGAGCCACCCTTGTGTCGAATCCGAGCCCATCTCGGAATTCCATTGTAGAAGTTGAGCTTTTGAATTTCTTTGACTTTGACAATTTTGCTTCAACTTCTTCACCCTCTAGCTCTTCTTGTTATGCTTGACCCTTCCGGCGATGATTCCGGTGAAGAGCGGCCTCGCTCTGATACCACTTGTTAGGACCGAAAAGTAGCTAGAGGGGGGGGGGGGAATAGCTCTTCGCGTGCTCGTTGCTCGGCGTTGCTTGTTTCTTCAAAGTGATGCGCAGCGGAAATACAAAGAAACAAATACAAACACGCTAACACTTGTATTTTACTTGGTATCCACCTCCAAGGGAGGTGACTAATCCAAGGATCCACACAACGCACGCACCCTCCACTAATGAAACTCTCCTTTATGGTAACTACCAAGGGCGGAGAAGCCCTACAAGACTCAATACAAGAAGAAGAAAGGGTAGTAAAGAAATACAAGCTTACAAGCTTACAATGAGTGCACAAACCCTAACCCTAGTTTCTTCTTCTTGCTTTGATCCGCCTCTTGACTTGGAAGAGCCTCCAAGAACCTTCAAGAACTGGCGGTGAGGAGCTTAGAGAGTGCTGGGGAGGAGCTGTGATGAATCTGGAATCAATCGGTGAAGTTCTCCTGAAGAAATCGCACGCCAACAGCTATAAACGACGCCAACGATCGAATCCCAATCGATTGGATTGCTCCCAATCGATCGGGGAGGCTTTGGATCGATCCACGGATCGATCCAGAGCGCCTCTGTGCTCTGAAAAATGCCTGGATCGATCCACGGATCGATCCAGCGCTTATCGCGCGAAGCAGCAACGTCCCAATCGATCCACTGATCGATTGGGACCTCTGGATCGATCCACGGATCGATCCAAAGGGGTTCTGTTCGCGGGGACTCACCGGATCGATCGGTGGATCGATCCAGATCTGTTGGATCGATCCACGGATCGATCCAAACCTGCTGGATCAATCCACGGATCAATCCAAACCTGCTGGATCAATCCACGGATCAATCCAGATCTTGGTTTTTGCCCAAAACCAAGCCCAAAGCCCCCTAAACCAACATCTAGTCAACCATGACTTGTTGGTACATAAGACCTAGCATCCGGTCACCCTTGACCAGCTAGGACTCTCTCACCAAGTGTCTGGTCAATCCCTTTGACCCACTTGGACTTTTCTCTTCTTGCCAAGTATCCGGTCACTCCCTAAGACCTACTTGGACTTTTCTTCCTCGTGCCAAGTATCCGGTCAATCCCTTTGACCTACTTGGACTATCACCAGATGTCTGGTCAACCTTGACCCATCTGGATTTCTCTTGCCTGGCTTCACTCACCAGGACTTTCCCAATTGCCTAGCTTCACTCACTAGGTCTTTCACCTGGCTTCACTCACCAGGATTTTTCTCCTGCCTAGCTTCACTCACTAGGACTTCCCAATTGCCTAGCTTCACTCACTAGGTCTTTCACCTGGCTTCACTCACCAGGATTTTCCTCCTGCCTAACATCCCAGTTAGGACTTCCCAGTCAAGTATCCGGTCATCCTTGACCTACTTGACTCTTCTTCAATCAACCTTGCATTGTCAAACATCGAAATCCAAACCAAGAATCAAGCTTGGTCAACCAGGTCAACCTTGACCTGAGCAATGTTGCACCAACAGGGGACTCTAGGTGAAAATCCAGGTGGTCGCGGATCAGGTGAAAATTTGGACGAGCCGTGGAGCCGACGTTCAGCATGAAGACCTGAAGTCTCGGATGCTGAGCAAAAGTCCAGACGGTCTGGAGGATCTATCTGGAAAAAAGGTACACTCTCCTAAGAGGAGTAGATGAGGGTGCGTTCCCCTGAGGAGGGAACAGTAGGCGTCGGTTCGACCTAGAGTTTCAACAAAACTCAAAGTCAAAATCGGGCAGTTAGAGGCTCTCAAATTCATGTTTTACATATATTTTATACTACCTGAACTAACTTTATTTTACAGGAAAATAAGTTGTTGAAAAAGTCGGTTCGAGCGCTCGGATCACCCGGAGTTGGTTTGAGCGCTCGGATCTGGTCTGGGCGCCCGAAATGCCAAAGCTTATCTCATCACCAGGTTGGAGCACGCTGATTGGACGGGCTGACATCACGGTCTAGGCTTCCTAAAGGGATCCAAGTGCTCGGAGCAGCCTATATAAGCAGTATTCCACCAAAAGACAACTATATAACTCTGATTTGTGATTGCTTTCTTGCGCGTTGCTCCAAAGACGTTCCTGCGACTCCACGACGCGACTCCAAAGACCAAGTGACGCTACTCCGATGACCGAGCAATATAACTCCGACGATAGAGTGACGCGACTCCAACAACTGAAAGCACAACCTTCCAAATCCCCAGAAGTTGATGGTATACTTTTAATTACTGTACTTAAATTATAAATCTATTGTATTCGTCTTTGTAAAGATTTGTCGAACTGATAGTGAATTGCCCAATGAAAGCGGTCAATCGTAGACCTTGGAGTAGGAGTCGTCACAGACTTTAAACCAAGTAAAAACAAACTGTGTTTGTTGTGTTTATTTTTCCTTCTGTCTTTCTTTCCGCTGCATTATCTATGATTGTGTTTTTCGAAATGAATTAGCCACGAGCGCTATTCACCCCCCCCCTCTAGCGCAATGATCCTACAGAGAGAAGAAAACGTCAGCAATCGGACTAGGGACGGATCCCTGGCGCAAGCACTCCGATGCTTAAGTCAGACAAATGGTCGAGGGGAAATGAAATGCAATGAACAGTAGAAACAAATAGTGGGCTTTGAGTGCGCAATGTTGCGTACTTATGTCTTTAGGAGAAAACCCTTTATATAATGTTACTTTTCCTCTATGCACGAATATTAATGTATTTTCAAAAAATGATCCATCATTCTAACATTATGACATTTTTCCTGAAATAGACCCACCACTTCTGTATTTTGTAGGGTAGAAGTTTCCATCGTAAATATTGCACAGATCGACCATTAATATTGGGTTGATAGACCATTAATATACTTTGATGCTAGGCCGACTGAGTTCCCTTTATTGTCTGATCGAACCTCATTTGCTGACAACGTCGGGGTTGGCTAAGGAATAATGACTCTCTCAAGGACTCGGCCTTCGCTCTGCTCCTCCCTCGTTCGTCGACTGGGTGGGGTCGGCTAACTAAGGGATAATAACCCTTTCGAGTACACGGCCTTCGCTCGGCCTCTCCGCTCGGCCAAGGAGTTCGGTCGAGCCGTACACCTAGCATATCCAATTAGATCCAGAGGTTCAATCGACTAGACTACTCGGCCGAGACATGTGCCCATATTAGATCCAAGTGTTGACTTCTCATTGACTTTGACCACTACATCAATCGACTTTCTTGACTTCGATCTCAATTTCGGAGGCCCTACCTTATTCGTCGTATCATTTATTATTCCTTTACACCCAAAGAAATTGCAAACAAAATAAATTGGGTTAGGCATTACTCATTAGATTCATCACAGAAAGAAAGATCTCAAAGATACGTGATTTCCACAAAGGCATTCATCCCACATGATTGCTTAAAGAGATGGATCTCCATTCACTCATTTGAATACCTAAAGCCGACTCGTGCAACTCTTAAACACTACTTTTTTTTCTACATCTAAGCGAGGCAGTGAGCTACTCCTTGAAAGCTTTCGGTCGATGAACAATGAACAAATGAGAATAACTTCACAATTTAGCATGATCATATCTTAAATAAGAAGGCTATGATCATCCTCTATGTGACTCAGCCTTTTGTAGAATATTAATAAGTCACGAAAACACATAATTAGCATGTGTTTTGTGAGACTAATTATCCCATTTCAACCTAATTGTGCCCTAAACCAAGTTAAGTGGCTTTAATCAAGGGGATTAAGTTGTGAGAACAAATAGAGTTTTAGAAGTTTCAGCTTCGATACATCTCCTCTATATATTTTTAAGAATTGTTCTTTCTTTCTTTAAGATACAGCGCCTAATTCTTACCGATCGTCTCCGGCAAAGAGCATATATTTGTTGAGAAAGTGATCAGCGCCGGCGGCAATGCCGACGACCGACGCCAGTGGCAAGATAAAGACGGTGGTGGTGCTCGTCCAGGAGAACCGCTCCTTCGACCACATGCTCGGGTGGATGGAGACTGTTAATCCGGAAATCGACGGCGTCTCCGGCGACAGGCTGTTTTTCAAGCCGATCTCCACCGTTGGTCTTGTACTTCGGCGACGGATCGGAGTACGTCGACCCCGACCCCGGCCACTCCATCCAGGCCATCTACGAGCAGGTCTACGGCGTCCCCTTCGTCGACGCCACCTCCACCCCCATCACCCCGCCGGGCGTGGCGGCGCCGCCGATGAGTGGGTTCGTTCAGGAGGCGGAGAGGGAGCGGGCGGGGATGTCGGACACGGTAATGAACGGGTTCCGCCCCTCGTCCGTACCGGTGTACGAGTCGCTGGTGCGGGAGTTCGCGGTGTGCGACCAGTGGTTCGCGTCGGTGCCGGCGTCGACGCAACCGAACCGGGCGTTCGTGCACTCGGCGACGTCGAACGGGCTAACCAGCAACGACAACAAACGGCTCGTTGCGGGGCTTACTCAGCGGGCCATCTTCGACAACCTCCACAACGCCGGCTTCTCCTTCGGCATCTACTACCAGTTCCCGCCGTCGACGCTCTTCTACCTGTGCTTCCTCTGTTTCTATCCCTATTTAACCAAGAAACGATTCAGTTAGGTGCTCGAAATTATGAATATTTAGTACACAATCCTTACTAACCGCCAAACTTTGGGTGCTAAATAGAAAATATAACAATATTAGTAGTAAAATGAAAATTAGTGTTTTCTATAGAGCCCCTCAAATGTACTAGAATTAGATTATGGACAGGAACTTGAGGCGGCTGAAACACCTGGGCAACTTCCACCAATTCGATCTCACGTTCAAGGATCACTGCAAGACGAGCCCCCAGTGGGACGAGATCCTCTTCGTCATCACCTACGACGAGCACGGCGGCTTCTTCGACCACGTACCTACCCCCGTCGTCGGCGTCCCCAGCCCCGACGGCGTCGTCGGCCCCGCCCCCTTCTACTTCAACTTTGATCGATTGGGCGTCCGCGTTCCGGCCATCTTCGTATCGCCTTGGATTGAAGCTGGAACCGGTATGATCTTTCGATTCTTGCGGCTTCCCTTTGGGCTTTAATATCCATGATCTTTAATTAGACCTTTGGCGATTTTCATGGCAATGATTCACGAGCCATCGGGGCCGCAGGCGACGTCCCAATCCGAGCACTCCCCCATCCCGGCGACGGTGAAGAAGATCTTCAACTTGAAGGAGTTCCTGACGCAGAGAAATGCATGGGCAGGAACGTTTGAAGCCGTGCTCACACGCACGACGCCGAGCTAGAATGGATTGCCTAGGTTAATTATTCTATATTTTAGGAGTGACCATTCGGATCGGAATTTATTGGACGGGCTTGGGTTGACGGGTTGAACCTAATTTCGACTTAATTAATATTTCAGGTTAAATTATTTATTCTAAATTTGATCCGTTTATTTATATTTAATCCGAATTCAATCTTAAATGATCTACCACTAGAATCGAATCTGAACCCGACTTAAAGTGATCTATTTATAAAAATATATTTATCTTAACCCAAACTTAACTCGAATCTAATCCAAAAAAATCTATTTTACTAAAATATATTTATTTTAATCTAAACTCAATCAAAATATGATTTGATCGAAAAATATTTATAAATAAATTTACGGATTGTAATCGGATAATTTTAAGTTAGACTCAAACTCGATTTATTTATTAATCATGTCAATTAGATCAATCTAAATCCGACTTGAACTCAATAAAATCTGATCCTAATCTGATTTTTTTTATTCAGTTGGGATAGTATTTCCATGTCGGATCCGAATTGTCATCCTAGTATATTTTGATCAAATTAAATCTATTTTTTAAAAAATAAAAATAAAAATAAAAAGTGTTGAACTGAGCCGAAGAAGTTGCGAGCTCGGGAGGCGGAGGAGATGGCAAAACTGTCGGATTTACAAACGGATTTGGTTCAATTAGGGGCGGCGTTGAACGACGACCATGCCCTTGCCGACGAGTACCCGGTGAGGCTGGCGGAGTTGATGACGGTGGCCGACGGTGCTCGGTACGTGCGAAACGCCTTCAAGGGGTTCTTGGAGGAGTGCGAGAGGTGCCAGAAGGAAGCCGTGGACGGGTCGATAGGGCGGTGGCGAAGAGGAAGAGGCCGGCGACGACCTTCTTCGGGAAAGTGTTCTCTAGCTTGCTTGGCTTGCAACACGTCACATGATTGATGAATCCATGAATTGAATTAATTCAAGTGCCTCGAAAGACTATTTGCAAATTATTTGCAAAGTTAAATGATAAGGTTGGATGGATTAGAAGTGTATTCAACGGTAAAAGATGATCGTCATCTAACGGTTATTTTAGGATAACTTTATACATTTTTTCAAAGGGGATAACTTTTATACATTTTTTCAAAGGGGATAACTTTTGAGGACTTATTCCGAATGTCTTCTTCCTAAATAAGGGTACAAAATAATCCGAAGAAATATTCTAATTATCTGTCGAAAATTAATGTTAATCCCGGGTAGTTTCTGGAGTATGTAAACTGATCGTCGAGGCTAGTGTTCGACACTATCTCCGTAAACGATATTGCTCCGCTACGGTGCTTAACGGATTGTTACAATTCGTTCCCAAGATACAATGACGACGAACGTCTCGAAATCATAGCACTCCGACTTCCGAGACCAGCGAACCTTCTAGTAAATTTCTTGGACTCTTGAATGCACAAGATGAGATGAATGCTTGAGGAAGAGAAGAGAGGATTGAGTTAATATTCCATCATCTGGAGGGTTCTATTTATACTGAAAGAAGAGGTTGAGTGTCCTTTGGGTGAGTGGATGTGTTCCTTGGGCTGGATCGATCTAGATCATCCATTCTGGAGGGTTGTAACCCTTCACCAAGCCCACTTCAATCTCATCCATCAAATCTGAGGAATTGTGACCCTCAGATCTCGCATATTGTCATACCTATTTGATCACAAGCGATCCATCATACCTATTTAATCAACGTTGATCAATGTAGCCATCCATTCCCTAAGTCAACTGTCCAGTCATCTCCCTTTGCCCACGAGGATGCCGGGAGCACCTATCCTTTTATTTTTGTGTTAACTCCATTAACACATCTTCATTAATAAGTAGAGAATACACATCGAGAATTTTCGATGTGGGACTACTCTCCCATGCACTTTATTAATGAATAATAAATGTTATTTTGGGCCGATTTTAAACATTAATTTCTCATTCACCTTTAATCGGTTTTGAGTAAATTAATAGTCTAAATCTATCTACGTGAATCGTAGATTTCAATTTTGAAGTCAATTACGGCTTTCAACAATTGATGACTTCCTTCCTCAAAATCATTTTGGTCCATTTAAGACCCCAATATTCAATAATTAAATCATGTCTAACTGATAACCACAAAATCTAACATCACCGAAAGTATCAACTCTAAGTACTCCATCCCAGAAGATATTTTATCTCGATATAATACTTTTAATTTTTAATTATTGTCTCTTTTGTATTTATGATTTATATATATATTTACTTATTAAAAAAGGTAAAATATCAGGTAAACAGAATCGATGGTTATGAACAATGAGGAAAATGAGGTATAGAGGGAGGATTGGCAACCGAGAGAGGATCGGCGATCGAGGAACTCCAAGGAATGATGAGGCGAGCGAGGATGGGAGAGCAAGAACGACATCGCAGCAAAAGAGGAATGGGCTTCGCAACCTAGCTTGCTTCGGAGGATGACTAGAGAGGAATGCGAGCTTCGGAGAGGGAAGATAGGTTTTAGAATATAAAAGAAAAAAAATCAATTAACGCGGCTGAGAACATTTTAGATTTTGAAAAATAAAGGAAAAAAATTCATGCCTATCTGTCACGTTTGACGTCGCGCTCACGTGTGTGTATATATAAATTAAATCGTAAGATGAGAAGTGAAAGTATTAAATTAAAATTTAATTGGGTTTAAATCAAACCGATAGATACGGAGATAAGGATTTCGTTGATTCAAACAGAGATTAATTTAGAGTTGATTTAGGAAAGTTACGACCGAATCAAGTTTACGATTTAAATAAGTTCGATCAATTTAAAACGAATTAAATATTTTTTTGAGTAAACCTTCTATTTCAATTTTTTCTCCCTATTTCTCCGCACGTACATTGCAACCCACCGTACCATTTGTCACCCTTTTGCCCATCCTTTTTTTTTTTTTTTTTTTTTTTTTTTTTTTTTTTTTAATTTTTCTCTTCTTTTTCTTCCCCATTTGCTTCTTCTCCTTCTCTTATCCAAGAATAGTATACTAATAATTTTTTCCTCTCCTCTCCTCAAGCACAAGAGTTCTCTTATCTTTTCCTTTCTCTTCTCCGGCTAACAAGAAACACAGTATCAGGTTTAGGTCATAGATAAGCTTTGGGGATCACAAATAATTTTTTAACTTTGAGTCATAAATAATCTTTAGGCATTAGCGGATCAGTCTTTCAACCAAACCGAGGGCTATAATTAAAATATTCTAATTTTAATTCGTTTCAACTCCTTAAATTTGAAATTTAGGTTTTTAGATGGTGAAAATAAATCTACACTAATATTTATTTATTTATTTTTTAAATTGCCCCTCTTGATTGAAGCCATTGGTTGAAATCTAGGATGACCGATCCGGTCTATGGAAATTTTCCATCGGCCGTTAAGATAAATAGGAAAGCCTAACATCCTATGATTGTACATCTCATTTGAAGAAAAAAATCTTTACCAATGTACCATAATTAGAGATCAAATTACAAGTGCTTGAGTGACACCGGACACTACAAAATTAATGTTAAAACAAAATTAATTGTTCATTCAATTTATTGTTAATAATTAATGTTTTGTCGATGTAAAAAAATGGTCTAAAGACATTTTATCATTGTAATCCTTTGCCCGCAATATATTTCACACACTGAAAATCGACTCTACAATCTATTATAGCAGCATCAAATGTAAGTATCCACTATGTCAGCCTCTGAAACCGAATGAGATTCAACCATATAATAAAAAAAGACGATTCACTCACCCCCAATCTTCATATATGGTAATTTGGGCCTTAGTTGATCCGTGCTAGTGTTGGTTTAGCTCCGAAAGCTTTATTTTTAAATAAATTAAAGAATTAAGCATCTACTTTAATAAACTATCACACATACATATGCACTTAACTAACACTGAACTGAAGGTCCCTTGTAGTCATACATTGATAGGTAGATATATTGACAACATAAGTAACTTTAACCACCTTAATCGAAATATTCTGCCAGTTAACAATAAACAGATTGTGAGGAATGGCATCTCCTATCGCGATACTGACTTAGAGTGCGATAGGCGATCGAGAAGGCCAAGAAGGTGAAAGAGATGATTCTTCGCAACTTTGAGATTCTCCTCCCAAAGACTCTTGTACTTGAGCAGCAAACTGCAAGTTCCACAACACATCTTCCGCGGAAGGTCTCTGCGTTGGTTCCTCCCTGAGGCACCTAAAACAAATCTCCATGACAATCTTCAGTGCTTCGTCGCTGCATTGCCGGCTTATGACCGGATCCACAATGCTTCTCCTAGCAGTTTCGTCGGCTAAAATACTTTCGTGCAACTGCAATAAGGAAAATGCTCACATCTTAACAGCTCCAAAAGAATGCCAACTTTTTTTGTTCTACCATTACAAACATAATAGAAATAATCATATTCCTCACCTCATCTTTCGTTATATCAACTTCTGATGTCGATTCAATTGGCTGTCCAGTTATAATTTCCAATAAGATGACACCAAAATCATAGATGTCGACCTTATCCGTATGCTTTGACCTGCAACAACAGATCATGACACAAGATGCTATATGATATACAATGGATGAAAACTCACAAGATTTTGATGTGTGCTAGAAAAATGTAACTATAATTTTCTAGACATTGTAAGTACAGAGTGCAATTCCAGAAACTCTCCACAAACCTTTCCCCATGCTCATTCGATCCACTCGAAGAACTTGTAGGCAATCCCTGCATCGGGACGACAAAAAGGATGTTAGACAATATTTACTGACCGATCAACATGAACCAAAGGGCCAGAACATATTATAATACCGATGTTTTCCTGTTCTCTGCCAGTAGTGGAATATTATAGCTGCTTATTTTTGCAACAAGATTCTGATCTAACAGTATGTTAGTAATTTTCAGATGATTATCGAATAAGCCGGGTATTATACCCCCATGCAAAAACTGGATACCCTTTACTATGCTGATGGCAGCTGAAATCCTTTGCATCCATGTAAGCCTCGGTCCTCCAGCTGAAAGAAAAGAATTTGCAAAAAAATCAATAAGAATGCTTAATAAGCTATAGAGATTCCATTAACTGAATTGCTTTCATACCTGATATGCTGGTTCTTAATGTCCCATTTGTCACGTATTCGAAAATGAGAAATAATCTGCTGATACTTGAATCATCGAGGTAATAATCAAAGCAATGACCAAGGGCACTGACTAAGTGGCGATGCCTAAGCTTCGAAATTAGTTCAATATGGTGATTGAACGTTTGAGAACTCTGACCCTTCTTAAACTTAAAGCACTTTATCACCACTGAAGAACCGTCTCTGAGGTTGCCTTTGTACATCTGATGTCATAGAAAAAAGAAGAATGGTGAAATAAACTATGAGAAAAGCTTGGAAATTTGTAGGGGAATCCATAGACACTCCCATGCATTTCCAATTTCGAAATCAAATTAATCAGCTCATAAATATACCATGTATCTAGTACACCTGTTAGGCCGTACAGAAACACAACAACTAAAGAAATATGTGAAGAATAACTTTGTGTCATTACTGACCAAACACACAATAAAATAAAAACAGTGTAGCAAAGATGAGAATGTTAATATAAACATGCAGAGTTACTACAAGGATAAAATAAATAACTATTGGTATTCGAGTGCAATTATGCATAGCTCCAATAGATCAATCAAATAAATAACTATGAGAGTGGAAGGTGTAAGTGGTAAAGAGAGATTAATGAAAACATTAGTTGATGTAATCCAAAATGATTTAGTTGATTCAACTGTTATTAGTCTTGAAACCTAGCGTAAGAGTTGATGAAGGAATAAGATTCATATAGTTTATCCTAAAGAGTTGGGAAAGCACAATCTGATGATAATGAAGGCAGCTAAACAGACGAGAAGCACAATCAAGAATGCATATCAAACTTGAGTTGTGTATGAGATAACAATCTACCTGACCATGGCCACTTTCCCCCATTAAGCTTGAAGTTTCAAAGTAATTTGTAGCAGCTTCAAGTTCCTCCAATGAAAATGATTTGTATGTCGGAATGCCAAGTGCCGCCAGCTTCATCGTTTGAGATATGTACCCTTTTAAATGAAAAGGGAACAAATAACCAAAAATGGATAATTTATATGTAAGATCAGGTATGCAGCATGCATAAAATATCACAAATGCTTGAAGGTAAATGATAAAGAGAAAATCACATGCCTGAGTTAACAAGTCAGACATGTCAACTGCCCTCTTCTTATTAAATGTGTATATTGAAGAATCAGTTTAGCAAAATAACTGGGTTAAGTTATTAAAAAAACAAAACAAAATCAAAGAACACATCAGAGTGAGAGACTATACTTGCATCAGCCAGCAATTTGGAAGGATAACCATTTGAAGCATGCTCCACTATTCTTCTTGGAGGTTTCTTGGTTGCCCTCCTGATACTTCCTCTTCTGAGTGCAATGAAGACTGCAACACCGGCTAATGAAAAAATTCCAACAACACCAATCACTACACCACTCACAACAGTCACTTTTCCACCTGATTTTCCTTTTTGGTGATGAGGCAATATTTCCACAGCCAAAGCTTGAGTCTGACAAAACGAGTATGGATGCTGACTATGATCTTTAATCTTCAAGCAATTTGAGGCGTACATAAACATCTGATTACTAGAATTTGAAATCAGGCATGTTGGCAAGTTACCAGACAGAAGATTCATAGACAGATCTACAAAGTGAAGGTCATCATTGCATGTCATGTTTCCAAAGAGCATTCCAGTGAACCTGTTTCGAGCAATATTTAGGTATCGAATAGAAGGAAGGGACAACAGTGATGGCAGAAAAGGCCCAACAAATTTATTGGAAGAGACATCCAACTCTTCGAGTAAAAAATATGAGCTAAGATTAGTGGGCAAGCCTCCGCCAAACCTATTTTTTCTCAAATTGATAGTTGCGACCTTCCTACTCAACTGCGGGAATGTAGGTCCAAGGAAATTGTTCTCCACATCAAGCACTTGGAGGTTGGTTAAGCTACTAAGATCAGGCAATTCTCCAGACAAACTATTCGATGAGAGCACGAGCACCCTAAGTGATTTCAGTACAGAAAATGAACTCGGAAGTGGCCCACTTAAAGTGTTGTTTTTCAAACTTAAGAGGGCCAACAGAGGAAGATCACCCAGTGCATCAGGAATGGAACCACTAAACATGTTATGATCGAGTATAAGAGTTTGGAGATTCCTCAGAGTATAAATTCGTCGAGGTATGGTGCCATACAAGTAATTTGAGCTCATATTGACGATCTCTAAACCAGACAATCTAGAAATCTTTGCAGGCACAGGACCCCAAATGCCCAGTGATGTCAAGGAGAGGACCTTCAAGTTTGGGAGACGAGACAAAGTGGTGAAAAAGGACTTGATCAAGAAACTACGTGGAAGAGGTGGAGAACTCCCACTACCACTTATGCGCAACTGAGTTATGCTCTCTTCATAGCAAGCGACTGTCAGATACGGAGTTGGGTCAGCATTGCAGAAGTCTGTATTGATGTCCCAGGCGCTCAAAACGGGTGGATAGTTTAGGAGTGCCTTGATTCTCAAGAGTGACCAAGCTTGAGAAGATTGCAGCTGGTATGTGCGAGGTATAAGGATCAGAACCATAAACACAGAGAACAGACTAGAAACCAAGTTTCCAGGAGCCATCGAAGCTGAAACACACTATTTTCCTCGATTTTCTCAAAAAGATCACTGCTTTCTGTACCAGAATACTGCAATAAAACCAAAGCAGTCAAGATTTTGATCCACTCGATTTACCAGAAACGAAGAAATGGAGCTTACCTTCAGGTGATGAATTCCGAGAGAACGAAGCTGGGCGTGCAAAATTCCGACTTTGAATCTCTACTAATCGAAGAACAGCTCCCATCTGTCGAAAAAGCAACAAAGTTCAGTATTTTCGTAAACCTCCTCGACCATCGATTCCGTCGGCCTC
This sequence comes from Zingiber officinale, assembly GCF_018446385.1. NCBI lineage: Eukaryota > Viridiplantae > Streptophyta > Magnoliopsida > Zingiberales > Zingiberaceae > Zingiber > Zingiber officinale. The sequence continues at coordinate 14,496,274 of NC_055997.1, forward strand.
AAATCCAAATAGAATAGAAACGTAGCCGGTACCGAGACACAGAAGAATAGCTGCCCCTCATTCTCCTCAGATTCTCCCTCCATCACGGGTGAACTACCAGTGAATAAGTCCAAAATCTTTCGAGGGGCCGCACTGGAAGTGGACAGGAGAGTAGCACGGTGACGACAAAACCCTAATCTCCTTTTTCCGGAACTCCAAGGGCGAGGTAATCCCACCATTACCGTGATCGGAAGCATCAAGATGAGATAAGAGGTAATTCCTCTCGCTCGATTCATCAACCTGAGATTGAAATCTTACGCTTTGGCCTCTCTTCCTCGCCCGTGACGCTGTCAGTTTGCGTCTCGTCTCGTTGCCTTTGGCTGGCGCCATTTCCGAGCTCGTAGCGGGTCGGATCCGCCCTTAGTTGTTGGGATACTTTTAGGGATGTAAATGAAGCCGTGAGATTGGAAATTCGATTCGATAAAAGTTTGTTTGAGTTCATTTAATGAGACTCGTTAAGATAAATAAATTAAGCTTAAGCTTTGTAATACTCGATTCGTTAGCTCGTGAACATGTTCGTTAATTGAATCAATTTTTAAATTTAAAAAATAATAATTTTTATATTAAATTTATAGATTTTATATTCTATTTATGAAAAATATAGATAAATATATTAAATTTATTTATTAGAATAAAATTATAAATTTTAATAAGAATATTATAATTTTCTCTAAATATATAATTTAATTTTTAATGAATATTTAAATTTATAATTTATACTTATTAAGTTCGTTTATGATCGATAAAAGTTCGAATAAACTTGTGAGCCATGAATATATTCGTTAAATAAAGCTCGAGCTCGGCTCGATTATAAACGAGTCAAGCTCAAACATTTAAAAATTCGACTCGACTCAACTCGATTGCACCCCTAGATACTCTAAATCCACCAAAGCCCATCCAAAAACAATTAGCAATTGCTAAATGTAATATATCCTTAGCAAATATAAATTTTATTTTAAAATTAATAAAACATTTAATTGATAGTTAAAAATTCTTTTAAAGTTACAATTTGTTACAGTCAATGTTTTAAAAAGTGTTAGGCGATAGGCAACTGTCATCCACTGCCAAGCACCCCAAGTGGAATAATTTTTTCTCACTAAATTTCTACCAATCGATTGGATCAGTGTTCAATCGTTTGATCAATAAATCAACTGTCTATTTCCTCACAAAACTTCTATCCATCAACTGATAATATTCAATTGATTGACCAATTGATTCTAAAAACTTCTCTAAGAAAAAAATATGTATAATTTGATTTTAACATATAATGGAAGGAGTCTGAAATAGTAAAAATTCACAAACTGACAAAGAGGAAAATATTAATCAAAATTCAAAATATTAATTTGTTCAAGTTCGACATACAATGAAAATAGCAAAAGTACACAAAATAACACATATAATCCTATATCCCTAATTATTCTTCTAGTTTATCTCCATATTTCTCCATCACTTTCTGTATATCGGATTCAAACTTAAAATCCATGACATTTTCCTCTTCTTCATCCAATACAAATTCTTCTTCATGAAGTTCTCTTATATCTTCAATATTTATCTCAATATTTTCATAGTTGCTTGTGCCATAGTTGTTAGGACCAAAATGTAGTTAGGGGGGGAGGGGGGTGAATAGCTCGGTGCGCTTGTCTTGCTCTTCGTTGCTTGTTTCTTTAAGATATGCAGCGGAAAATACAAAGAAACAAAATACACAATGCTAACAAGAGGATTTACTTGATATCCACCTCACAAGAGGTGACTAATCTAAGGATCCATACACTCACACACCCTCCACTATGAAAACATTCCTTTATGGTAACTACCAAAGGCGGAGAAGCCCTACAAGTTCACACTACAAGAAGAAAAGGAAAGGGAACAAAATACAAGCAAAAGCTTACACGTTTGCACAGGAAAAACCCTAACCCTAGATTTCTTCTTCTTTTGTAGATCCGCCTCTTGACTTGGAAATCGCCTCCAAGAACCCTCAAGATCTGGCGTGAAAACTGTGGAGAAGTGGTTGGAGTCGCTGTAAGGATCGGAGATGAAAGTCATGGAAGTTCTACCGAAGGAATCGAACGTCTACAGCTAAATACGATGCCAACGGTCGGATCCCAATCGATTGAATTGCTTCCAATCGATCGGGGAGGCTTTGGATCGATCAACCGATCGATCCAGAGCGCCTCTGTGCTCTCGGGAATTGCTTGGATCGATCAGTTGATCGATCCAGGGCTTATCGCGCGAAATCGCACCTCCCAATCGATCCACTGATCGATTGGGGGCTCTGGATCGATCGATCCAGCACCGTTCTGTGCGATCGCACAGTTGTCCCAATCGATCCACTGATCGATTGGGAGGAGGCTTGTCACGAAGACTCGCCCAATCAATCGGCCGATCGATTGGGCATGAGCCAATCGATCGGCTGATCGATCCAGCTCATTATTTCTCCCTAAACTCAAGTCTAAAGCCTTGTAAACCAACATCCGGTCACATATGACCTGTTGGTACATTATGTCTAGCATCCGGTCACCCTTGACCCGCTAGAACTCGCTCACCAAGTGTCCGGTCAACCTTGACCCACTTGGACTTATCTTCACCAGGTGTCCGATCAACCTTGATCCACCTGGATTTCCCGTGCCAAGTATCTGGTCAATCCCCTTGACCTACATGGGCTTCTCAACATCAGATGTCCGACCATCCTTGATTCATCTGGATTTTCCTTGTGCCAAGTATCCGATCAATCCCTTTGATCTACTTGGACTTCCCTTCTGCCTAGCTTCACTCACTAGAACTTCATGTCTGCTTGACTTCACTCACCAGGACTTCCCTTCTGCCTAGCTTCACTCACTAGGTCTTTCACCCGGCTTCACTCACTAGGATTTCCCTTCTGCCTAGATTCACTCACTAGGTCTTTCACCTGGCTTCACTCACCGGGATTTCTCTTCTACCTAGTTTCACTCACTAGGACTTCATGTCTGCCTGGCTTCACTCACTAGGATTTCCCTTCTGTCTAGCTTCACTCACTAGGTCTTTCACCTGGCTTCACTCACCAGGATTTCTCTTCTGCCTAGCTTCACTCACTAGGACTTCATGTCTGTCTGGCTTCACTCACCAGGACTTCCTCGTCAAGTGTGCAGTCAACCTTGACCTACTTGACTCTCCTTCACACATGAACAATTGCACCTGCAATCTTCATGTATTGACTACATGTATTGTCAAACATCGAAACCACAACATCAAGACTCGAGCTTGACTCAATTCAAGCTCAGTCAACACGGTCAACCTTGACCTGGGGAATATTGTACCAATAATAGTTGCTTCACTAGCAAGTAGCAGGTGGTCGGTGGGTAACTTCCGTGCAGGTTGGGCTGGTCACCTCAGGTTCGACGTTACTTGACCTGGTTAATTATTTTGTTTCACTAGCAAGTAGTACATCAACTTCTTTTTCTTCTTGTCTCTCTTTTTATTTATGATCTTGTCATTGAATTGAACATAAACTAAATTATCAACATGTTGGTATCTAGCCTATTTCTTTTCTTTGTATGGATCTATATTAAAGAAAAATACTAATATTGAATACATATTTAGACATTTAGTAATTACTAATTAGTAGTTACACAATAAATAATTAAGTATTTACCCTCTCAAAAGTATTCCAATTTCTCTCACAACCGGAAGAACTTGTAGTTAAAGAAAGAATCTTTTTAATCATCTTTTACAATTTAGGTACACTATTTTTTAAAAAATGCCACCATCCAACTAAGTAAAAACAAATCAAACAACAAGCAAAATTAAGAAACAAGAAATACAAATTACAAAATAAAGCAAGTAATTATTTCTTAGTTCTTAATCGAATCATATTTCTCATCATTTTTTGTGCATCTAATTGTAGTTAATGCTCTTCTAAATCCCTCCATTTTGTTAATATACTTTAACAACTCCACATTTACTACCTCACTTTGGCTATCAATATCATCGAGAAAGAATGCTTTAACACAAGTGAAAAATTTATTCATAAGCACTTCTTCACTTCTTATGCTTTGGTCATTGAAGGAATAATAAGGATTCAAGAGGTAGACCGTCAAATGTAGTGGACTATCAAGCTGATTACGACTTTTCTCATCAATAATATCAATAATCGGACGATATTGAAGCTCTTGATTTTTGAATGTCACTTTAATCTCCTCTCCCGCTCTAAGTAATTCTCCATACACAAAACCGATAGATGGTTTCTTATCCCCATCAACAAGACGAAGCAACTTAACTAATGGGCAAACACCTTCAAGTAAAAACTTACCTCATTCCAAAAAGAGGCACTCATAGCGGTATTATATGCCACCTTCCCCTTTGTGCTCTTTGAATATTGGCATGAATTCCATTCTTCACTAGCAACCATAGCCTATAGTTCACTTTTCTTTTCCATCAAGCTTTGCAAAGTTAAAGAAGCAGTTGCAAATCATGTTACTCTCGGCCTCACTATGTCCTTTTTTATTTGGTAAAATTTCTCATCATTGACAATGTCTTGTGATGTGCATAAATAAATTTTGTCAAGCTCTTTACCTTTTTTAATCATCCCTTTGAACTTATATTGGTTCCCAATTCCTTGAATCATAAGATTCATGGTGTGAATTGCACATGAAGTCCAAAAATAAGTGACATCTTCTCCTTCAATAAATCTTTTACTGTCATACTATTCAAAACATTGTCTGTTACCACTTGAACTACACTTTAAGGCCCTACTTCTTCAATGCACTTGTCTATATTCAAATATATAACTGTAACGCCCGACTTTCTTCTTTACTCAAACCTAAGTCACAGATGTTACACTTTTCATACCTTCTAAAGACTTTGTTATATGCACACTACTCGGTTCACAGATCTACTCTGAACTTATTTCGACTGTTGAGTCGTGGTTGGAGCGATGCAGAGCTGAGATGAAGTTTAGAGCTGCTAGAGGTCTGGGTCGTGCGACCCTGACCGACCGTGTAGCCTCACTCGAGAAGGAGCTAGTCGTGGCCGTGTGGTGATAACCGGCCGTGTGACCTTACCGGGCCCGAGTCTGGGCACGACCGTGTGTGCCACATGGCCGTGTATGACCTTCACTGCTGGAGCAGGGGCACGACCTTGTGAAGCCACACGGTTGTGCCATCATACTTGAGAAGAAGAGGTGCACGACCATGTGACTTCACACGGTCATGTTACCTTGGCCGAGACCAAAAGGGTGCATGACCGTATGAATCCACACGACCGTGTCACTCTGGCCGACAGGAAGAGGTGCACGGTCGTGTGAAACCACACGACCGTATTGTTGGATCGTAAATTCGATAGAGGGAGGGGGTTGAATATCGATTAAAAAATTTTGAGTAAGCACATAGCGGAAAATAATTAAGCTAAAGCAGACACAACGATTTACTTGGTTCGGAGCCTTTGGTGACTCCTACTCCAAGGCTCGCACACAAGGGTGCTTTCGATGGGCAATCACTAATAATTCGAAAAATTATTACAAACTAAGTATAGGAATTAATTAGCGAAAAAGAAAGATGACAATAAATAAAAACAGAAACAGAATTAACACTTTTGTCGGAGGGCTTTCGCAACGTCGCAGGTGTTAGAGTGTATACTGAAAGCCTAAGCTTTTGTAAACATTTATTTTGAATAAAGAATCACATTTGGTCAAATTGTCTACATTTAGTTGTAGTTGTTCAATTAATTTATATTGTAGATAACATAGTATGTGGTGCCACATACAGAAGATGATGCTATCAATACCTTATAAATTATAAACAATAGCTCACGACCAAAATGGAAAGGAACAAACCATTGGAAAGTCGTAGTGTAATTAGGAATTAGTTTATCTTGACTATATAATTACACTAGTACACTTAGAGTGTATTGAGTAGGACCATTTGAGGTCGTTTCTTTTATGCTGACTTTACAAAGGAACAAATACCTCAGTTATTATGGAAGTGTGTGCTCTTAATCCTAATATAATAACAAGCACATATATTTGATATTTATTTCTTTAATTTATCAATGGGTGAGATTTAGTTCGATGAATCAATAAGCCCGATAAGTTGGGAAATGATATCACTTATAGTGTGTGTTGTTGATTATAGAAGGAAACTATGTCCTAGTAATCTAGGTTGATAATGTACCCAAGATGAGCTCATAAAGATTGTCATGTTAAACTCTGCAGGTGGACTTAGTCCGACATGACGATAAGGTTGAGTGTTACTATTCTTGGATTAAGATATTAATTAAATGAGTTGTCAGTAACTCACTTAATTAGTGGACATTCAACATCTTAAACACAGGGAGACTAACACACTCATAATAAGAAGGAGCCCAAAAATATAATTTGGGATTGGTGCGGTAGTTCAATAATAGTTCTCTAGTGGAATGAATTATTATTGATAAAATTAAGTTGTGTGTTCGGGGCGAACACGGGATGCTTAATTTTATCGGGAGACCAAAACAATTCCTCCTCTCGGTCCCTATCGTAGCCTCTTATTTATAGAGTACTATACCCACCTATACCCACCTTCGTACCCATGATGTAGGGGCCGACCAAGCTAGCTTGTGGTTCAAGCTAGGGCCGGCCAAGCCTTGATTCATGGGTGGCCGACCCTAGCTTGAACCCAAGCTTAGGTGGCCGGCCCCCGTTAAATTTAAAAGAATTTTAATTTTAAAATTTTCTTATGTAGAAGATATAATTTATTGAAGAGAATTAAAATTAAAATATCTCTTCTACAAAAGATTAAGAAAAGAGATTAGATCTCTTTCCTTATTTGTAGATAGGAAAGATATTTTATTTTTTCTCTTTGTAAATTATTCACATGTTGAAAAATTAAAATTATAGAAATTTCTTTTTATCAACCATGAAGGGATTTTAAAGGGAAATTTTATTTTTTAAAATTTTCAAAGACAAATAAAGAATTTTAATTGTTGATTAAAATTGCTTTGTTTGCCCTTGTTGATGTGGCCGGCCAAGACATGGAGTTTTAAGAAATTTTGTTTAATTTTTTCTTAATTAATTCATGTCAAAGAAAGTTAAGGAAATTTTATTGTAATTAAATTTCCTTATTTACCAAAGCTAAGAAATATAAAAGAGAGGGTTGGGGTGCCTTCATGAGATACAACCTCTATTATTCTCTCCCTCTTTTTCCTTGGTGTTGTGGCCGACCATCCTCTCTCCCTCTCTTCCTCTTTGTGGTGGCCGAAACCCTTCTTTGCTTGGAGCTCTTGTGGTGGCCGGATACTACTTGGAGAAGAAGAAGAAGAAGGAGAGAAAGCTTGCATCCCTTGGAGCTTAGTTGGTGGAAAAAGTTCTTCATCCTTGGATCTTGGTGCTTGGCTGAAACTTGAAGGCAGAAGAAGAAGGTGCTAGGTGGTCCTCATCTTGGAAGATCATTGCCCACACAACGTCCGAGGTTAGAAGAGGAATACGGTAGAAGATCAAGAGGTCTTTCTAAAAGGTATAACTAGTATTTTTCCTTTCCGCATCATACTAGTTATTTTTGGAAATAATACCAAATACAAGAGGCATATGATTTTAGTATTTTGAATTTATTTTCGATGTTGTGTTCTTTGTTTTTCTTTTCCTTGTGATTTGATTGTTCTTTTCGGTTGACCTAAAGTTATTTAAGGAAATTAAATATTAGCTTTCCTTAAAAGGCTTTGACTAGTCGGTGGTGGTTGCTCCCATATCTAAGAAGGCCATGTGCCTCGCCACGTCAGAACTGGAAGCCAATTTTGAAAATTAATATTTAATAGAATTAATAACCTAGGTGATTTGGATCGAAAGTGTTAAGTTCCGCAGGAGATCCGAGTCTAAACCTAAAAGAACAAATAGATTAAACTTTGGATCAAATGTGTTAAGTTCCGCAGGCGATCCAAGTTTAATTTAATAGAACACATGGTAGCTAGGAAAAAGTTCAGACCTTTGTACTAAATTTTTGTACAGTGGAACCATTAGGTTTTCCAAGTAGCAACCAACAGCAGGAGCACAGAAGAGTAGATCTTTCGTTGTTGTAATGACTCCAGCCTTTACCCTCCTTATATAGGAGGTTCGGGGCGCCTGGAACCTCCAGGGCGCCTTGAATATAACGTAGCCGAACCAACCAGGGTGTTCCATATGGCGAAATGACGTTGCGGATAAAATTTCATCTCCGGGCGCTCGGACCACTCTTCTCCAGAAAATCCTTCTCCTGCAAGAAAGAGTTAGTCCGAGGCAAAATGCAAATAATATTATCTTACAAAACAAAGTGTTAGCACAATTTAAAGTTAATAAGTAGAGTATTAGCTAGATTTCGTCTTCTCGAGACTGGAATCTAGTCACAATATCGACTTAGATATCCAAAATGGATATAAGTCGGATTGTCGCCTAATGTTCCCTTCCTGGGAACGCGTCCTCACAGTCACTCCCCTCTAGTGACTTACCTTCACTTACCTGCCAGACGTCCGGTCAGCCCTTCGACCCGTCTGGGTTTCGTGCCAGCTATCCGGTCAACCCATCAACCTAGTTAGACTTCGTGTCAGCTATCCGGTTGGCCCGTCGACCTAGCTAGACTTCGTGACAGACATCAAGTCAGCCCGTCGACCTGTCTGAGCTTCTCCTACACACTCGATCAGAGTATTAGATAACAAAGAAACTAACTTAACCTATTTTGTCATTCATCAAAACTTGAGTTAGACCGTTAGTGCTAACCGCACTAACACGTGTCACCTGGGTCGAGAGCAGGAGGTGCACGACCGTGTGAATGCACACGGTCATGTCACCTTAGTCGAAAGGGAGAGGACTGTGGCCATGTGAATTCACACGGCCGTGCCACGGGCCGTGTAGGGGTCACACCCAGCCCTACAAAAGGAGTTGTTCTCCCCTTTGTACTCCTTCTTGGACTACCCTTCTATCCCTTTACTTGAGGAAGAGTATTTGACACACTAATTGCTAGCAAACTATAAATTCATCATAAACAACTCTTAACAGTATTTCATGCATAACCAAAAAGTAAGAAATTACACTACACCCAGTTTTAACACATTCCCTACATTAGTAAGTTCCAGGATCCTTTCCACGGTTCCGTCACACACACACCCACCAAGCACTGCTCCTGCTGCCCCCTCTTACTCGTGTTTTCCTTTACCTTTATATGCGGTATAAGAAAATGCAAATCTATAAGCAAATGCTTAGTAAATACCATCTACTTACAAAACGATACATTAAAAGAGGACATGTTTTTTAGAACTGCTTGGAAAAACGCAAAACATGCACTTGACTATAATTCACGCTAAAACCATACTTTGAAAATATGTACATGACATGTATTTTTAAACCAATTTATCATGCAAACCATCAACTTAAAAAAACCTTGCTAGTAATGTAAGGAACACAGGAATCTTGGCATATTATAGAGTTCATCGAGGCTACCCAATATGACTCAAATTATCTACTTAGGAAACTTCCACTAAGACAAACCATGAAGTTTGAAAACTTTATATTACATAATTAGTGAAAATAATAATCAATTTGCTTTGGGCCCGATATTGTACCACTTTGCGCGCATCGTTAATAAGATCCGAGGTAGCTAATCACGAACCTATCAAAGTACTACTAGGCGATTTAGGGGCATAGGGGCGATGTAGGAGCCCACCCATGGACCTTGTGTCCAGTACATGCCTTTCTAAAGTAAAATACTTTCTTTTAAATACTGTTTTTTTATACTTGCACTCACTTGTCATTTCAACAAGCACCTTATGTGCGCTTAATCCCTCACACTTATAGGGAAGCACTTTAAGACACTTGATTATGCTTCTTAGTCCCAAAACTTAATGGGAAGTAAATCAAGATACTCTAACATTGCTCTTAATTCCAAACTTGGAGGGCATCTTATATATCATAGCATCTATCTTTTCTTAACACGCACTAAACATCTCATAACATGCATCTTCGTTTACATGCTTAAAATGTATCAATATATGTAACATCGAAGCAACTTATACTGCAGGTGAGAGATACTTACATCCTTTCGCTATTTCTTACAATTATGCCACTAGGGTTTTGGGAAAATAAGCCTCCCTTGTATGCTTTGGCCTCCTTTCTCTTCACCCACGTACTAATCCCCGGAAGAAACCCCTCCTCTTAGATTCTCCTCTTGAAAAGCTTCAAAGGATGGAACCCTAAGGTTCTTGGCCGAAATTTGAAGGGAGGAGGAAGAAATTTCGGCTAAAGGAGAAGAGGAAATGAAAAGATTTTAGGTTTTGATCTCTTCCATTCCCTTATATACTAAGTGGAAGTTGAAGCATCTCTTCTCGTATAACCTACATATAAGGAATTATTTCCTATTGTAGTATGAGATGCTTTACTACCACCTAATGGCTACTTAAACAAATCTCAAGTAAGAGGTCTAGGGTTCAATCTTAGCTCGGGCCATTTATGAATATTTTTTAATTTCTTTTCTCTTCTTCTATTTCTTTTTGCTCTTTTGGAAGAGAAAATTTACAAGTGTTACAATCCCCATACCTTATAAAAAGTTTGTCCTCGAACTTAAAACAAGTGTGGATACTTCTGTCTCATATCGTCCTCGCGTTCCCATATTGTCTCTTTATACCGTTGACTTTACCACAACACTTTTACTAACGATATCTCCTTGTTCCTCAGCTTCTTAACTTCTTGATATATTATCTGAATAGGTCAACTTTCATAACTGAGATCCTCTTGAACTTGTACCGTCGGTGGTTCAATCACTTGGTTTACTTCGGGAACATGTTCTTCATCATTGAGACATGGAATACATTATGGATGACTGACATTTCCTGAGGTAGTTCCAACTCATAAGCTACCTTGCCCACCCTTCTAGTGATCAGGTATAGTCCCACATAACATGGACTCAACTTTCCTTTCTTTCCAAACCACATTACTCCTTTCATAGGAGCTACTTTGAGGAACACTGAGTCCCCAACTTCAAATTCCAGCAGTCTTCGGCGCACATCTGCATAGTTCTTCTGCCGGCTCTGAGCTGTTCTCTGACGAATGTTCTGAATGACTTTGGTGGTGTCCTCGATAAGGTCTGCCTGGAGTCCCATTTCTTTCTTTTCACGACCTTCATATCAACAGATAGGAGATCTACATCTCCTCCCATATAAAGCCTCGTAGGGTGTCATTCCAATACTAACTTCATAGCTGTTGTTGTATGTGAATTCTGCTAAACATAGGTATCGACACCAGCTCCCTTTGAAATCTAAGGCACAAGCTCGTAGCATATCCTCCAAAACTTGGTTCACTCATTCTGTTTACCCGTCAGTTTGAGGATGAAATGCAGTGCTAAACTGCAGCTTAGTGCCAAGAGCTCTCTGAATACACTCCCAGAAGTGTGAAGTAAAATGACCATCTCTATCAGAAATTATGGTTTTGTAAACTCCATGCAATCTGATGACCTCTTTAATGTACAATTGCGCTAGCTGTTCAATAGAGCAGGATATTCTGATAACTAGAAAATGAGCAGACTTAGTCAATTTGTCCACTATTAACCAGATATCGTCATAACCATTCGTGGTTCTAGGTAACCCTACTATAAAATTCATAGATATATCCTCCCACTTCCACTCTGAGATCTAGATAGGCTGCAAAACTCTGCCTGATCTTTGATGTTCTACCTTAACCTGTTGATAAGTCAGACAGGTACTGACATATCTAGCAACATCTCTTTTCATTTAGACCACCAGAAGCGTTCCTTTATATCTTGGTACATCTTGGTGGAACCCGGATGCATTGCATAGGGTGTTCCATGGGCTTCATCTAGAATTTTCTTTCACAGTTCTTCTTGATTAGGGACACAGAGGCGATTACCGTAATAGAGTATCCCACAGTCTGATACTCGAAACTCCCCATTTTTTCCTTCCTGTATTCCCTGCCTGATCTTCTGAATATTAGGATCTTCATCTTGTCCTTTCTGTATATCATCAAGCAGGGTTGACACTATTGGTGCAATATTCCCTAGGTCAAGGTTGACTTGGCTGACTGAGCTTGAATTGAGTCAAGCTTAAGTCTTGATGTTTGGATTTCGATGTTTGACAATACATGGATGCATGATGATTACAGGTGCATTTGTTCATGTGAGAAGATTATTAAAAAGAGTCAAGTAGGTCAAGGTTGACTGGATACTTGATTGGAAAATCCTAGTGAGTGAAGCTAGGTGAAAGTCCTGGTGAGTGAAGCCAGGTAGAAGGAAAATCCTAGTGAGTGAAGCTAGGTGAAAGTCCTGGTGAGTGAAGCCAGGTAGAAGGAAAATCCTAGTGAGTGAAGTTAGGTGAAAGTCCTGGTGAATAAAGCCAGGCAGAAGGAAAATCCTAGTGAGTGAAGCTAGGTGAAAGTCCTAATGAGTGAAGCCAGGCAGAAGAAAAATCCTGGTGAGTGAAGCCAGGTGAAAGACCTAGTGAGTGAAGTTAGGCAGTATGGAAAGTCCTGGTGAGTGAAGCCAGGCAGATGAGAAGTCCTATTGGCGTCGATTAAAGCCGTTGTCGAGCTCTTTCTCCGCCAACGCTCGCACTGTTCAGCTCCGATCCTCACAGCAACTTCTCCACAGTGTTTTCCACTCTCACCGCTAGTTCTTGAAGGATCTTGGAGAGACATCCAAGTCAAGAGGCATGACTACAACAAGAGGAAGAAGCTAGGGTTAGGGTTTTCATTGCATATCTTGTAAGATATTTCTTGTATTTGTCTTCCCTTGCTTTCTTGTTGTATTGAGAGTATCGTAGGACTTTTCCGCCTTCGGTAGTTTCCGTAAAGGAGTGTTTTATTAGTGGAGGGTGCATGAGTGTGTGGATCCTTGGACTAGTCACCTCTTCTTGAGGTAGATACCAAGTAAATCTACGAGTTAGCGTTGTATGGTTGTTTCTTTGTATTTTTCGCTGGATTTCATCACAAGAAGCAAGCAACGACGAGCACGAGATCGCGCCAAGCTATTCACCCCTCCTCTAGCTACATTTTGGTCCCAACAAGTGGTATCAGAGCGAGGTTGCTCTTCACCAGAATTATCGCCGGAAGGGGCAAAAAGCTAGAGGGTGAAGAAGTTGGAGCAATTCTACAAGTCGAAGACTTTATCAAAAAGGCTCAACTTCAAGATGGAATTATGAGATGGACTCAGATTCGACACAAGGGTGCCTCCACCATATGTATCCACGAGTTTCGATTCTTGGAAATCAAGAATTGAAAATTTTCTTATGATGGAGATAGAGCAATGGTTTGCTCTAATAGAAGGCTTCGAAGCTCCAAAGAATTCAAAGGGCAAAATTCTCAAGAAGAGCAAGTGTAGTCAAGAACAAATCCAAAGGTGCGAGGCGAATGATAAGGTAACCAACTTTTTGGTTAATTTATTGCCAAGCGCAATTCTATGCAAAATTGGAGAATTTGAAGATGCAAAAGAATTGTAGAGCAAATTGGCCAAGATTCATGAGATTCCCTCCACTGTACCAATTCAAGAAGAATCCAAAGAGAGCAACTCCATGGGCCAAGAACAAGAGGAAGAGGACTTCGAGGTTGATAGATGCTCAACTTCCGGAGAAGAAGTCCAAGAAGCCTCATCTTCAAAGGAATGCAATGAAAAGGGCAAAGAAAGAGCATACTCTTTGTTCCATATACAAGAGGAAGATGAAGAAGCCTCCACCTCTAGGATTGAGGGGGAGAGACCTTTGTTGACATCGGATCAAGAAGAAGGAGAAGCTTCTACATCCGGGTCAAATGGAGAAGAAGACAATGCATCCTCCAAAAATCAAGAAACATCAAATGGAGGATCAAGTGTCATCCCTACACGTAAAGGTATAAATATTTCATTTAAAAATAAAGATCAGATCATATGTTTTGAATGTATGGAACATGAACACTACAAGAGCAAGTGCCCTAAATTGGCCAAGAAGAAGGACCAAGTGGCACCAAAGGGTAAGGAGAAGCCCAAGGAGACCACCCCCACAACAAAGAAGAGCAAGGAGCACATTGTGTGCTTCTCTTGCAATCAAAAGGAACATTATCGGAGCCAATGACCTAAGGGGAAGAAGACGGTAAAAGCTAAAGGAGGAAGCATAAGTCAAGGGGGAGCCTCCAAGGTAAAACGAAAGGTATCATTTATTGAGCCTACCTCTTTAAATAATGGTAAAAAGTATATTAGTTCTAATTTGTATCATTTTAATGCTATTTACCATAAAAATAGGAAGCATGATATCCTTAAAGAAAAATATATGGCTCTCTATGCTAGGACTATCACACCTAGGGTTAGGAAGGTAGGTAGAAGTTTAGGCAATAACACTAAGGATCATAGTTATAAGCCTAGAAATAAGAATGGTCAAGGATTTAAGGAAAAATCAAAATCTAAGGATTTAATGAGAGAAAATCAAGTCTTGAGGTCAAGGCTTGATAAAATGGAAAGACCCTAAAAAGGATGGAAAGTATCCTAAAAGGGCAAAATGAGCAAACATAGGTTTAGCACAACAAGGGTCATCCAAAGGCCATAGGGGTTTGGGATACAAACCTAAAACCAAAAAGGATGTGCCTTCTTACCATATGATTCTATATAATTATGGAATCAACCCTAGGTCAAAAGGTCAAGTCAAAAATACAAGGGAAGTTATCCCTAGAAGTATTTTTGCAACAACAAACGTGACTAAGACTTCTAAGAAGTCTAAGAAAGTCACTAAGAAGGTCACAAGGGAAGAAATTCCTAGGGTTGACCTAGAAAAAGTGACCAAGGCTTCTAAGAAGCCTAACAAGGTCACTAGGAAGGTATCTAGAGAAGTTATCCCTAGTGAATACCTAGAGCATCCAAAGAGCACCAATAGGTTTGGGTTCCTAGGAGCATTTTCTCTACCCCTTAGATGGGTAAGAGAGTGTCAACTCTAATTGAAAGGGTAGTTAACCCAATCATGATGAAGTTGACACTCTAAGAGCATTTTCAAGGTTATTATTAACCTTTGAAAATGATAAGGATTAATGGCTTACTCTTGGAAAGAGTAAGATGTGTCATAATGTGAGAAGTTTGATTTTAAAATTAAATTGGCACATTTAGGAAAATCATAAGAACTACCAAGTTGGGATTGTGGTATGTTCTTAGGAAATTAAAGGTAACTTAAGCCTTAACTTAAATTGTTACTCTTTAAAAGAGTAAATTTGTGCCAAAAATTTGAGGAATATACTTAATTTAAATTGGCACAAAATTAGAAAAATCAAAAGAAATATCAAAATTGGGTTTTGGCATTTTCTTGGGAAGTAATGGGCAATCTAGGCTTTAAATTTAAGTTAGCTAAGGTTTAAGGATACTTAGATAGTTATTCTAGGTATTTTATTTATGCTAAAATTTGCCCTACTTTGTTTGCCCATCATATGTCATGACATCATATTTATTCTTGCACTCATGCTTTATTATGAAAAACACAAAAATACCATATCATGTCATACATACATCATATAGTCATAGGAAATTTTCTTTTGAAAATTATTTATCTTTGATGTATGCCATAACATATCATGCATTATGTTTAATTCCTCGCAATTAAGGACAAACGTCATTTGTTAATAAGTAACATCCTTGGTGGATGTTCATAACCTCAAAATGCCTAGATAGATATGCATGATCCCTAGATTAGGGCAAAATTAAAGTTTACATCTCACTAAGAACTATAAGGTGACTTGTATGTGGTTTCGTACACATTAAATACAAGTGAGATGTTAGGATGATGAACAAAACTCAAGATGTTGATTTAATGCATTCTTTTGAGTTTTAAATTCATCAAAACACATAGTTATATGTTTTCCAATCATTGGGAAAGCTAATGTACAAGTCATGTGCATTGAGCCCAAAGAACATGGTTGGATATTGGTTTTGAAAATGATTTTAAATATATTTTGGAAAAACTTGATGAAGGCTATCTTTTGATAGTAATTATCATTGAATAGTTCAACACAAACTTGAAAGAAAACAATAAAGTTTTTACAAGTTTCGAAGTTTGTGTCAATCTTTGAAAATAGAAAGTATTTTTATAGAAAATTATTTTTCCTTGATAATATATGCCCTAAGGAATGCCTACATGAATTTTCATGTTTTTTTTTTGTAGAATTTTGGGGGAGTTTTTGAAATTCACTGAAATAAATTTTCAGTTTTTCAAAGCTTCAATCGATCACCTGATCGATTGGAGTGCCTCAATCGATTGAGTGATCGATTGAGAGGAGTTCGATCGTGAGCAGAAGCTCGCTGGATCAATCAACTGATCGATCTACGCAGTCTGAATCGATCAGTGGATCGATTCAACATGGTTCAATCGATTGGGACCCAACTCCAATCGATTGGGGATGCTGATTTTGGCTAGGAAAGCTTATTTTCAGCATTTTAAACCATTTTTAGTCTATAAAACCATTCCTAACCCCTCAAAACACATTTGTGAACATTTAGGGGGAGTTTTCATGATGAAAACAAGGATGGATTGGTCAAGGAAGACTAAGTAGAGGTTTAGGTTGAGGTTTGGTTTCAATATTGAATTGTTGAACTTCAAAACTTCTAAATTTGGGTTTCCTAAAGGTTTAGGGATTTCAAGTCATTGTTGGTGCAATGACAGAAGTTACGTGCATGTCTTTAGGGGGATTTACTCTTTAAGGACATGAAAATCTTTTTTTCATACACCTTGGAAGGTGGTTAACCTTCTTTAGCAAAAATGCTCAAGGTTGGACATTTGAATATAATGGAGAGTGGATATCTTCATTATTCAAGTGGTGTATGCTCACGGATGAGCATTTGATGACAATGAAGGGTATGAGACCTTCATTTGAATCGTGTGTGAATATATCAAGTGATATATGCTCAAAGATGAGCGTTAAGAATAATGAAGGGTATGGGATGTCACGCCCCGAGAGTAAGGTTGTCCAACGAAAATCGGACATCACCTCCCCTGTAGCAGTGACATATAAACCAATATACATAGCCAACAGATAGAACCATGCAAAATACAGCCAACACGGCTAGAATTAACCACAACCACGCAGATAATAAACAACCCACTCGGCTGGTAAATCAAATACACCGAAAAATGAAATAACAAGTACCAAAATAGTAAAAGAACTCACCGCAGGCCGACCCGGTTTGACTCCTCGACAAAACAAAACAAATCACAGAATAACATCAAGTCCCAAGAAGGGTTATTACAATACCAAATTCAAAAGTTTAACTCACAACTAGAAATCTAAACAAAATCGGAAATCCGTCCTCGAAAGCGACGTGGGATTGGCAGTCGGGATCCCTCCAAGTGTACTAGCATCACTATCGGCTACCTGGTGAAATTACCAATGTACGAGGTGGTGAGTATAAAACTCAGCGAGTAAAGAATAGATAGTGCATGAGTAACATAAATAGCCAAGAGTACAATAAGATACAGTCTTGGGAAGATAAATAGCAGATACTACTGTGTAAACAAAAAATATATATATATCCATACCTGATACCATATCCTAAGCTAGTAGTGTAAGGTCTGAGGTAACATAAACTGCTACAGGACTGCTCATAACTACCAAGATCACATATAAGGTATACAGTCACAGTAATAAGTGTCTAAGCATATAAACAGGTATATGATAGCAGAAACTGAACAAGTAAGCATATAACAGCATAATCAGAAATAATGGAGAAATAGCGTATGCACGGATGGTCACTCCCGCCCACCCCTCAAGTACCATGACCCCAGTATGGACGAGAGGCCGGGTCAATAACAAACTATACACCCTCCAACTACCACTACTCTCGAGCGGCCGAGGGGACAGTTGTATAGTAGCTAAATAGCCACGTCTACGACGGGGTCCCTGCTGCCCCCTACTCCAGCTATCACTACCCAATAAGTGTGCGAGTGGGGGGCACGACAGGACATGCGGCACGCTCCAAGCTACCACTACCCATGAGTAGCCGAGCGTGCGGCCCAGGCCAATGACCGTCTCAACCACAAGGGAGCCAAGGTCATCGGCGATGCATGTAATGACATGATGCGAACAATGCAACAGTCATCATATATACAAAATCAGGTATGATACATGAAGCCGCATGCTCAATACAAGGCATAAACAAACAGTAGTCTAAACAGGTAACATGGTATCTAGTATCTGCTAATTATCAGGAATAACAACGGGAGACTGTATAGATACGAATGTGAGCATCTCGAAGATTGAGTGGATAAATTATCAAGCACAAGACATAATACGAGTGGAGTCAAAGTAAAGCTCTACTTTATCCGAACTACTCATGCACCAAGAACAATAACTAAAGAATCAAGTCAAGAAGTACTCGCCTCTAAGTGTAGGCTGAATCCGACGTCAACCTCGTCACGACGCCCGTCCCAATCAAAGTCCTGTGTCAACATATCAATTTTAACTAAATACATATGCAACTAATTAACTATACTACTGTACAAGACAAGCGGCTTTAATCCAAGTTCCATTCATTAACCAAATAATGCCACACGGATCTACCCAAAACCAGTCCACATATCCAATTTACAAACTCCATTCCCACAATTCTAGCACACACACCATGACAATTAGAATCCCCAAATCACACATTGGTTTCCTAAACCCCAATACATAAATACGTATTCAACTAAACTAGGTATTCGAAAAATCTAAAGCTTTACCTCACGGTGAGCTCCCCACTGTTGACTCTCTGCCGGAAGGTGAGATCGTCGGCGCTAGCACACCGATGTTGCCCGATGCTGTAGATTCACAGATTTGAGCTCTCACAGGGCTACCAACAACACAATCACACCCAATCAACACATAACCCCTACCGAAACCTAACAACCAGAACTGCAGGTCTACATCCAAAGCTGAAGATGGCTTACCCAATGACTCACGACCGGAAATCATCTGCTGGGGATGTCCGCCGGTGTTGGTTTGCTGCTAGAGAAGCTTGGCCGAGCTCCTCACCATGTGTTTATGCTAGAATCAACCCCTAGTCAGTCCAATCTCCTATCCTGGCCACCAATCGTAGATCTCATAGCTACCAAACCCTAATTGAAACAATCCTTACCTCCAATACCTCAGTGACAGCTTCCACCACCAGCGGCGAGGCGAAATCCGACGAAATCATATTTGTGTTAGGGCTAGGGAACGTCGTGACCACTGTTTGGAACGCACCCTCAGCTAAGATCGAGCTCGGGGTTCCGGCGATTCGACCCTCAGCGTCTCCGGTCTTCAGCTCTGCTCCTCCTGCCCGACGGTCCTCGCACGAGGCAGCAAATCCGAAGAGAGGAAGGGGTAGAGGATCAGGGTAGAGGACTGGAGGCTTCGGCAAGGCTTCGCTGAACTCCGCGTCGCCGTGAGCTCGGGTGCGAAGTGCCGTCGCGGCGCTGGTCGGCGGAATCGGGAGAAGGGTGAACAGGAGGGGAAGACGGCGTTTTTAGGGCTTTAAGCACTATAGCTTCTATATAAATAGTAGGGTTTAATTTCTCCACTTAGCATAAATTCCCCTTTAAACCCCTTTCAAATGGTACCTTCCATTACCTCTTTAGACTCACAATTTCATTCCTTCAAACTCTACGATACCATCTCCAAATAAATCCAGAAAAATGTCTAAAAATTCCCATAAATTATTATAGGTTATTCCCCTATAATTCTTTGTTATTTATTTTATCATATCTCACATTCTCCCCCTCTAATAAAAATTTGGTCCCCAAATTTACAACCTAAATGCGTTAAACACGAATGACATGTTTCCCGGCCATCCATTCAAGGCCCAAGGAAATGTCAAGTCCCATCACGCCCAACACTTATGGATCCACCACCAGTGTCTAACCATCGAAATGCACATAACATCCTCTGACTTCTTGACGTACAACAAGTACCTCTCCAGATGGTAAAGATACTGCTATGCCATGTGTCTAGCGTGTAGGTAACACCCCCCGAAAAGATACTTGAGAGATGAACAAATGGGATCCACTAGCATCTATTAATAGTCCTATAATAAACGTATAAAGTAAAATAATACCTCGGAAGATCGATCTCTCAGCTCCCTGTGCCTCCTCTCGTGTGACAGCATAAACGCGACCCTCCTCTGAGCTCAGCAGAGGCATACCTGGGGTGGTCTGTGCTGGAATCGAAGGTGCAGGAACCGGCTGCTGATACTGAGACTGAGGCTGTTGCGGGAACGCTGAGTAGGGCTGAGGTGGATGAAAATCCTGCTATACAGGAAATGCCTGATGAGAAGATACTGCGGCAGAATACTATGTAGTCGCTAGTTCCTGACCCTGCACATGATATATCTGTCCCTGAGAAGGTTGGGGTCTCTGCTGACGAGGAGCACTCTAATTCGTTTGAGATCCTCTCTGCTGCCATGGCAAGGTGGGTTGATCTCCATGAAAGGTAACTTTAGTAGTCTCCAACCACGCCTTCAGGGTACATTCCCGACTCTCATGGCCCCAAAGTTTACAGTAGAAGCATATAGAGTGATCCAACAGACAATCGGGTTTGAGGTGACTTTTCGAGCTGCACTGGAAACACCTAGTTTTACTAATGTCATTCTTCCGATCCCTCTTAGGGGAACAAGTAGATCCATCCGTGGTTCGCCCTAATTTCTGTGGCCGAGAAAATCCTTCGGAAGTAACTTGCAAGTCTTGACCCTTATTCCCTCTCTTCTGTGACAGCTGCTTGTCATTACTTTTCTCCTGAGCCACTTGCTGCTGAGTTATCTCAATAAACAATGCTCGATCCAACACCTCCCGATAGGAACTACCTGGAAAACCTGACATCCGGATCCGAATGTATGCAGCAAGACCCTGAGTAAACTAATGCATCCGATCGTAATCCTGTGCCACTAGCTGAGGACAAAATTCAGCCAACCTACTGAACTCTGCATTGTACTCCAATACTGAACGATCGCCCTGCTTGAGATTCAGAAACTCCTGGCGGCGAGCAAGACAAAAAGTAGCAGGCAAGTACTGTCTCTCGAAGGCATCACGAAACATCATCCATGTGATGTGTTGCTCCCCGAAGATCGTCTTCTGCATATCCCACCATGTGACCGCCTGATCTCGGAGGTGATACGCAGCCAATTCCACCTTCTCTTCATCTGTACAGCTCATGTATCCGAAAGTGCTTTCTAAATTCCTCAACCAACTACGAGCAGCCCAAGGGTCAGCTCCACCCGGGAATAAAGTAACTCTATCCTTGATGGACCTCGCCAGCAATGGTATACGAGCTCTATCCCGCATCCAATCTATAGTAGCAGGTGCCGGTACCCTTGATGGTATCACAGAAGGAATCCCCTGTGTCTGAAATCCCTGATCTCTCACAGGTGGTACTACCGAAGGGATCTCCTGAGGCTGACGTCCCTAATCTCTATGAAGAGTCTGATGGGCCTGTCCTCGACTAACCGTCTCAACATCAGTTGGATCCCTATAAGAATCCGCCTCCTGAGTCACTGGTTCTGGTTCCTCAGCCTTAATGGGTTGTTTCCGTGATCGTCCTGGACCACGACGAGAACCGGCTGCTGACCGACCTCGTCTCATACCTGATAGCAATAATCAATAAGTACTACCAACAATTTATAACTATACTTATAAAACTTACAGCCTATAACTTGGAGGTGTTCTGCCACTGCCTGGTCCCAAATCCTAAAAAGTCACTTCGAGGAATAAAATCACGGAAAAATCCAAAACGTACGAATTCGGCATCGTAAACCGCTGGCTCTGATACCAATAAATTGTCACGCCCCGAGAGTAAGGTTGTCCAACGAAAATCGGACATCGCCTCCCCTGTAGCAGTGACATATAAACCAATATACATAGCCAACAGATAGAACCATGCAAAATATAGCCAACACGGCTAGAAATAACCACAACCACGCAAATAATAAACAACCCACTCGGCTGGTAAATCAAATACAGCGGAAAACAAAATAACAAGTACCAAAATAGTAAAAGAACTCACCGCGGGCCGGGCCGGCTTGACTCCTCGACAAAACAAAACAAATCACAGAATAATATCAAGTCCCAAGAAGGGTTATTACAATACCAAATTCAAAAGTTTAACTCACAACTAGAAATCTAAACAAAACTGGAAATCCGTCCTCGGAAGCGACGTGAGACTGGCAGTCGGGATCCCTCCAAGTGTATTAGCATCATTATCGGCTACCTGGTGAAATTACCAATGTACGAGGTGGTGAGTATAAAACTCAGCGAGTAAAGAATAGATAGTGCATGAGTAACATAAATAGCCAAGAGTACAACAGGATACAGTCTCGAGAAGATAAATAGCAGATACTACTGTGTAAACAAAGTATATATATATATATATCCATACCTGATACCATATCCTAAGCTAGTAGTGTAAGGTCTGAGGTAACATAAACTGCTACAGGACTGCTCATAACTACCAAGATCACATATAAGGTATACAGTCACAGTAATCAGTGTCTAAGCATATAAACAGGTATATGATAGCAGAAACTGAACAAGTAAGCATATAACAGCATAATCAGAAATAACAGAGAAATAGCGTATGCACGGATGGTCACTCCTGCCCACCCCTCAAGTACCATGACCCCAGTATAGACGAGAGGTCGGGTCAATGACATACTGTACACCCTCCAGCTACCACTACTCTCGAGCGGCCGAGGGGACAGTTGCATAGTAGCTAAATAACCACGTCTACGATGGGGTCCCTGCTGCCCCCAACTCCAGCTATCACTACCCAATAAGTGTGCGAGTGGGGGGCACGACAGGACATGCGGCACGCTCCAAGCTACCACTACCCATGAGTGGCCGAGCGTGCGGCCCAGGCCAATGACCGCCTCAACCACAAGGGAGCTAAGGTCATCGGCGATGCATGTAATGACATGATGCGAACAATGCAACAGTCATCATATATACAAAATCAGGTATGCTACATGAAGCTGCATGCTCAATACAAGACATAAACAAACAGTAGTCCAAACAGGTAACATGGTATCTAGTATCTGCTAATTATCAGGAATAACAACGGGAGACTGTATAGATACGAATGTGAGCATCTCGAAGATTGAGTGGATAAAGTATCAAGCACAAGACATAATACGAGTGGAGTCAAGGTAAAGCTCTACTTTATCCGAACTACTCATGCACCAAGAACAATAACTAAAGAATCAAGTCAAGAAGTACTCGCCTCTAAGTGTAGGCTGAATCCGACGTCAACCTCGTCACGACGCCCGTCCCAATCAAAGTCCTATGTCAACGTATCAATTTTAACTGAATACATATGCAACTAATTAACTATACTACTGTACAAGACAAGCGGCTTTAATCCGAGTTCCATTCATTAACCAAATAATGCCACACGGATCTACCCAAAACCAGTCCACATATCCAATTTACAAACTCCATTCCCACAATTCTAGCACACACACCATGACAATTAGAATCCCCAAATCACACATTGGTCTCCTAAACCCCAATACATAAATATGTATTCAAATAAACTAGGTATTCGAAAAATCTAAAGCTTTACCTCACGGTGAGCTCCCCACTGTTGACTCTCTACCGGAAGGTGAGATCGCCAGCGCTAGCACACCGATGCTGCCCGATGCTGCAGATTCACAGATTTGAGCTCTCATAGGGCTACCAACAACACAATCACACCCAATCAACACATAACCCCTACCGAAACCTAACAACCAGAACTGCAGGTCTACATCCAAAGCTGAAGATGGCTCACCCAATGACTCACGGCCGGAAATCATCTGCTAGGGATGTCCGCCGGTGTTGGTTTGCTGCTGGAGAAGCTTGGCCGAGCTCCTCACCGTGTGTTTCTGCTAGAATCAACCCCTAGTCAGTCCAATCTCCTATCCTGGCCACCAATCGTAGATCCCATAGCTACCAAACCCTAATTGAAACAATCCTTACCTCCAATACCTCAGTGACAGCTTCCACCACCAGCGGCGAGGCGAAATCCGACGAAATCATCTTGGTGTTAGGGCTAGGGAACGTCGTGACCACTGTTTGGAATGCACCCTCGGCTAAGATCGAGCTCGGGGTTTCGGCGATTCGACCCTCAGCGTCTCCGGTCTTCAGCTCTGCTCCTCTTGCCCGACGGTCCTCGCACAAGGCAGTAAATCCGAAGAGAGGAAGGGGTAGAGGACCGGGGTAGAGGACTGGAGGCTTCGGCGAGGCTTCGCTGAACTCCACGTCGCTGTGAGCTCTGGTGCGAAGTGTCGTCGCGACGCTGGTCGACGGAATCGGGCGAAGGGTGAACAGGAGGGGAAGACGGCGTTTTTAGGGCTTTAAGCACTGTAGCTTCTATATAAATAGTAGGGTTTAGTTTCTCCACTTAGCATAAATTTCCCTTTAAACCCCTTTCAAATGGTACCTTCCATTACCTCTTTAGACTCACAATTTCATTCCTTCAAACTCTACGATACCATCTCCAAATAAATCCAGAAAAATGTCTAAAAATTCCCATAAATTATTATAGGTTATTCCCCTATAATTCTTTATTATTTATTTTACCGTATCTCACATGGGACCTTCGTTATTTTGTTGTGAACAACGAGTGAAGTTGTAAACAATGATGGGTAACTCTTCAGGGGAGAGTTTTTGATATGTGCCAATAGGGGGAGAATGTGTGGTTAAGTTAGACCTTCATTACCTAAGAGAGAGTTTGTCCTCTAGAAAAGGAGGAGAATGAAGGAAACCATCATTCTTACATTGGCATGAAGGAGAGTTGAGGCTATGGGATTAGCTTAACTTAAAAGAGGTATTGCCAAACATCAAAAAGGGGGAGATTGTTGGTACAATGTTCCTTAGGTCAAGGTTGACCTGGCTGACTGAGTTTGAATTGGGTCAAGCTCAAGTCTTGATGTTTGGGTTTCGATGTTTGACAATACATGGAGACAATGCATGATGATTGCAGGTGCATTTGTTCATGTGGGAAGATTGTGAAAAAGAGTCAAATAGGTCAAGGTTGACTGGATACTTGACTGAAAAATCCTAGTGAGTGAAGCTAGGTGAAAGTCCTGGTGAGTGAAGCCAGGCAGAAGGAAAATCCTAGTGAGTGAAGCTAGGTGAAAGTCCTGGTGAGTGAAGCCAGGCAGAAGGAAAATCCTGGTAAGTGAAGCCAGGTGAAAGACCTAGTGAGTGAAGCTAGGCAGTATGAAAAATCCTGATGAGTGAAGCTAGGCAGATGAGAAGTTCTAGTGAGTGAAGCTAGGTAGAGGAGAAGTCCTAGTGAGTGAAGCTAGGCAGAAGGAAAGTCCTGGTGAGTGAAGCCAGGCAGAAGGAAAATCCTGGTGAGTGAAGCCAGGTGAAAGACCTAGTGAGTGAAGCTAGGCAGTATGGAAAGTCCTGGTGAGTGAAGCTAAGCAGATAAGAAGTCCTAGTGAGTGAAACTAGGCAGAGGAGAAGTCCTAGTAAGTGAAGCTATGCAGAAGGGAAGTTCTGGTGAGTGAAGCCAGGCATAGGAAATCTAGATGGTTCAAGTTTGACTAGACATCTGGTGTTGGGAAGTCCAAGTAGGTCAAAGGAATTGACCGGATACTTGGCACAAGGAGAAAAGTCCAAGTGGGTCAAAGGGATTTGACCGGACACTTGGTGAGGGAGTTCTAGCAGGTCAAGGGTGACCAGATGCTAGGCATGATGTACCAACAAGTCATGGTCGATCGGGTGTTGGTGTAGGGGACTTTAGACTTGTTTTTGGGCAAAAACAAGAGCTGGATCGATCAGCCGATCGATTGGCTCATGCCCAATCGATCGGCTGATCGTTTGGGTGAGTCCCCGCGACAAACCTCCTCCCAATCGATCAGTGAATCGATCGGGAAGGAGTGTAGTGCGAATAGAAATCCTCCCAATCGATCAACCGATCGTTTGGGAGCCTCCAATCGATCGAGCGATCGATTGGGAGATGTGATTTTGTGCGATAAGCCCTGGATCGATTAGCCAATCGATCCAGGCGATTCCCAAGAGCACAGAGGCACTCTGGATCGATCGGCCAATCGATCCAAAGCCTCCCCAATCGATTGGGAGCAATCTGATCGATTGGGATTCGACCGTTGGCGTCGATTAAAACCGTTGTCGAGCTCTTTCTCCGCCAACGCTCGCACTGTTCAGCTCCGATCCTCACAGCAGCTTCTCCACAGCGTTTTCCACTCTCACCGCTAGTTCTTGAAGGATCTTAGAGAGACATCCAAGTCAAGAGGCATGTCTACAACAAGAGGAAAAAGCTAGGGTTAGGGGTTTGTATATCTTGTAAGATATTTCTTGTATTTGTCTTCCCTTGCTTTCTTGTTGTATTGAGTGTATTGTAGGGCTTCTCCACCTTCGGTAGTTACCGTAAAGTAGTGTTTTATTAGTGGAGGGTGCGTGAGTGTGTGGATCCTTGGACTAGTCACCTCTTCTTGAGGTGGATACCAAGTAAATCTACGAGTTAGCGTTGTAGGGTTGTTTCATTGTATTTTCCGCTGCATTTCATCACAAGAAGCAAGCAACGACAAGCATGAGATCGCGCCGAGCTATTCACCCCCCTCTAGCTACATTTTGGTCCCAACAGACACTAGTGTTAAAGTGGAGAGCTGCCCAGTAATAATTTCAAGCCCAAAATTTACTATTTCTTTCTGTAGGGGATGTAACATAGCAGATATAGATAATAATGTTGCACAAGATTTCCTACTTAGTGCATCTGTCACTTTGTTCGCTTTCCTTGGATGGTAGAGGATTTCACAGTCATAGTCTTTGACCAGCTCCAGCTATCTCCGCTGTCTCATGTTCAGGTCTTTCTGAGTGAAGAAATACCTAAGACTCTGGTAATCTGTGTAAATCTTGCACTGAGCTCCGTATAGGTAATGCCTCCGAATCTTGAGAGCGAAGACTATCGTTGCTAACTCAAAGTCAAGAGTAGGATAGTTCTTCTCATAATCTTTGAGTTGTCTCGAGGCATAGGTAATGACTTTGCCATTCTGCATCAGTACACCTCCGAGCCCCAATTTAGAAGCATCACTGTAAATATCGAAGCTCTCGTTATTCTCTGGAAGAGTCAGGATTTGAGCACTGGTCAGTCTCATTTTTAGTTTAGTGAAACTCTTTTCACAATCCTCTATCCACTCAAATTTTCTGTTCTTTCTGGTAAGTACTGTCAATGGGGAAGCGATCCTTGAGAAGTTCTCTACAAATTTCCTGTAGTTGTCTGCTAACCCAAGGAAACTCCTGATTTCACTAGAATTCTTAGGTCTATTCCAGTTACTCACAGCTTCTATTTTAGTCGGGTCCACCATAACCCCATCTTTGGAAATAATATGACCTAAGAAGGACACTTGATTGAGTCAGAACTCACACTTGGAAAACTTTGCGTATAACTGGCTCTGCTAAAGAATCTGTAATACTGTCCTTAGATGTTCAGCATGTTCTTCCTGGGTGTTGGAGTATATAAGCATATCGTCTATGAAAACGATTACAAACTTGTCTAAGTATGCTTTGAACACTCTGTTCATTAGATCCATAAACGTAGCAGGAGCGTTCGTCACTCCAAAAGGCATAACTGCAAACTAGTAGTGCCCATACCTTGTTCGGAATGCCGTCTTCAGTACATCATTCTCTTTCACTTTCACTTGATGATATCCGGACCGCAAGTCTATCTTGAAAAAGACTGTGGCTCCCTTTAACTGATCAAATAGATCATCAATTCTTTGTAGAGGATACCTATTCTTAATTGTTACATTGTTCAGCGCTCGGTAGTCCACACACATTCGCATGGACCCCTCTTTCTTCTTTACGAACAACACCAGAGCTCCCCATGGTGAGTGACTAGGGTGAATAAAACCCTTGTCAAGTAGCTCCTATAGTTATCCCTGAAATTCTTTCAATTCTACCGGAGCCATGCGGTAAGGTGCTTTTGAGATTGGATGAGTATCAGGAATGAGTTCAATCTTAAATTCAATTTCTCTATCCGGAGGTAAACCTGGCAATTCATCCAGAAACACTTCTGAGTAGTCACATACGACTCTAACTTCCTCTAGCTTTTGGGCTCTTTCTTGCTGGGTGTTAACCACATGAGCTAGAAACCCAGCACATCCATCAGCTAACATTTTTCGAGCTTTTATGGCCGATAAGAACTTCGGGTTCTCTTCTTTGATTCTCCGATAAACTCAAACTTAGGCTCTGCCTCGGGTTGGAACAAGACTCGTCGCTTACGGCACTCGATGGAAGCATCATACTTGCTCAGAAAGTCCATCCCAAAAATAACATCATAATCAGACATGTTTAGCATTATCAGATCACTGTATAGTTCTCTGTCTAAAATTTTGACTGGTACCACACGTAGCCAGTGCGTAGATGTCATTATCTCTCCTGAGGGTAACGTTGTCAAGAATTGTCCGCGTAGGACCTCTGGGGGTATACCTATTCTTTCAGCAAATGTTATGGAGATAAACAAATGTGTTGCCCCAGTATCAAATAACACAGTTGCATATTGACTAAAAATGCATATCTGACCTGTGACAACAGTGGAGGCGTTTGCTACCTCCTCTTTGGTAATAGAGAAAACTCGAGCATTTGTAGAACTTGGTGGAGCCTCTAGTCTACCTTGACTAATATGAGGACCCTCCAACGCGACCTGCATCTGGTGTAGTTGTGCCTGCTTGCCTCCATATTGTACAGATTGTGTAGAAGGTAGGTTGATCCTGGTCGGGCAATTCTTGGTCATATGCCCCTCTTGACCACACGTATAACAACCATTCGTGCCCTTGCGACAGATTCCAAGATGCATCTTTCCGCACGTGGAACGCGTAGCATACTTAGGCTGCTTGCTTACAGATCCTCCCTTTTTATTACCCCACTGCTTTCTTTTGGAGCTCCCCTTCCAAGTTGGGCCATGGCTCTGAGGTTTCTGAGTGCCAGAACTCCCTTGACCTTTATTCTCAATCAGTACTGGCTTCTGCTGCTTGATACTGTTCAGGTAATGCTCTATGATCAGGGCACTACTAATCAACTCTTCTGTAGTCTGCGATCTATTAATTCCGCCAGCTACATTTAGGGTTATCTCCGGCCTCAGCATTTTGAGCATTAGCCTCATCCTTTCTCATTCCATGCTGACCAGCTCGGGGCATAGGCAAGCTAGTCTATTGAATTTCTTCACGGCTTCGCCCACTGATAAATCTCCTTGTCGAAATTCCGTGAACTCGTCATAATGTTTATTTATGACTCGCATATGGAAGAACTCTTCGAAGAACTCAGTCTCGAAGTCAGACCAGGTCATTTGATCCACTTTTCGTTTTGCCTTGACCCGTTCCCACCACATTCTTGCATCACCAGTAAAGCAGAAGGAAGTACACTTAATCTTTTTTACCTCCGGCCAATCCACTAGCTCCATCATGCTCTCCAGGTTTTGAACCATGCCTGAGCATCCCATGGTTCATTGGTGCCAGAGAAATTCTCTGGTTTCAGTTTCTGCCACTGGATGAGGTATGCTTTTTGCCTCACTACCTTTGTTGGGACTACAGGTGTAACTGATGGAACTTCTGCCGTAATAGGTGGCACCATATTGGCTTCGGTGGGACTACAGGAGGAGCTTGCTAGTTAGCAGTCAGGGTGGCAATAACCTGCTGCTGCTCCGCCAATTGTCTCTGTAGCTGAACTACTACTTCTAAAAGTCGAGTTGTGGTGCAGACTCATTTTCCACTGGTTGAGGTTCATTAACTCTCGGTTGTCTAGCCGGTCATCCTCTAGTCATTCTACATATCATAAACCAAACCAGTGAGACATACGTCAACCCATCCTCATTCCTACTTGCTATCATCACTACTTTCATATATAAGCATGATAAATCTTAACAAACATTTCTTACTAGTCATAACTGAAACTAGATGCATAAAAGTTATGAAAAAGGTACTTTCTTACTTGGAAGCCGTAGGATCAATGCTTGATGTGTGTGGTGGAAGGATAGAACTTGGCTTTGATACCAAACTGTAACATCCGACTTTCTTCTTTACTCAAACCTAAGTCATAGACGTTACAATTTTCATAACTTCTAAAGATCTACTTTGAACTTCTTTCAACTGTTGAGTCATGGTTTGGAGCAATGCAGAGCTGAGATGAATTCTAGAGCTGTTAGAAGTTTGAGTCGTGTGACCCTGACTGACAGTGTAGCCTCACCAGAGAAGGAGCTAGTCGTGGCCGTGTGGTGATAACCGGTCGTGTGGTGATAACCGGCCGTGTGTGCCACATGACCGTGTAAGGCCTTCACTACTGAAGCAGGGCACGACCATGTGAAGCCACATTGTCGTCCCATCTTACCCGAGAAGAAGAGGTGCACGACCGTGTGACTTCATATGGCCGTGTTACCTTGGCCGAGACCAAAAGGGTGCACGACCGTGTGAATCCACACGGTTGTGTCACTCTGGCCCACAGCAAGAGGTGCACGACCGTGTGAAACCACACGACCGTGTCACCTGAACCGAGAGCAAGAGATATACGACCGTGTGAATGCACATGACCGTGTCACCTTGGCCGAAAGGGAGAGGACTGTGGCCGCGTGAATCCACATGGCCATGTCACGGGCCTTGTGGGGGTCACACCCAACCCTACAAAAGGAGTTGTTCTCCCCTTTGTACTCCTCCTTGGACTACCCTTCTATCCCTTTACTTGAGGAAGAGTCTTGACACACTAATTGCTAGCAAACTATAAATTCATCATAAGCAACTCTTAACGATATTTCATGCATAACCAAAAAGTAAGAAATTACACTACGCCCAGTTTTAACACATTCCCTGCACTAGTAAGTTCCAGGATCCTTTCCATGGTTCCGTCACACACACACCCACCAAGCATTGCTCTGCCCCCTCTTACTCGTGCTTTCCTTTACCTTTATCTACAGTATAAGGAAATGCAAATCTATAAGCTAATGCTTAGTAAGTATCATCTACTCACAAAACAATACATTAAAAGAGGACATGCTTTTTAGAACTGCTTGGGAAAACGTAAAACATGCACTTGACTGTAATTCACGCTAAAACCATACTTCAGAAATATGTACATAATATATATTTTTAAACCAGTTTATCATGCAAACCATCAACTTAAAAAAACCTTGCTAGTAATGTAAGGAACACAGGAATCTTGGCATATTATAGAGTTCATCAAGGCTACCCAATATGACTCAAATTCTCTACTTAGGAAACTTCCACTAAGACAAACCATGAAGTTTGAAAACTTTATATTACATAATTAGTGAAAATAATAATCAACTTGCTTTGGGCTCGATATTGTACCACTTTGCGCCTAGGGGTAGCTAATCCCAAACCTATCAAGGTACTACTAGACGATCTAGGGACCTAGGGGCAATCTAAGAGCCCACCCATGGATCTTGTGTCCAGTACTGTTGGTTGCTACTCGGAAAACCTAATGGTTCCACTGTACAAAAATTTTGTACAAAGGTCTTAACCTTTTCCTAGCTACCATGTGTTCTTTTAAATTAAACTTGGATCGCCTGCGGAACTTAACACGTTTGATCCAAAGTTTAATCTATTTGTTCTTTTAGGTTTAGACTCGGATCTCCTGCGGAACTTAACACGTTCGATCCAAATCACCTAGGTTATTAATTTCATTAAATATTAATTTCCAAAATTGGCTTCCAGTACTGACGTGGCGAGGCACATGATCTTCTTGGATATGGGAACAACCACCACCGACTAGACAAAGCCTTTTAAGGAAAGTTAATATTTAATTTCCTTAAATAACTTTAGGTTAACCGAAAAGAGCAATCAAATCACAAGGAAAAGAAAAAAACAAAAGAACACAACATCGAAAACAAATTCGAAATACTAGAATCGCATGCCTCTTGTATTTGGTATTATTTCCAAAAATAACTAGTATGATGCGGAAAGGAAAAATACTAGTTATACCTTTTAGAAAGACCTCTTGATCTTCTACCGTATTCCTCTTCTAACCTCGGACGTTGTGTGAGCAACGATCTTCCGAGATGAGAAACCACCAAAGCACCTTCTTCTCCTTTCTTCAAGTTTCGGCCAACCACAATGCTTCCAAAAGATGAAGATCTTTTTCCACCAACCAAGCTCCAAGGGATGCATGAAACAAGACTCCTTTCTCTCCTTTTCTCCAAGCTAGATCCGACCACTTCTATGCCTCCAAGAGATGATGAAGTCTCGGCCACAAGAAGGAGAAGAGAGAAGGAGAAGGGGAACCTCTAGGGGCTGGCCACACCAAGGAAGAAAAGAGAGGAAGAAAAAGAATAGAGTCATTCACCATGAAGCCTCCTCTACCCCCTCTTTTATAATCCTTGGTCTTGGCAAATAAGGAAATTTAAATAAAAACTTCCTTAATTCTTTTTCCATGAAAAGGAAAATTTATTTAATTAAAAATAATTTTCTCTTCTCCAATTTATTTGGTCGGCCACCTCTTTCCCCAAAACAAGGAGAGTTTTAATTAAAACAAAAATTTAAACTTCCTAATTTGTTTCTAGAAATTTATAAAAATTTCTCCAATAATTTTAATCCCTTCATGATTGGTTAATAAAAAGAAATTTTATAAATTAAAATCTTTCTTTTAAACATGTGGATAATTTCCAAAAAGGAAAGTTATCTCTAAAAATTAAAATCTCCTTTCAATCTACAAATAAGGAAAGATATTAAATATTTTCTTAATCTTTTGTAGAAATAATAAAAGAGAATTTTTAATTTTTAAACTTTCTTTTAAATCATGAACATAATTAAAAAGGGAAGTTTTTACCAAAATTAAAATCAACCTTTTAATCTACAAATAAGGAAAGAGATTTAGCTCTTCTCTTAATCTTTTGTAGAATCTTATAAAAGAAAAGATTTAAATTTTTAAAATCTCTTTTAAATCATGTTATCCACATAATAAAAATTTTAAAAAATAAAAATCCTTTTATTTTAATTTGGGCCGGCCACACCAAGCTTGAACCCAAGCTAGGGCCGGCCACCTTGAAGCACCCATGAACCAAACTTTGGCCAGCCCTAGCTTGGTCTCCAAGCTAGCTTGGCCGGCCCCTATGGGATGGGTAAGAAGGTGTGTATAGGTGGGTATAGTACTCTATAATTAAGAGGCTACGATAGGGACCGAGAGGAGGAATTGGTTTTGGTCTCCCGATAAAATTAAGCATCCCGTGTTCGCCCCGAACACACAACTTAATTTTATCAATAATAATTCATTCCACTAGAGAACTATTATTGAACTACCGCACCAATCCCAAATTACATTTTTGGGCTCCTTCTTATTATGAGTGTGTTAGTCTCCCTGTGTTTAAGATAACAAATATCCACTAATTAAGTAAGTTACTGACAACTCACTTAATTAATATCTAGCTCCAAGAGTAGTACCACTCAACTTCATCGTCATGTCGGACTAAGTCCACCTGCAGGGTTTAACATGACAATCCTTATGAGCTCCTCTTGGGTGCATTCTCAACCTAGATCACTAGGGCACAGTTTCCTTCTATAATCAACAACACATACTATAAGTGATATCATTTCCCAACTTATCGGGCTTATTGATTTATCGAACTAAATCTCACCCATTGATAAATTAAAGAAATAAATATCAAATATATGTTCTTGTTATTATATTAGGATTAAGAGCACACACTTCCATAATAACTGAGGTCTTTGTTCCTTTATAAAGTCAGTATAAAAGAAACGACCTCAAATGGTCCTACTCAATACACTCTAAGTGTACTAGTGTAATTTTATAGTTAAGATAAACTAATACCTAATTACACTACGACCTTCCAATGGTTTGTTCCTTTCCATCTTGGTCGTGAGCTACTGTTTATAATTTATAAGAAACCGATAATATGATCTTCTGTGTGTGACACCATACACCATGTTATCTACAATATAAATTAATTGAACAATTACATTTATCATAAATGTAGACATTTGACCAATGTGATTCTTATTTCTAGATAAATGTTTATACCAAAAGCTAGGTTTTTAGTATACATCCTAACAAGTACATGTCTTTCTAAAGTAAAATACTTTCTTTTAAATATTGTTTTCTTATACTTAGACTTACTTGTTATTTAAACAAGCACCTTATGTGCGCTTAATCCCTCACACTTATAGGGAAGCACTTTAGGGCACTTGATTATGCTTCTTAGTCCCAAAACTTAATGGGAAGCAAATCAAGATACTCTAAGATTGCTCTTAATCCCAAACTTGGAGGGCATCTTATATATCATAGCATCTATCTTTTCTTAACACGCAATAAACATCTCATAACATGCATCTTCGTTTACATGCTTAAAACGTATCAATATATGTAACATCGAAGCAATTTATACTGCAGGTGAGAGATACTTACATCCTTTCTCTATTTCTTACAATTATACCACTAGGGTTTTGGGAAAATAAGCCTCTCTTGTATGCCTTGGCCTCCGAATTTCTCTTCACCCGCGTACTAATCCTCGGAAGAAAACCCTCCTCTTAGATTCTCCTCTTGAAAAGCTTCAAAGGATGGAACCCTAAGGTTCTTGGCCGAAATTTGAAGGGAGGAGGAAGAAATTTCAGCTAAAGGAGAAGAGGAAATGAAAAGATTTTAGGTTTTGGTCTCTTTCATTCCCTTTTATACTAAGTGGAAGTTGAAGCATCTCTTCCCACATAACCTACATATAAGGAATTAGTTCCTATTGCTAATGTGATGCTTTACCACCACCTAATGGCTACTTAAACAAATCTCAAGTAAAAGGTCTAGGGTTCAATCCTAGCCCTGGCCATTTATAAATATATTTTTATTTCTTTTCTCTTCTTATATTTCTTTTTGCTCTTTTGGAATAGAAAATTTACAGGTGTTATAATAACTCCAGGTGTGTGCTTTATCTTATGCTTCCTTATAAGAAAGGAAAGTTGTGCCTTATTTACAATTGACACAAAAATTCATGATACTTCTTCTTTTCCGATCGGTCCAAGCATCGGTCAAAACTAAGCAATCATTCAAAGCTCATTTTTCTCTTGCTTCTTTAATAGAATTTTAGTTCTATCTACCTCTTCCTTTAATAAGGGCACCCTTAATAGTTATTGAGTTGGAGGACGATAAACTAGGCCAAATTGTCCAACCTAGGGTTCAATCCTAGCCCGGGCCATTTATAAATATATTTTTATTTCTCTTCTCTTTTTATATTTCTTTTTGCTCTTTTGGAATAGAAAATTTACGGGTGTTATAATAACTCCGGGTGTGTGCTTTATCTTATGCTTCCCTATAAGAAAGGAAAGTTGTGCCTTATTTACAATTGACACAAAAATTCATGATACTTCTTCTTTTCTGATTGGTCCAAGCATCGGTCAAAATTAAGCAATCATTCAAAGCTCATTTTTCTTCTTGCTTCTTTAATAGAATTTTAGTTCTATCTACCTCTTCCTTTAATAAGGGTACCCTTAATAGTTATTGAGTTGGAGGATGATAAACTAGGCCAAATTGTCCAACCTTTTCCGCAAACCTCTTGAAACTATCATTATCGATGGCATGAAAAGGAATACCAGACTCATACACCCATCGAGCTAAATATTGGTGAAACTGTGTATAATTTGTTTCTAAAGTGCATCAATAATATTTTTATTATTATTTTATCTTATTACTTCTGTTGTATCATTTAAAACGAGAGAGGGGGGCGGGGTGAATAGCGTTCGTCAAAAATCGTGAGTTAAAATGAGTTACGTAGCAGAATAAAGAAAACAATGGCAATGCTAACAAAGTCAAATTTTACTTGGTTCAGAACTTGTGACGACTTCTACTCCAAGGTCCATGATCGTCGATCACTTTCGTTGGGCAATCACTATCAGTTTGAATGATGTGTTATAAGTATTGAGTACAAGAACTAAAATAATTGTTACCGACAAATAGAAAGGAATTTAAAATCTTTCGTTCTTCAAACTTTGAAGCAGCCTTTCGGCGTCATCGAAGCCTTTTCGAAGTAACACACAAGAATGAAACTTATAGTAGTTGATCTTATGAAGCTACTGGTTGAAGACCTTTATATAGGCTCATTCTAGGTGACTGGAATCCCTTCGAGTGCCTGGACCATGCTGATGTGGTAAGCTCTCATCGAAACTTCATCCGTGAAGTTTTATCCACCTCTCGGCGCTTGGACCCCCTTCGGGTGTCTGAACTGTTGAGGTGGGTTCGGTCAATTGGAGTGCTCCAATTTAGCTCCTGGATAACTTTTCTAGTTCGGGCGCTTAGACCAGCTCTGGGAGCTTGGGTGCCTATCACCCGCCCTGGTGAGGCTAGTCCGAGCGCCCGGATCTCTTCCAGGCTCCCGGACTCCCTTTATTCAGCTTCTTCTTCCCTGCAAAAAAGGGTTAGTTCAGGTAATAAAAATATATTTATTCTGTAAAATAAAGTTAGCACAGTATAATAAGATAGGAGTATTAATTAGATCTAAGGTCTCAGCTTAGGTCTCCCAAATGAAGTTAAGCTAGATCGACGTCTATATTTTCCTCAATCGAGAACGCATCCTAACTAGATCTCTCTTCTAGTTGCTTACCTTTTACTTACCAACTATAGTCGCTTGACTTGCCTTTGACCCACCACGTCTTTCCGTCAATTGTCAGGTCCTGCGGATCCAACTGGACTTTGGCTGGTTGTTAGGTCCTAGGAATCCAACTAGACTTCTCACCAGATATCGGGTCTTGCAGACCTATTTGGACTTCGCACCAACTATCGGGTCCCATGAATTTGGCTGGATTTCAACTTAGTGTCAAGTCCTTCAGATCAGTCAACTCCTGCACACTTAGTAGAAATGTTAGACAAACATCACATTTAACTTTAACCTATTTGTCATACGTCAAAACCTGATTATCAGTGTAACATGCACTAGTAATCTCCTCTTTTTTGATGTAATGATAATTTGAGTTAAAGTTTGAAAAAAATACAATTAAGCCAACATTGAGTTAAATTGAGAAAAGTGAGTTTAATTTTTCTAACCTAATCTATTATTCTCTCCCTTTGACATACATCAAAAAAATAATATCATGTATCAAGCAGAAATAATAGTAATTCAATCAATGAGTTAGTTGATTTACCAAACTAAAGCTAGTTTTTGGACAATTTAAATAATGTTTTAGCAAAACAAACTTTGCAAACCTAGTTTTTCAAGCAAGTTTTCAAATAATGAATTCAAAATTTCATGTAGTATTTTCAAAAATGAGTTTTTGAAAATAATAAGTTTTACAAAGATAAATTGTTTTCAAAAAAACTTTATTGTAGGGAGGAGTAAATGAAAAAATTTTAAAGTGATTTTAAAAGTATTTCAAAATTTATAAAAGATTTTCAAAATAATTAAGGAAATTTTGAAAAGAATTTTCAAAAATAAAGTATTTTACAAATGATTTTCCAATGTTTTAAAAAATAAAATATTTTGCAAATATATATTTATACAAGAATTTGATAAAACTTGTCAAAGTTTTTTTAAAAATATCTTTCAACATTTTTCAAAGTAGTTTTCAATACAATTTGTAAAATATTTTTATTTCATTATTCAAAACAGGAATTATTTTTAATGATTTACAAAGTAAGTAAGCTTTCATTTTAAATTTCATATTAATATTTCATTATTCAAAATAGATATTATTTTTAATCATTTACAAAGTAAGTAAGGTTTCTTTTTAAATTTGGTATTAATATTCATTATTCAAAATAGATATTATTTTTAATCATTTACAAAGTAAGTTTCATTTTAAATTTCATATTAATTGATTGAGTTAATTGACTAATAAAAATATTACTTTTAATTTTATTTCGATTTATTTAAGTTAATTGATTGAGTTAATTTTAAGTTTAATTAGATTTAACTTAAGACAAATTATTAATTAAAGTTAATTTAAATTAGGATTTAAGTTTTAAGTTAATTTATTTGCTTAATTTAAATAAACTTTTTGTTTAATTTTATTTAATTAATGTAAGTTTATTTAGTGTTTCTGATTTTATTTTATTTTATTTTAAGTTAGATGTAATTTGTGTTTTAAAAAAATATTAACTAAAATTTTTAAGTTAAGTGTTAAAAGATTTTTAAAATATTTTTTTTAAAAGGATTTCTAAAATAATTTTAAAAAACATTTTAAAATAATTTTTAAAAGATTTCTAAAATAATTTTCAAAAGATTTTTAAAATAATTTTTAAAAGGATTAATAATATAAATTTTTAAAAGGTTTTTTAAATAATTTTTTAAAATATTTTTAAAAATAATTTTTAAGAGGATTTTTAAAAGGATTTAAAAAAAAATAAAAAGATTTTAACAATAATTTTAAAAATATTTTAAAAATAATTTTAAATAGTATTTTAAAAATAATTAAAAGGATTTTTAAAATAACTTTTAAAATAATTATAAAATATTTTTTAAAATGATTTTTAAAACAATTTTTAAAAGTATTTTTAAAAATAATTTTTAAAAGGGGTTTTAAAATAATTAAAAGTATTTTTTAAAATGTTTTTTAAATTATTTTTAAAATGATTTTAAAAATATTTTTTTAACTGATTTTTAAAGGATTTTAAAATTAATTAAAAGAATTTGTAAAATAATTAAAAAGATTTTTAAAATGATTTTAAAAAGAATTTTTAAATGATTTTTAAAATAATTCTAAAACATTTTAAAATGATTTTAATAGAAATTTTGAATTAATTTGAAAAGATTTTTAAAATAATTTTAAAAATGTATATTTAATATAATTTTTAATTTGGTGTAATACATTAATTAATTTTACTTTATCTTAAATTTAATTTTAAATTTAATCCTTATTCACCTCACCTAGTCTATGTTTTCGGACAAAGAGATCCTATGATTTTGTGAGATAAGTTAAATTGAATTTCAGAGTTTGATTTAACTTATTTTAGATTCAAGTTTAGTTTTGGGTTCAATAAATAGACATTATTTTGATAAACTTCTAAGTTGTGGTGAGTCACCTGGACATCATTAGAGTAACCACGCCTTCGAAAATTTTCAAATAGTCCTTGCCCACTGAACTTATTACAAAACTTTGGTGTAACTAGCTAGAATTAGTAAGGAATAACTTCAGTTAGTTCCACTGAGCCAAATGTATTAGGTTCATATCTTCCTAGACATGTATAGACATAGCTTTCTTAATCTACTGTCATCCAAAACTTCTCCAATACTGTTTATCAAGTTAAATTTTATCCCTAATTATTCTAGTCTTAATTACCCTTAATGGGTAAGGTCTATATTTTTGAGGTGTCAACTAATTTAGATCCTCCCATTTAATCATGAATTTTCCTTTTAAGTTTTTATTTAGGTTTATGTGGATTTAGTTTAGTTCTATTTGGTTAGTAAAACAATCTTTCAAAATCCTTTCTTTAATTTGTTAATTTTAATTTAATTAAGTTTTAGTTAAAGTTTAATTAATTTTAGTTTAGGTTGAATTTACGTTTTTAATTTTGAATTAATTAAATTGGCTAAATTATTCTTGAGATTTAAATTTTATTTTAATTTAAAATTTATTAAATTATTTGAATTATCTTTGTTTAATCGATTATATTTATTAATTTGTAATTTTAAATTATTTAAATTATTTTTCCTCAAAGGTTTATCTTTAATATGTGACTTTTTATTAATTTTTTATTATGAATTTACTAGATTTGGGTTTAATTTTATTAAAGTGTTTGGTTTTATCCTTATATATTTTTTTGTCTTTTATATTTTTAGTTGAATTTATTAGATTAGTTTTATCTATAGATTTATCCTTAAAATTTTTATTTATTAAAATATTTTTATTATAGATGGAAATTTCTAAATTGACATTATCAAAATTATTAAATATTTTATTAAGAAATATATTAATCTTATCTAGATCTATATTGACTTCATCATTTTTAATTTTTAATTTTATATTAAGGTTTGAATTAATTAAATTATTATTAATTACTTTATTTAAATTTGAATTTGTTGAATTAATTAGATTTCAATTTTCATAGTTTTTTGAAATAATTAATTTTTCAAAATTATTAGTTTTATTTTCTGAATTATTAATTAAATTTTTAGTTTCATTTAAAATTTTTAAATCTGATTTGTAATACAAAATATTATCTAATTTACTACAAGAAATAATATCTAATTTATCATGTATATTATGTAAATCACTACTGATAAGAGTATTTTGGTAAATTGGACTTACCTTAAGCGCAACCCATAATTCAGTAGGCTTCTCCGTTGAGTTTGACTCGAGTCTGGATTCACTTTTGACTTGATCCTCTAGCTCCATCGACTCTTCGTAAAGCTTGGTCAGACGAGTCCAAAACTCATAGGCATCTCGGTGTTCTCCAATTCTGCATGTGATTTCATTAAGTAATAATTTGACAATTGAATTTATTACCTTTCTGTTGGTTTCTGTATTTTGGGTTGATCGCCTCAATGCCATGTCGCCATCGAAGTCGTTCATAAGGATGACGCTTTCCATCTACATCCTCCATAGATTGAATTCGTGCCTCTTGTACATCTTATATGTGTTAGAGTGTATACTAAAAGCTAGCTTTTGGTATAAACATTTATCTAGAAATAAGAATCACATTGGTCAAATGACTACATTTATGATAAATGTAGTTGTTCAATTAATTTATATTATAGATAACATGGTGTGTGGTGTCACACACAGAAGATCATGTTATCAGTTGTAAAATACAGTAAAATAAGCGAATATTAATAAGGAAATTTTCTGGAATTTTTGGAAATTTTTCGGGAATTTTTCGGAGCTCGTACGGATAAGTTCACGGGGATAAAAACGGGGTCCGGAAAAGCCTGTTTAGACTACCCTGTTTTAATGAGGAAAAGTTTTAATTTTCTTTTCCTTTTTCTTTTCTTATTCTTTTTCTTTTCCTCTTATTCTTCCCGCATGCCCTAGCCTTTCCCTTTGCTCGGCGATCTCTCTTCCTCCTTGCGCCGAGCCGCCGAACCACCTGTGCCCTAACCGCCAGGAACCCCAGCGCCGGCAGCCGGTTGATTGCCCTGCCCGAGCTTGGATTGCGAGCCCTCTCCGCCACTGAGATCAGGAAACGCGCCGGCAACGCTCAAGCCACTACCGGTTTTTCCCCTTCTCGGCACCCTATCTCCGATCACCTCACATCAAAGCCGAACTCTCCTTTTTCCCCTCATCTCTCGCGACGCCGGCCTTCTCCACGCCGAGTTCTGCACAGAGCCACCGCCGACTGAGCCACATCCTGGTCCTCTCCTCCGCGCGGGCTGCGCCCTTTGCTCCTTTGCCCTAGAACTCGAGCCGCTGCTGTCGACCGAGATTGTTTCTGCCCTAACGCCAGTTGCCACCACCTCTGTGCCTACCGACGCCGCTGCCCTAGTGCTCTCTGCCTTGATCAAATCCACGGTGAGATTTAGTTTGGTTGGAAATTCTGTGAGTTCAAGAATTTGGATTAATTGCTGTTTTGGTTTGTTCGATTTGTTCCAGCAGCAACCCATTTGTACTGGTAGCCACAGTTCTGGTGTGGATCAACAAGCACGACTACGAGTTGGGTAAGGAAAATTAGGTGTTGCTGATTTTATGATGTCCTCATCTTAATTGGACAGTGGGAAAGAATTCTAATGGGATTTGCTGTGGTTTCCTTGATCCAACAATTTATTTTGTTGCTAGCGGCGACAAGTCGATCTTCATTGTGCGTTGATGAAGCTTTAGAGTTGTGCAGATTTAAATTGGGTAAGATACTTAATTGAGTTTGTTTGGATATGTTTGATTCATTATATAGTTGGTGGTTCATGTGTAGTTTGGTTGACTTGTGGTTAAGTTAGGAATGAAACCCTAAGCTTTGGATTAGGGATAGTTAACTATGATTAACTATTTAATTAGGGTTCCTGGAGAAAAATAATTTGGTTTAGCTATTTTGCTTATAATTAAATTTAGCTAAACTATACGGTTTATTACAGGACTTTGATTCGAGACGAGTATCTCGATTGTCGGATTGGACCATTTCGATTGGAGGCGGGTACTTTTGACTTTTTGTCTTTGATATGCTTAGTAATGAAATTAACATGTTGCATTAATTGTGTTTCTTATCTGTTTCGGTAAATCACTACCCAAATCTTGGTTCATGCTTGATTGATTGATTGGTT
Source organism: Zingiber officinale (assembly GCF_018446385.1). NCBI lineage: Eukaryota > Viridiplantae > Streptophyta > Magnoliopsida > Zingiberales > Zingiberaceae > Zingiber > Zingiber officinale. The sequence goes on from NC_055997.1 coordinate 14,538,371, forward strand.
TGCATCTCATGTATATTTTACCTGTTTATACATGCTTATAGGGGGTAGTGATATACCATGCTTCACCATGTTCAGGACCTAGGTTTTTATACCTTCTGTGTACCTTTGATTCAATATGATTCGTTGACCTAGGGTGCACTTTTCTATATATATGGATTAGGTCAGGATGTTTATATGGTTATTGTCATGCATCATTTTCATGATTGCATGCTGTGCGATAGTCCGCTCCTTTATTGTTGAGCACATCGCCAGTTACATGGATCTGCACACACCACCACTCATGGGTTAGTGGTCGATTCAGGCAGAGTGTGTTGCAGCAGGGACTCTGTTAGGCACCGTTGGTCCGCTCATGGGTAGTGTGACACAACGTGTTATCCGGCAGGGATTCCTCCCCGTCTTTGAGTACCGGGAGTTGAGAGCATTGCGCTCCCCCATCTATGATTTGGGGTAGGAGGATAGGTGTACTCCGACAGCATCCCGTCCACTCGGTCACTCATCAGGAGTAGTGACGACAGAGTGCACGGTTGTCACAGCCCTACCCACTCGACCTCCCTATTGTGTGTGAGATGATCGACTGGCGTCAGGGGTGACCAGGACGCATCATTGGCATCATATGCATGATGCATTTATTGCTTGTGTTTGTGTTTGCTGCATTTATATGCTGCATATTGTTTGGATACCTATGTTTGACATGCATACAGGATTTCCTTATCCCTCGGACTGTTTGACCTTATACTCAGGACCTGGTTAGTACAGTATTCTCCTGTTTACTTCAGATGCATTTTTATCTTTCTTATCAGGAGACTGTACGCATGATTAGTGCTAGGTGTTGTTTCTTTACTTTGCATATCAATTGTACCTGCTGAGTGTTGGACTCACCCCGCCTCCATTGTTGTTATATTTCAGGATGATGCTGTCAGGAGAGAGTTCTAGTTGCTGGTCCCCTGAAGACCCGAAGACTTACGGATCTACTGGTTTTGTTTGTTTCTTTTTGACTATGTTATAGACTTGGTTTGTTTGGATACTTGGACTTTGTATGGATTTTGAGATGTTGATGGATTTTTGGTATGATTTGGATTTTATTCTACTACATGCCTGCCTGGACGGCAGAAGAGGTGAGTTCGTCGGATTTGAGCTTTACGAGTGTAGTGGAGTAGGGTGGATTTCGAGTCAGGGTATTATCTTTCTGTTTACTTATATAAACTGCGTGGTGATGTTTTATTTTGTTGTTATTATTCCAGCCGCCTGTGGCTGAGGTATTTGTGAGATGTAGAAAAGTTTCAGATTGTCCACCGTACAGGGGAGATGCTGCCGAAATTTTCTCGGACAGGGACTCCTCTGGGGCGTGACATCAGTACCTTATAAATTATAAACAGTAGCTCACGACCAAGATGGAAAGGAACAAACCATTGGAAGGTCGTAGTGTAATTAGGTATTAGTTTATCTTAATTATATAATTACACTAGTACACTTAAAGTGTATTGAGTAGGACCATTTGAGGTCGTTCCTTTTATACTGACTTAATAAAGGAACAAAGACCTCAGTTATTATGGAAGCATGTGCTCTTAATCCTAATATAATAACAAGCACATATATTTGATATTTATTTCTTTAATTTATCAATGGGTGAGATTTAGTTCGATAAATCAATAAGCCCGATAAGTTGGAAAATGATATCACTTATAGTGTGTGTTGTTGATTATAGAAGGAAACTGTGTCCTAGTGATCTAGGTTGAGAATGTCCCCAAGAGGAGCTCATAAAGATTGTCATGTTAAACCCTGCAGGTGGACTTAGTCCGACATGACGATGAAGTTGAGTGGTACTACTCTTGGAGCTAGATATTAATTAAGCGAGTTGTCAGTAACTTACTTAATTAGTGGACATTTGTTATCTTAAACACAGGGAGACTAACACACTCATGATAAGAAGGAGCCCAAAATGTAATTTGGGATTGGTGCGGTAGTTCAATAATAGTTCTCTAGTGGAATGAATTATTATTGATAAAATTAAGTTGTGTGTTCGGGGCGAGCACGGGATGCTTAATTTTATCGGGAGACCAAAACCAATTCCTCCTCTCGGTCCCTATCGTAGCCTCTTAATTATAGAGTACTATACTCACCTATACCCACCTTCTTACCCATCCTATAGGGGCCGACCAAGCTAGCTTGGAGACCAAGCTAGGGCCGGCCATGGGTATGTTCATGGGTGAATTCATGTGGCCGACCCTATTAAATAAAAAGGAATTTTAAATTTTAAAATTTTTCTTATGTGGATAATATAATTTAAAAGAGAGTTTAAAATTTTAAATCCTTCCTTTTATAAGATTCTACAAAAGATTAAGAGAAGAGTTAAAATCTCTTTCCTTATTTGTAGATTAAAAGGTTGATTTTAATTTTGGTAAAAACTTTCCTTTTAATTATATTCATGATTTAAAAGAAAGTTTAAAAATTAAAAATTCTCTTTTATTAGTTTCTACAAAAGATTAAGAAAAGATTTAATATCTTTCCTTATTTGTAGATTGAAAGGAGATTTTAATTTTTAGAGATAACTTTTCTTTTTGGAAATTATCCACATGTTTAAAAGAAAGATTTTAATTTATAAAATTTCTTTTTATTAACCAATCATGAAGGGATTAAAATTATTGGAGAAATTTTTATAAATTTCTAGAAACAAATTAGGAAGTTTTAATTTTTGTTTTAATTAAAACTCTCATTGTTTTGGGGAGAAGAGTGGCCGGCTATTATAATTTGAAAAGAGAAAATTATTTTAATTAAATAATTTTTCTCTTTTCAATGGCAAAAGAATTAAGGAAGTTTTTATTAAATTTTCCTTATTTGCCAAGACCAAGGATTATAAAAGAGGGGGTAGAGGAGGCTTCAAGGTGAACGACTCTATTCTATTTTTCCTCTCTTTTCTCCTTGGGTGTGGCCGGCCCTTTCTTTCCTCTCCTCTCCTTTGTGTGGCCGAAACCTTCTCATGGTGGAGATAGCTTTGGTGTCCGGATCTAAGAAGGAGAAGAAGGAGAGAAAAGAAGCCTCTTTTCTAGCATCCCTTGGAGCATGGTGGTGGTGGCCGAACCTCTTCATCCTAGGAGAAGTTTTGATGACCGAAACTTGTAAGGAAGAAGAAGGTGCTTGGTGGTTCTCATCTCGGAAGATCGTTGCCCACACAACGTCCGAGGTTAGAAGAGGAATACGGTAGAAGATCAAGAGGTCTTTCTAAAAGGTATAACTAGTAATTTTTCTTTCCGCATCATACTAGTTATTTTTGGAAATAATACTAAATACAAGAGGCATACGATTCTAGTGTTTCAAATTTGTTTTCGATATAGTGTTTCTTTGTTTTTTTCCTTGTGATTTGATTATTCTTTTCGGTTGACCTAAAGTTATTTTAGGAAATTAAATATTAGCTTTCTATAAAAGGTTTTGTCTAGTCGGTGGTGGTTGCTCCCATATCCAAGAAGGCCGTGTGCCTCGCCACGTCAGTACTGGGAACCAATTATGGAAATTAATATTTAATGGAATCAATAACTTAAGGTGATTTGGGTCGAACGTGTTAAGTTCCGCAGGAGACCCAAGTCAAAACCTAAAAGAACAAATAGATTAAGTTTTGGATCAAACGTGTTAAGTTCCGCAGGCGATCCAAAATTTAATTTAAAAGAACACATGGTAGCTAGGAAAGGTTCGGACCTTTGTACAATTTGTACAGTGGAACCTTTAGGTTTTCCGAGTAGCAACCAACAATTGGTATCGAGCTAGGGTTTCCCTCCGTGTATTTGGTATTAGTTTAATTATACACATGTCATACATAATTTAGGTGATAATAGTAGGATGTGCTAACTTGTGGACGCAGGATCCAACTATTATGGCTTATAGTTATTATGTGTGATTAGACCCTTGGACATGTCAAGGGCATTTTATTGTGTGTGCATGATTGTATTATAAAATACAGCAGGAGTTGTATTTAGTTTTATTAGGATTTTATTTTGATCTAGATACATGTACATTCCTTTTATGGAATATAGGATCAAAATGTAAAATTCTATTTATGTCATGGATCGAATCTTGCAAAGCGTGGAACCTTCTAAGGACCAGAGGCGCAATGAACTAGGAGCAAGATGGATGCGACAATAGACCCGTTGGCGGTGGTCAAATATGGCAACAGGGATGACAACACACGGAGGACAATTAGAGATAAAAGCCATAATAGTTGAAAATTAGATTTTCTAATTATTGCTTTTATATTGTGCTGTGCATGTTAGTTTACATATTTAGTAGGCTAGCATAGTTAAAATTCCTCATTTATAAATAACTAAGGGAGAGGGATTTTAAGTAAATCCCATGGTCTCCATTATCGGTTTGTAAGTGATGCAAACAAGTTTGCGTTGGCTCCGAGTGCCTTTCTCCATAACGGATGAGCTTGTTTGTGGATCACTAGAATGCACTTCCATTTTGGATGACTATAGGAAGTTAATTAAGAGCGTGTGATCTTCCCAACGGAAGGGCATAATCTTATTAATGGATTTAGTGTCAAGTAATGGTATACACTTAGACACATCTAATAGTATCCTCCCCATCGGAGTCACTGCTATTATTTGTGTGACCAAATGATACCAACTATTAATTTTATTTGTCAAAAAGTTAGGTTGACAAGATAATAAAATTAATGGGTTAAAACCCTCCTTTTACAAATGTTGAATTTGTATACGTCCACACTAACGTGGCATGCAAAATTCACGGTGTTTGAGGTGTTGGTGAATTTAAATAATATTGTTTGAGGAATCAATATTTTTTTAAATTCAAAAGTTTTTGACCAAATATTTGATCAAAGACAGATCAACTATTAATTTTATTCGTCATAAAGTAAAGTTGACGAGATAATAAAATTAATGAATAAAATCTCCTCTTCGATTTTGTATACGTCCACACTATCGTGGCATACAAAATTCATGGGGATTTTTAAGGAGTTGATCTTGACCAAATATTTTTGTGATTCTTAGGATTTAAATATTTGTCAATCCCCTAGTAGTCATACTATAGAAAAGGCTTAGTAGTCCCAATTGTAATGATTGGAAATAGGACTTGGACATTAAGGTAGACTGTCTTCTTAAAACTAAGAACAACATATGTGTATTTAATTCATTAGTTGAAACATGTTTAGTGGTGTTATCTACCAGAACCTGGAGTGTAGATACAGATGTCATTAATCATGTCCGCAATTCATTGCAGGGTTCCAGGAAACCCGGCAACTAAATGAAAATTAAAACATCGTCCACATGGGCACTACTGTAAAAATGGTAGCTGTTGCAGTGGGAGATGTTTATCTTTTGATAAGAATAAAACATGGATTTTTGAGTAATTGTCTTTACGCACCAAGTTTAGAAAGAACTAGTTTTCAGTTTCTAAACTATTCAAAGAACTTGATATTCTGTCTCTTTTAATAACAAAGTTGTTATTAAGAAAAAGAGGGAAGTTATCTGTTCTGGTACGTTGGTTGACAATTTATAAATCCAATAACTCTCACGATGCAACAAATGGAAATTAGTAACACATCTTCTAACTTTAAGAGAAAGTAACCTTCGGAAATGAACCAATTATATCTTTGGCATCTAAGGCTAGGTTATATTAACTTGAGTATGATTCATTGGTAGCTGATGAACTTTTGGGTTCATTAGTAGTGGAAATCTTTCCAACCTGCGAGTCTTACTTGGAAGGAAAAATAACCAAGAAGCTTTCAAGTCTAAGGGGTATGGAGTCAAAGATATGTTGAAATCGGTTCATTCTGATTTGTGTGATCCTATGACTATCCAGACAAGAGGTAGTATTGAATATTTCGTCTATTTTATAGACAACTATTCAAGATACAAATAAATTTACTTAATGTACCGCAAGACTAAGTACTTTGATTAGTTCAAAGAGTACTAGGCTGATGTGGAGAAACGATAAAGTAAAAAGACACTATGGTGAAATCATAGTGGCAAGTACCTCTTGGGAGAATTTAGGAGTCACTTATCAGAAGTAGGGATTCAATCCAAACTAACTGCACCTGGTACACCTCTACAGAATGGTGTAGTAGAAAGAAGGTATAGGACTCTTATGGAAATAAGTAGATTGATGATGAGTTATTTTACCAAATTCATTTTAAGGATATACTCTGGAAACGGAAGTGAACATAGTACCTTCCAAAGTCAGAACTCTCTACTCATATAGAATTGCTGAATAGGCGTAAGCTTATTTTGAAGCATATTTGGATTCGGGTAGTCCAGCACATATGCTGAAGAGAGACAATGATAAGTTGGACAGGAATTCACTTGTTTGTGGGTTATCCTAGAGAAATGAAAGTAGGTTTATAGTCTTAAAAATCAGAAGGTCATTGTTAGCATCAATGACCAATTTTAGAAAAAGGACTATGTAATAAACCATGTGCCCATAAGAAAATTTGTTCTTAAGGAAATAATAAAAGACATGTCTAATCTAGTACCAATTGTACAAGATGAGATACCACAAGGAAACTGCAACACGTATCACAAATGATACACAATTACAGAAAGTGCTTTGTCGTAGTGGGAGGGTTGTTAGGCAACCTAAAAAGATTCATGTTTTGGGAGAGTTTTTGGACTCGATCCCTGGAGGACATGAACCTGATCTCCGGACATATGACGAAGCACTCCAAGATAAAGATACAATATCTTGGCAAAGAGTAATGAATAACAGAATTAGAATATATGTATTCTAATAAAACCTGGAAGCTTGTAGAACCACCAAATGGTGTAAAAGCCTTTGGGTATAAAAAGGTCTATAATAGGAAAAGAGGGATAGACAGGAAGGTAGAAACTTTCAAAGCAAGGCTAGATGAAAAAGGAAACTTTTTCATTGGTAGCCATGCTTAAGTCTATCCGGATTCTTTTATCTATTTGGTAAGTGGATGTCAAGACAGCATTCCTTAATGGAAGTCTTGAAGAAAGCATCCATATAAAGCAACCAGAAGGGTTCATTGCAAAGGGCTAAGAGCATCTTGTGTGCAAACTCAATCAGTCTATGGACTGATACAAAGCTTCAAGGTCTTGGAACATCCAGTTTATCAAAGTAATCCAGACCTTTGGATTCATTTAGTAACTAGATAAGTCTTGTGTATACAAAAGGTGTGATGGAAGCGTGGTGGTATTTCTTGTACTATACGTAGATAACATTTTTGGTAGTTGGAAACAATATCAAAATGTTGTCAGAAGTAAGGGTATGGTTATCCAAACAATTCGATATAAAGGACTTGGGAGAATGTATATATTCTTGAGATCAAAGTAATAAGGGATCGCAAGAAAAGAATATTTTACTTATTCCAAGCTTCATACATCGGAAAAATCCTTGCTCATTTTAAGCATGCAAAACTCCAAGAAAGGTTTCTTACTTTTTTAGGATGGAGTAACTTTATCTAAAGATATGTCTCTGTAGACATCAAAGGAGATAAAGGAAATAAAGGCAGTTCTTTATGCTTCAGCTATCGGAAGCCTAATATATGCTATGCACGAGATCAGAAATCTGTTTTGCCAAGGACATAGTTAGCAGATATCAAAGTAACCCTGGACAAGGATAGTGGACTGCAGTAAAGCATATATTGAAGTACCTTAGAGGCACTAATGTAACGCCCCAACTCCTGGGTACTAAGCTGTGAGCCGGATCGCTACATTAACTATTGAAACTACTATGCTGTACTGTGCGGAAGACTGGGTAAAATAAAATTTTACTAAACTATTGTAGTTGCCTCTGTTAACTCTGTGAGAGTGAGATTTCATATCCAACTACCTTCTAAATATTCATAGCTATACTGAGGAGGTGAAACTGGAGCTTTGGATCGGTCCGTGGAACGATCCACTGACACCCACGCGAACACTGGCTGGATCGGTCTGCCGACCGATCCAGCTGCTCACTGATCGGTCGGCGGACCGATCAGTGGCTCCCTGATCGCGCACAGGAACGCTGGCTGGATCGGTCTGCCGACCGATCCAGCTGCTCACTGATCGGTCGGCTGACCGATCAGTGGCTCACTGATCGGTCGGCTGACCGATCAGTGACCGCTGATTTCGTCCCGAACTCTCTGTTCGCGGATGGAACGGTCGGCTGACCGATCCAGGGAGATACAGTAGGCTACTGTATCCATCTGGATCGGTCGGCTGACCGATCCAGGAGAAGGAATGGCACTGGATCGGTCTGCTGACCGATCCAGGTTCTGATAATCTGAAACGAAATCAGAATCCCTGATTTCCAGCACTGATTCGTGCCAAAACCTCACACTACTACTATCTAATGCATAATAAACATTCTAGCAACATGTAGTAATAATTCTAAACTTAAGCTAAAGCAAGGTTTACTGGTTCACGGCATTCTAACAACTTAAAGTGCATGAAGGTATGAATTTCTAAAAGTTCTAATTGCTTAAAACATGAAACTAAACCAAATAACTGAAAAGTGCTAAGGTAAATGCTAAATCCCAGAGGGTCTTTTATTCCAGTTCCTTCCACACACATCCTCATCTGCATTGACCTCCAGCCTCCACTGCTAATCCATTTTCCTTTTTCCTGTATCTGCAGTATAAGGAAAATAGTATCTGTAAGCTTTAAGCTTAGTAAGAAACCATCTACCTCACAAAAACATGCAACGATGCGATTATGTTTTTAAAACATGCTGTTTGAAAACTGAACTGAGCATGGCAACATGGCATGGCATATAAAGGCATAAACTGGAACTGAAACATGTATAGCATATAAATTGAACATGCTTTAAACTGAACATGGCACACTGATAAACTGAGTATGAAACTGAACTAGTCATGCATATATCTAAATCTGTACATGAACTCAAATCATGTAAACTGAACCTGAACTGAACTGAAAGCTAAATTAGTGTTCTCATCACTAGTTTCAAATTTGAAAACTATACATATAATAGATGAAAATACTAAACATGCTGTTGGGCCCTGGCAACTGTACTTACTGTGCGCGCATCCCTACGAGACCCGGGATTGCAAGTTCCGAATCCAGCAGGGTTACTAGGTTATCTGAACCTAGGGACGACTGTGGGAGTCCAACCCATGGATATCTGATCCAAGTACAGTGTCAACTGAATAAAAGTAAAATACTGAATACTGTTTTATTTTACTTTGCTGTTCTAGGTTATCTGAACCTAGAGGCTACTGTGGGAGCCCACCCAATGGATATCTGATCCATATAGCTGTAATAACTGGTAATAAGCTGAATAAAATGTTTCTAATACATTTTACATGCTGTTAGGATGCCTACTGGTGCATCCTTCTGAACTGGGCATTCTACCGAATGCTTGGTGTGCACTATAAGCACACCCTAAAACTTAAAACTGTAGAACTACTGAACTAACGCCAAAACTAACAAGCGAGAGCAATTATACTGCAGGTGAGGGGTTTCTTACCTCTTGTTCGTAATTTCTTACGATTCTATTCGCTAGAATTCCGGTGGAGATGACCTTCTCGACGATCCGCTCACGTCTTCGCGTTCCTCTCGCGGAGACGAACCTCTTTCGTGTTGGAGTCGTCGCCGGAAAGTGTCCTTGGGGCCCTAGAGAAAGAACCCTAGGCTTTCCCTTGTTGTGGCGCCGAGAGAAGGAGGAGAGGGAGAGGTGGTGTCGGTGAGGTTAGGGTGAGGGAAAGTTGCCGAACCAAAATAAAATAACCCAACTCCATCGTAAGTTTATTATTTATATTAAGTGGTTTAATGAACCCAACTCTAATATAAATATATTTGGTTCTCCTTTCTTTCAGCACGGCCCTGCTGGGTTCACCGGTTACTAAACTTATCCGTAAACCATAGGTCTCGGGTTCGATTCCCGCCTAAGCTATTTTACGGTTCCAATTATTTTTGCCACTTCCGCTACTCGGAAAATTCCGAAAAAATATCTAAAAATTCCACAAAAATAATAGAAAAATTCTAAAATAAATTCAGGAATTTTTCCCGGGCTTTACAATCCCCCATACCTTATAAAAAGTTCATCCCCGAACTTAAAACAATTCTGGGTACTTCTGTCTCATGCTGGCCTCTGTCTCCCAAGTCGCCTCTGCTGTGATTTTGCCAACCGACTTTGACTAATGGCACTTCCTTGTTCCGTAATTTCTTTATCGCTCGGTCTATTATCCGAATAGGCCGTCATAGCTGAGATCATCACGACTGCACTAACCGGGCTCAATCACCGGTGGTGTCGGGATATGCTTGTTCAAGATGGAGACATGAAATACGTCAGGACTACCGACATCTCCGAGGTAGCTCTAGCTCATATGCTACCTTGCCCACTCTTCGTGATAAGGTATGGTCCCACATATCCGGGAGCTAGCTTGCCCTTCTTCCCAAAACGCATGACTCCTTCATGGGAGCTACTCGAGGAAAACCGTATCCCCAATCGAAAACTCTAGGGTCTCGGCTGTATCAAGATAGCTCTTCCGACGGCCTGACTCGCCTCTATCCTCCGCGAATCAGATGGTCTGTGGTATCTCGCTACTAGATCCGTCTCAAGCTCTAGTTCCTTCTGCTCACCACTCTCATACCAACAGATGGTGATCTGCACCTCCGCCCATAGAGTGCCTCATAAGGTGCCATGCCGATAGTGGCTCGATAACTGTTGTTGTATGCGCTAAACTCGGATATTTGCACCAACTTCCTTGAAATCTAGGGCACAAGCCCGAGCATATCTTCGAGTACCGATTTACTCGCCCGTCGACCATCCGTCTCGAGGATGGAAGGTCAGGCAATTTTAACGGGTGCCCATAGTGATCGTACACACTTCCGTAAGTGTGATGTAAATCTTGCCTCGTCTCGATATAATGGTTCGTGGGACTCCATGCACCGACAATCTCCTTGAGATACAACCGAGCTAGCTGCTCCATGGAATAGGATATTCGATAGCTAAAAGTGGGCTGATTAGTCAACCTGTCGACTATTACCCGGATGGCATCAAAACCATTCGTGGTTCCGGGTAATCCCACTATGAAGTCCATAGAGATATCCTCCCACTTCCATTCGAACTGATCTACCGCAACTCCTCCTCGGTCGATGTTCCGCCTTAACCTCCGACATGTTAGACAGATGTCGACGATTCCGGCGATATCTCGCTTATCCTGTGCCACCAAAATCGTTTCTTTAGATCCTGATACATTTTGGTGGAACCAGGATGCATCGATAGGGAGTCCTGTGAGCCTCGTCTAGAATCTGCTGTAGTTCCTCCCGATCCGAACACAAAGTCCGTCACCACAAGACACTACCCCATCAAGTGACACTCAACTCTCCACTTTCGCTAACCCTTGCTTGATTTTCTGGATTTTAGGATCCCGCTCCTGAGCTGTCTGGATATCATCAAGAAAGGTAGATGCTAAGGACATAGTGGAAAGCTGCCCGACTATAAGCTCGAGACTAAAAGTCGTAATCTCCTTCCTTAGGGGTGGTGACATAGTCTAAAGATAATAAGGTAGCACGGACTTCCTGCTAAGCGTCGCTACCTTATTAGCTTTCCCTGGATGGTAGAGGATATCTATGTCATAATCCTTGACCAGCTCTAACCATCTCCGTTGTCGCATATTCGGATCCTTCCGAGTAAAGAAATACTTTAGACTTTGATGATCTATATACACTACTGAGCTCCGGACAAATAATGTCTCCAAATCTTGAGAGCGAACACTATTACAAGCTCAAGGTCGTGAGTAGGATAGTTCCTCTCATAATCCTTGAGTTGTCCGAGGCATAGGCGATCACCTTGCTCTGCTGCATCAGTATCGCTCCTAATCCCAATTTAGAGGCGCCACTGTAGATGTCGAAGCTGTCTGTGTTTTCTAGCTAAAATAGGAGCACTGGTCAATCTCCATTTTAGTTCACTGAAGCTGTGTCCTCCGTCCACCGAAATTTCTTGTTCTTCCTGGTGAGAGCTGTCAGTGGGGCTATCTGGAGAAGTCCTCTACGAATTTCCTGTAGTAGCCTGCTAATCCCAGCTTCGATTTCACTGGCGTTCCGGGTCTCTTCCAGTTACTTACCGCTTCTATCTTGCGGGGGTCTACCATAACACCATCCTGGGGGATGATTTGACCGAGAAAGGCTACCTGGGCTAGCCAAAATTCACATTTCGTGAATTTGGCATACAGCAAGGATCTGTAAAACTGTCTTCGGATGCTCTGCATGGTCCTCCGAGTGCCTGAATAGATAAGAATGTCATTGATGAACACGATGACAAACTTGTCTAAGTATTCTCTGAATACTGCTCATGAGGTCCATGAAAGTAGTTGGAGCATTTGTCACGCCGAAGGCATGACTACGAACTCATAATGTCCGTATCCGGTCCTGAAAGTTGTTTTAGGTATATCACCTTTCTTGACTCTAACCCGGTGATATCCGATCTGAGGTCAATTTTAGAGAACACCGTGGCTCCTTTAGCCGATCAAACAGTCATCTATCCCGGGAGAGGGTACTGCTTTTAATTGTGACCGTTCAAGGCACGGTAGTTCATGCATAGGCGCATGCTTCCATCCTTCTTCTTCACGAACAACACAGGTGCTCATGGTGAGTGACTAGGGCGTATGAAACCCTTGTCAAGAAGCTCCTGCAATTGCTCCTGAAGTTCCTTCAGTTCAGCTGGAGCCATGCGGTACGGTGCCTTGGAAATTGGATTTGTGCCGGGAATGAGCTCTATCTCAAATTCAATCTCCCTGTCTGGTGCTAAGCCTGGTAGCTCTTCAGGGAAAACTGCTGGGTAGTCACAAACTGTTAGGATCCTTCTGTCTCGGCTAGAGATTGCTAAAAATCCCATGCATCCTGAATCCATTAGCTGCTGTGCTTTCAGTGCTGAGAGAAACTTCCTGGCTTTTCTCTTTGGTTTTCCTATGTACTCAAACTGTACTCCTTCTTCAGGTTGGAATATGACCTTTTGTTTACGGCACTCTATAGAAGCGCCGTATCTGATCAGAAAATCCATTCCAAAGATGACATCGTAGTCAGTCATTTCTAGCACTATCAGATCACCAAAAAGTTCTCTGTCTGCTATAATGACTGGCACTGCTCTGAGCCAGTGTGTAGATGCCATAATATCTCCTGAGGGTAGTGTTGTCAGAAACTGACTATTGAGTAACTCTGGAGGTGTTGCTAATTTCTCGGCAAACGCCCTGGTTACATAAGAGTGGGTTGCCCCAGTATCGAATAAGACAGTTGTATTATGCTGTAAAATATTGATCTGACCTGTGACAACTGTCGAGGCATTTGCTACGTCCTCTCTGGTCAGTGAGAAAATCCTGGCATTCGTGTTAGCTGTGGGGGCTTCTAATCTGCCCTGACTGATCTGTGGACCATCTAAGGCAGCATACATCTGGTGTAGCTGTGCTGGCTGAGCTCCATACTGTATCGGCTGAGGCCGAGGAAGACTGTTCTTGTTCGGGCACTGCTTAGCCATGTGCCCTTCCTGTCCACATTCAAAACAACCTCGCGTACCCTTGCGGCAAACTCCTGGATGATGTTTCCCACAAGTAGCACACTTGGGATGTCTGGAATGTTTTCCAGCTGGTCCTCCTTTTGGGTCACTGCTTGCCTTACGTTTCCCTTTCTAGTTGGAGCTATGTCACTGTTGTTTCTGCTGAGTACCTGAGCCCGCTTGTCCCTTGGGCTCTGTGAAAACCTGCTTCTGCTGGGTGATGCTGTGCTGATAGTGCTCGGTGATCAGAGCACTACTCACTAGCTCCTCTGTGGTTTGTGGCCTATGAACGCCACCACCATTCATTGCGATCTCGGTCCGAGCATCTTCAGATCAACCGCATCTGCCTTCTCTCGAAATGACTAGTTCGGACACAGACGGGCCAACTGTTGAATTTCTTCACGGCCCCGAATCGATAGGTTGCCCGACGAAACTCAGAAACTCGCCATAGTGTCGTTCGTGATTTGCATGTGAAAGAATTCTCGAAGAATTCTTTCTCAAGTTGGCCCATGTCATTCACTGGCCACTTCGATTTAATCCGCCCCCACCACATGCGTGCTCTCCGTTAAACAGTAGGAGGCACACTTCACCTTTCGTGCTCGCCAGCCTAGAAGCTCCATCGTGCTTTCCAAAGGTTTTAAACCATGCCCGAGCATTCCATGGTTCGCCGGTGCTGAGAAGTTCTCGCTTAATTCTCGCCCACCGGATAAGGTAGGCTTTCAGCCCTCGCCATCGGGCTACTGACCGGTACTGCAGCCGAGCCGGTACAACCTCTCGTGATTACCGGAGTCGAGATTCGCATCGGAGTGACTGGGAGTAGTCTCGGTTAGCCTTTAAGGAGGCTATCTCGCCGCCGTTTAATCATTGTAGCCGAGCCACTAGTGTCAGAAGGTCCGGGAGGCATCGAATCGCCCGCTTTGCCGGGCTCACCACCGATGCTTTCTTAGCCGGACGTCCTCGCACCATTTTATATATAGCAGAACACATATATATATTCAGGCTATCATGTTATAGTTAACTACTGGTAACATGTTAAATACTATTACTGTAAACATGAATTAATTAACTACCAACATGAGAGCAAACATGAAAGCACATATAACTGATATGAAAGCTGAAAACAAAACTGAGTGAGAGATGTTCTTACTTGGAAGCTGTAGGCACAATGCAGATGTGTGTGTAGGAAGTGAGGAACTTGCTCTGATACCACTCTGTAACGCCCCAACTCCTGGGTACTAAGCTGTGAGCCGGATCGCTACATTAACTATTGAAACTACTGTGCTGTACTGTGCGGAAGACTGGGTAAAATAAAATTTTACTAAACTATTATAGTTACCTCTGTTAACTCTGTGAGAGTGAGATTTCATATCCAACTACCTTCTAGATATTCATAGCTAAACTGAGGAGGTGAAACTGGAGCTTTGGATCGGTCCGTGGAACGATCCACTGACACCCCTGATTGTCCGGATCGGTCCGTCGACCGATCAGCTCGCCACCGATCGGCCGGCGGACCGATCGGCTCCTCGATCGCAAGACAGAACGCTGGCCGGATCGGCTGCCGACCGATCTACCGCCACCGATCGGTCGCGTCGATCGATCAGGTTCACCGATCGGCGGTCGACCGATCGCGATCACCGATTTCGCCCCGAACTCTCGTCATGGATGGAACGGTCGGTGATCGATCCAGGGAGACATGAGGCTATCAGATCCATCCGGATCGGTCGCCGACCGATCCAGAGAAGGATGGTAATCGGATCGGTCCGACCGATCCGTGTTCGATAATCCAAACGAAATCGAATCCCGATTTCCAGCACTGATTCGTGCCAAAACCTCACACTACTGCTATCTAATGCATAATAAACATTCTAGCAACATGTAGTAACAATTCTAAACTTAAGCTAAAGCAAGGTTTACTGGTTCACGGCATTCTAACAACTTAAAGTGCATGAAGGTATGAATTTCTAAAAGTTCTAATTGCTTAAAACATGAAACTAAACCAAATAACTGAAAAGTGCTAAGGTAAATGCTAAATCCCAGAGGGTCTTTTATTCCAGTTCCTTCCACACACATCCTCATCTGCATTGACCTCCAGCCTCCAATGCTAATCCATTTTCCTTTTTCCTGTATCTGTAGTATAAGGAAAATAGTATCTGTAAGCTTTAAGCTTAGTAAAAAACCATCTACCTCACAAAAACATGCAACGATGCGATTATGTTTTTAAAACATGATGTTTGAAAACTGAACTGAGCATGGCAACATGGCATGGCATATAAAGGCATAAACTGGAACTGAAACATGTATAGCATATAAATTGAACATGCTTTAAACTGAACATGGCACACTGATAAACTGAGTATGAAACTGAACTAGTCATGCATACATCTAAATCTGTACATGAACTCAAATCATGTAAACTGAACCTGAACTGAACTGAAAGCTAAATTAGTGTTCTCATCACTAGTTTCAAATTTGAAAACTATACATATAATAGATGAAAATACTAAACATGTTGTTGGGCCCTGGCAACTGTACTTACTGTGCGCGCATCCCTACGAGACCCGGGATTGCAAGTTCCGAATCTAGCAGGGTTACTAGGTTATCTGAACCTAGGGACGACTGTGGGAGTCCAGCCCATGGATATCTAATCCAAGTACAGTGCCAACTGAATAAAAGTAAAATACTGAATTGCTTTATTTTGTCGTTTCTAGGTTATCTGAACCTAGAGCTAGGTTATCTGAACCTAAAGGCTACTGTGGGAGCCCACCCAATGGATATCTGATCCATATAGCTGTAATAACTGGTAATAAGCTGAATAAAATGTTTCTAATACATTTTACATGCTGTTAGGACGCCTACTGGTGCATCCTTCTGAACTGGGCATTCTACCGAATGCTTGGTGTGCACTATAAGCACACCCTAAAACTGAAAACTGTAGAACTACTGAACTAACGCTAAAACTAACAAGCGAGAGCAATTATACTGCAGGTGAGGGGTTTCTTACCTCTTGTTCGTAATTTCTTACGATTCTATTCGCTAGAATTCCGGTGGAGATGACCTTCTCGACGATCCGCTCACGTCTTCGCGTTCCTCTCGCGGAGACGAACCTCTTTCGTGTTGGAGTCGTCGCCGGAAAGTGTCCTTGGGGCCCTAGAGAAAGAACCCTAGGCTTTCCCTTGTTGTGGCACCGAGAGAAGGAGGAGAGGGAGAGGTGGCGTCGGTGAGGTTAGGGTGAGGGAAAGTTGCCGAACCAAAATAAAATAACCCAACTCCATCTTAAGTTTATTATTTATATTAAGTGGTTTAATGAACCCAACTCTAATATAAATATATTTGGTTCTCCTTTCTTTCAGCACGGCCCTGCTGGGTTCACCGGTTACTAAACTTATCCGTAAACCATAGGTCTCGGGTTCGATTCCCGCCTAAGCTATTTTACGGTTCTAATTATTTTTGCCACTTCCGCTACTCAGAAAATTCCAGAAAAATATCTAAAAATTCCACAAAAATCATAGAAAAATTCTAAAATAAATTCGGGAATTTTTTCCGGGCTTTACAACTAGAGATTATATGCTAGCTTACAAGGCAGTTAATTTGGTCCTAGTGGGTTGCATGGATTTTGGCTTCCAATCGGATAGGGATAATAATAAGTCAACCTCGGGGTTTTGTGTTTACTTTAGGAGGTAAAGTCATAACTATGGAAGAGTGATAAGCATAGGTGTTTTTCTGGACTCCACCATAGAAGCTTAGTATATGGCAAGCCTCTGAGGTAGCCATAAAAGCTGAATGACTCAATAACCTCAAGATAGACTTAGATATGATTTCTGTTTTGTCCAAAGATTGTTACAATTTATTGTAATAATGTTGGTGCAGTAGCAAACTCGAAGAAACCATAAGTCTATAAGGCAAGTAAACACAATAGAGCGCAAGTACCACCCAATACGAGGAATCGTATAAACGAGGAGAAGTTGTTGCCGCCTAGATTGCATCAGGTGATGACCTATAGATCCTTTCACTAAGGTCCTTAAGGCAAGAGCTTTTGATGGGCATGTTGAAGGGATGAGAATCAGATGTATGACAGCAGATATGACAGCTTAGTCTTTTAGTATAAGTGGGAGATTGTTAAAGTGTATACTAAAAGCTAGCTTTTGGTATAAACATTTATCTAGAAATAAGAATCACATTGATCAAATGACTACATTTATGATAAATGTAGTTGTTCAATTAATTTATATTATAGATAACATGGTGTGTGGTGTCACACACAGAAGATCATGTTATCAGTACCTTATAAATTATAAACAGTAGCTCACGACCAAGATGGAAAGGAACAAACCATTAGAAGGTCGTAGTGTAATTAGGTATTAGTTTATCTTAACTATATAATTACACTAGTACACTTAAAGTGTATTGAGTAGGACCATTTGAGGTCGTTCCTTTTATACTGACTTAATAAAGGAACAAAGACCTCAGTTATTATGGAAGCGTGTGCTCTTAATCCTAATATAATAACAAGCACATATATTTGATATTTATTTCTTTAATTTATCAATGGGTGAGATTTAGTTCGATAAATCAATAAGCCCGATAAGTTGGGAAATGATATCACTTATAGTGTGTGTTGTTGATTATAGAAGGAAACTGTGTCCTAGTGATCTAGGTTGAGAATGTCCCCAAGAGGAGCTCATAAGGATTGTCATGTTAAACCCTGCAGGTGGACTTAGTCCGACATGACGATGAAGTTGAGTGGTACTACTCTTGGAGCTAGATATTAATTAAGCGAGTTGTCAGTAACTTACTTAATTAGTGGACATTTGTTATCTTAAACACAGGGAGACTAACACACTCATGATAAGAAGGAGCCCAAAATGTAATTTGGGATTGGTGCGGTAGTTCAATAATAGTTCTCTAGTGGAATGAATTATTATTGATAAAATTAAGTTGTGTGTTCGGGGCGAGCACGGGATGCTTAATTTTATCGGGAGACCAAAATCAATTCCTCCTCTCGGTCCCTATCGTAGCCTCTTAATTATAGAGTACTATACCCACCTATACCCACCTTCTTACCCATCCTATAAGGGCCGACCAAGTTAGCTTGGAGACCAAGCTAGGGCCGGCCATGGGTATGTTCATGGGTGAATTCATGTGGCCGGCCTTATTAAATAAAAAGGAATTTTAAATTTTAAAATTTTTCTTATGTGGATAATATAATTTAAAAGAGAGTTTAAAAATTTAAATCCTTCCTTTTATAAGATTCTACAAAAGATTAAGAGAAGAGTTAAAATCTCTTTCTTTATTTGTAGATTAAAAGGTTGATTTTAATTTTGGTAAAAACTTTCCTTTTAATTATATTCATGGTTTAAAAGAAAGTTTAAAAATTAAAAATTCTCTTTTATTAGTTTCTACAAAAGATTAAGAAAAGATTTAATATCTTTCCTTATTTGTAGATTGAAAGGAGATTTTAGTTTTTAGAGATAACTTTTCTTTTTGGAAATTATCCACATGTTTAAAAGAAAGATTTTAATTTATAAAATTTCTTTTTATTAACCAATCATGAAGGGATTAAAATTATTGGAGAAATTTTTATAAATTTTTAGAAACAAATTAGGAAGTTTTAATTTTTGTTTTAATTAAAATTCTCCTTGTTTTGGGGAGAAGAGTGGCCGGCCATTATAATTTGAAAAGAGAAAATTATTTTAATTAAATAAATTTTCCTTTTCAATGGCAAAAGAATTAAGGAAGTTTTTATTAAATTTTCCTTATTTGCCAAGACCAATGATTATAAAAGAGGGGTAGAGGAGGCTTCAAGGTGAACGACTCTATTCTATTTTTCCTCTCTTTTCTCCTTGGGTGTGGCCGGCCCTTTCTTTCCTCTCCTCTCCTTTGTGTGGCCGAAACCTTCTCATGGTGGAGATAGCTTTGGTGGCCGAATCTAAGAAGGAGAAGAAGGAGAGAAAAGAAGCCTCTTTTCTAGCATCCCTTGGAGCATGGTGGTGGTGGCCGAACCTCTTCATCCTAGGAGAAGTTTTGATGGACGAAACTTGTAAGGAAGAAGAAGGTGCTTGGTGGTTCTCATCTTGGAAGATCGTTGCCCACACAACGTCCGAGGTTAGAAGAGGAATACGGTAGAAGATCAAGAGGTCTTTCTAAAAGGTATAACTAGTAATTTTTCTTTCCGCATCATACTAGTTATTTTTGGAAATAATACTAAATACAAGAGACATACGATTCTAGTGTTTCGAATTTGTTTTCGATATAGTGTTTCTTTGTTTTTTTCCTTGTGATTTGATTATTCTTTTCGGTTGACCTAAAGTTATTTTAGGAAATTAAATATTAGCTTTCTATAAAAGGTTTTGTCTAGTCGGTGGTGGTTGCTCCCATATCCAAGAAGGCCGTGTGCCTCGCCACGTCAGTACTGGGAACCAATTATGGAAATTAATATTTAATGGAATTAATAACTTAAGGTGATTTGGGTCGAACTTGTTAAGTTCCGCAGGAGACCCAAGTCAAAACCTAAAAGAACAAATAGATTAAGTTTTGGATCAAACGTGTTAAGTTCCGCAGGCGATCCAAAATTTAATTTAAAAGAACACATGGTAGCTAGGAAAAGGTTCAGACCTTTGTACAAAATTTTTGTACAGTGGAACCTCTAGGTTTTCCAAGTAGCAACCAACAATATGGAGGTGATTCGTTAACATTTTGCCCGTGTAATTCTTTGTATACCATTTTCTAGCACTAAAAGAAAACTCACAAATATTCCAAGACTATATCTTGGGGTAAGTAGTGTAGGAGATAAAGAAATTACTCGAGTAGTATTACACGAATTTTGAAGAAATAATAATAAATATTATGACAAATTTTGTCAAATGAGATATTTCACCAATTTTGATTAATAGTGAAAAAATAAAAAAAAACAAGAATTTTTCAATGAAAAAAATTTAGAGGAAAAAAATGATATATAATTTTTTTCTTTTAAAAAAGAACTCCTCACTCGATTGGTGGTTTCACTGATTCAGAGTGATCTGACTTTGATACCACTTGTTAGATTATTTAATATGCTAGAAAGGGAGGGGGGGGGGGGGGGAATAGCGTTCGTCAAAAATTGTGAGTTAAAACAAGTTATGCAGCGGAATAAAGAAAACCAAGACAATGCTAACAAAGCTAAGTTTTACTTGGTTCAGAGCCTGTGACGATTCTTATTTCACGGTCCGCAATTGTTGATTGCTTTGATTGGGCAATCACATTAGTTCAATAATGTGTTATAAGTATTGAGTACAAGAACTGAAATAATTGTTACCGACAAACAAAAAGTTGAAATCTTTCATTCTTCGAACTCCGAAGCAGCCTTTCGGTGTCGTCAGAGCCTTTTCAAAGTAGCACGCAAGAATGAAACATGTAGTAGTTGATCTTCTGAAGCTGCTAGCCAAAGACCCTTATATAGGCCCATTCCATGCACCTAGAATCCCTCCGGGTGCCTAGACCATGTTGATGTAGCTAGCTCTCGTCGAAACTTCATCCGCGAAGTTTCCTCCTGGCGCGTGGATCCCCTCCGGGTGCCTGGACTGTTTACATGGGCTTAGCTAGTCAACGCGCTCCAATTCAACTCCTAGATAACTTTTCTAGTCTAAGTGCTTGGACGAGCTCTGGGTGCCTAGACTGCTCAGTTACCTGACACTTGCCCGAGTGAGGCTGGTCTAGGCGCCCGGAGTCCGAGCACCCGAATCCCTTCCGAGTGCCCGGACTCACAAAAAAGGATTGGTCCGGGCAATAAAAATATATTTATCCTGTAAAACAAAATTAGCACAATATAATAAGATAGGAGTAGTAATTAGATCTTGTCTCTCTGAGACCATGATCTAGTCAAGGTCTCTAATTAGGTTTTCAAATGGACCTAAGCTGCACCGATGCCTACAATTCCCTCAATAAGGAATGCACCCTCATTGGATCTCTCCTCTAGTTGTTTATCTCTTACTTACCAACTGTAATCGCTTGACTTATCTTTGACCCACTAGGTTTTCTAGCTAGTTGTCAAGTCCCGTGACCCAACTGGACTTCGGCTGGTTGTCAGGTCCCGCGGACCCAACCACATTTCTCGCTAGATATCGAGTCCCACAGACCTATTTAGACTTCGTACCAGGTATCGAGTCTCGCAGACCTAGCTGGATTTCAACCTGGTGTCAAGTCATTCAGACTAGTTAACTCATGCACACTTAGTAGAAAGGTTAGACAAATAACACATCTAATTTTAATATATTTGTCATATATCAAAACCTGATTATCAGTGCAACCTCCACCAATAACTTCCACTCAATGAAGATTCGGGATCAATGACTGATGCAAATCGATCCATAGGGCCAAGAGTAAGTGGGTTTCTTTTTGTCCCTAGACTCCCTTCATTTTTCTCATATTCTTCAAGAACAACTTCTTCTCTCACCTCCATTTCATTCATATTCTTTTGTTTCTTTTTTATTCTTGCTTCTTCAATGATATTCTTACATTTCACTTTATCCTCATCCGAAGACTTTTTACACGGGTCAACATTTCCCTTGATATTGGCAATATGTTGTTTGATCCTCTAAATTCCACCACTAGTAATTTTTCCACTTACATTTCAACTTATCCAAATTTTTAGGATCCACCAAGTTTGTAAATTCCCATTCAACATCATTCGAATTACGCTTCAAAAGGGTATCAATCTTCGACATTGAATTAGATGATTCAAAAGATATAGTACCTGATATTTTACTACAGAAGTCAAAATTATCAATATCAATTAAAAAAAACATTTGAGTCAAATAATGATTATCATGCATTCAAAAAATCAATTATCAATTCAAGTCCAGCAATAACATGCATGATTTAATAACATACAATTGAATTTTATTAGCCAACTTAAACCTAAGGATGTTGCTATTAACCTGATAGAAGAAAAAGCTACTAGAAGAAAAGAAGGGGTTGTCAAAGGCTGAAAATGAGGGAATAAGGTGCTGCATTCTAGCCCAGTAGTTATGTCTGCTTTCCCTTTTTCGTTAGCAGCCTTGGCTAGCTACGAAGAGCTCTGGCGGTTGCTGTCAAGAAATAAGGTAGGGCGTTGGATGTTGTTAGCTGGGATAAAGGCGGCAACCAGGGTTGATCCTATGGCTATTGGAGAAGAAAATGGCAGCAAAGATGCTGCTTTTTGATGAAAAAGAAGAGGGGGAGGGAGAAGATGAAGAGGCAGTTGCTGCTTGAAGAGGAAAAATCCTTTTTAAACTATTCAAAAATTTAAATATAAATTATAAACCCTTTTCATCATCGCCAATTGATTGGTAGAAACTCATCAATCGATTGACAAGGTTCAATCGATAAATCAATCGATTCGGCAACCTTCTATTTCTAGCAAAACTCCTACCAATTGATCGGCCAATTGATTTGGCAAACTTCTATTTCTCGTGAAACTAATGTCAATCAATTGACAAAAAATGTTCAATCGATCGATCGATCGATCAATCGATTCAAAAGGTTTTTATTTTATTTATTTTTTTAAAAAATCGAGCGCCTCATGCCTAAGTGGTGCCTAGCAGCCTAGACAACTAATTAATGCAACAACACCTATCGGCGTAGCCTTGGCTGCCTAGTGCCTAGGCAGTCCTAGGTAGTGCCTTTTAGAACACTGGTTTTAGTAAATTACAAAGTTAAAATTTTGAAATATCTAAATCACATATTCAAGTTTAAAATTATTAAATCACGTATCTCATACTCATTTTATCCCTCCATATTTATCCAGATTACTATAGTGTAGTAATAAATTCAGGATACTGTTCATTAGTATAGTAAAATTCCGAATCGATTACTGCACCTATTTGTATTTAAAAATCATTGTTCTTAATATATTATTTCAAATTGATATTGGAGGATATGGATATAATCAAGAGAACTAGACGAATGCATATGACATGTTTTCATGTTATTCTAAATTCTCTAGGTCTATTAACATATTTCAACCGAGTTAGATGAATACATAAGACTTAGAAAGCTCAGAATAACATCAAATTCTATATATTTATCTAGTTCATCTAATTATATTCATTTTTACAAACATCAATTTGATATATTATTCTGAGAATATTAGTTTTTTTAAGCCGAATCAAATTTTAAGATTTCCAGTGTAGGGCCACAAAATCATTCCTACCAATTGATTTGCGAATATACAAATCGATTAGGAATAATAAAAGGGGTAAAATGGATAGCAAAGAGGGTTAAAATGGGTATGCGTATGGTAATTTTAAAACTTAAGTAAGCGATTTAAATATTTAGAAACTTTAGCTACATGGTAATAAAAATAAATCGTAGGACAAATATGAAATCAGCGACTATTTTCTTTACACACCCTCAAAGATTTGAATTCAATCAAATGCTAGGGACTGGGCATTTCGAAAAATGTTGGGTTTATTTCAAATTTTTCTCAAACATTAAAAGGTTAAAATATCATTTGGATTTTGATAAATCTCGTAGTTCCCATCGGCGCTCGCCGGCCGCCAACCGCCGCCGCAGCTGCTGCTCCACCACCTCCTCCTCCTCTCGATCAAATCAACCCAGGAAGGTGGAGGCCGAGGAATCTTAACAGCGAAGAAGATTACGAAGCTTTGGCTGATTCCAATTCGTTTAACCTTTCCCAATTCCAATTTCTCCGAAAAGATCGCGCCTTTGGTAAATGCGCCGCCTCCCTCCTTCATGGATCTCCAAATTGTAAACGATGTCGCTCTTCCCGCTCTCCCTTGCCCCTGCACGTGCCCCTTCTGCTGCCGCCCCTCCACCGGGTCCTTCCGCCGTTCCGTCAAGCGCCGCCTCTTTGAAGAGGACACCGCCGTTACGGCTTCCGCTTCCTCCTTCGGTACCGATGTTGTTTCCGCTCGGGTGGAGGTTGGGAACGAGGTGGCTGCTCTCCGGGAAGCGGTAGCGAGGCAGCAGCAGGCTATCCAGGAGTTGTGTGCGGAGCTCGACGAGGAGCGCAGCGCCGCGGCATCCGCCGCGAGCGAGGCCATGTCGATGATTATCCGCCTTCAGCGCGAGAAGGCGGAGACCCAGATGGAGGCCCGTCAGTTCAAGCGCTTCGCCGAGGAGAAGATGGACCACGACCAGCAGGAGATGCTTATCCTCGAAGACCACCTCTTCAAGCGCGACGAGTTCATCGACTCCATCACGCTTCAGCTCCAGGTTTACCAGGAGCACCTCAGTAGCTACGGCGTCGACCTTGAAACCATCGACGCCGGCGTCTCTTTCACCCATGCCGGCAGCGCCGTGCAGGCTCCTCAATTCGACGGCCTACCGACCTTTGGTTACCCTCATCTAAAGTGCACCACACCGAATGACATCGAAGGCGAAGATGTCTATGAGACTGCCGATCGCCAAAAGCACGAGTTTGGGAAGACACCAAATGCCAAAGAGGTCCTCGAGAATCTAGAGCAGCGGATTTGCGAGCTCGAAGACAAGGACATCAACGAGGAATTGCCAGGTCAATCTGGTCACTTCTGGGAATCATCTACTGATCGCCATGCCTCGGGTTCAGGCAAGAATTCACAAGAGATAAGAAATGGGGAAGAATTTTCTGCCTCAACTGGCACACCCTCAGATGATGGTGGTGCTTTTGACAATCCGAGCGATCGGGTGTACACTATTGATGCTGTGCATGGAAATCAAATGGTTGGTGTTGCTGAGGATTGTGAGAATGCGCCAAATGTGGAAGAGAAGATACCACAGATGAATGGAGAAGTAGTTGGGAATCCAGATATTGAGAAGCTTTGCATGAGGCTGCAGGCCCTTGAGGTGGACAGGGAGTCGATGA
Source organism: Zingiber officinale (assembly GCF_018446385.1). NCBI lineage: Eukaryota > Viridiplantae > Streptophyta > Magnoliopsida > Zingiberales > Zingiberaceae > Zingiber > Zingiber officinale. Next base: position 14,563,653 of record NC_055997.1, read on the forward strand.
GGCAGGCTATTGTTTCCATGCGAACCGAGAAGGCACAACTACTATTATTGAGAGAGATAGCGCAGCAACTTTCTAAAGAGGCACCACCGGAAAGGAGGATGCTCAAGAAGAAAGCTTCAGCTGCTAATTCCACCTTTCTATCATTTCTTAAGGTAAACTTTCAGAACTATTGGATCAAATTAATGTTGTTTTTTTTTCTTTTGCCTATACTCACTAACTATTGGCGGTTTTGTTGTGACATTTGACACACAAGTTTTTAACATAATAAATACTTTGCTGATAGAGAATGATACCTTACTATCGGAAGCTTCAAAGGGAAAGTAGATGACATATTGATGTTTAAACAATTGATTGGAGCAAAAGATTATATCGCTCACCTCAAGCGTGTTTAAACAATTGATTGTACCAACAAAACTTTGTCTCATCATTGATTATTTTGAGTTGATTAACTAATAGCATCAGTGGTTCTGTTCTTACCTGAAGCACAAATTTAAAAACATGGTTTGTGGATAGAAAATGAAACCTTACTATTGGAAGCATCAATGGGGAAGTAGAGAAAACATTTATGTTTAAAGAATTGAAACAACAAGCAAATTTCCCATCATTGATAAAAGAAGATACAAATTTCTGAAGAAGATTATACAAGTTGGATTAACTATGTAGGATGTAGATTTAAAGTCTATTAGTTAACACATCTGCTTCAGTGTGTGTAACCTCGAACACTAACATAAGCTGGTGGAACTAGTTTCTTGTCTGTTAGACTAATTACTGGTAGATTTGTTCAAGATTCTATCTAGCACCTAAATGTGATTTGTTCAAGATTCTTGCAAATAATTGTGCAATCTGCCCCCAATACATTAGATATTTTTGAGAGCAATGAGGAAATTTACAACATGACCACTCTTTTCTACTATTAATCCATCACTAGAGAAGAGTCACCTCTCAGTTTTGAATTAAGTAATGCATATCTTATGCTGTTGGATGTTCTGATTGCGAATAGGCTCCATTTCTTCTTCATGAAGTGATAGGCACCTATTAGAAATTCTCATGTAATATTTTGAACTTTGATACTTTTTTTTAAAAAACTTTGCTTTTCAATGTGCGTCTAACTGTTTGATCAATGTTTTTCATATGATTGAATGGAATGCTATGCATGCTGAACAAATTTTGTTAACATTATTGCTTTGAGTAGTTCTGCCCAAGGGCTACTAGTGCTATCTGTTACATACCTCTCCAGTGCTGCATTTATTAATTTGCTTCATAGTTTCATTGCTTTCTTTCCTCCTTGAGATAATAAAAGAATATTTCAAGTTCCTCGACAACTTGTGGAATGCATTAACAGATGTTATACTAGAATATCTAGATATCGCTGTTATGGTGGTTTTCTAGACTGCAAAATGTCATGAAACAATCTGTTGCAGTCAAATTTATACATGATATTAGATAATTGCCAACTGTTCGTTTTATAACGAGGCATCACAACCTTTTTGGATGAATTTTGTCGGTGTTTTAGACAAAACATACCGATGAGGCACAACACACTGAATGAGCTGACAGAAATGCATGCCTTATTAATTTCTTACTCGTGTTTGTTCGTCTCTTTTAGTCCTTATTGATTGACTGACCAAGATCATCCTTCTTCAACCAAAGAGCTTTAATAGGATAACATCTTTGGCATAGTGGTTCTTGTATTCATTAGATTAAGGTTTGTCTGTCTCTTCCCAATTTTTCAGTTGATATGGGCATTTTTCCTCTGGAAAAGGAAAGCCTCGCGAGTCAGGTATCGAAATTCTGGTGCTTTTTTGGTTTTTTCTTCTGAGCTACTGTTCTTCAATATCAAATCCCTCTCAGGCACACCTTTGGATCATCAAATAACAACGTCGGCTTGATGCTTCTTTTGGACAAAACTCCCGGAATTAGCCATTGGAGGCGTGTCGCAAGAACCCATGCCTGATGATGCTCACAACTAACTACGGATTGAATCTGTCTTGCTCGAAGTGAATAAGAATAATGTAAGAAACACAATGTCGATCGATCTTTCAGTTGTGCAGTCTCATAGGAGGATTGCTTTAAAGTTCTTCTTGTAATTACATGAACTTGTATAGATGGAATTGTTCCTTTGATTCTTGAGATTGACTCTGTTAAAACTTAATTTGGCTTGAAATCTACAATTAAATGCTTTCATTGTCTGTTCATTCTTTCTTCTTTTTTTTCCCACAGATTTTGATTGCATTTGATTGATTTATAGCAATTCAGTTATATATAAACTGGCCAGTTCATCCTTGTTTTTTAATTAAATTTGTTTACAAAATAATATTTAAATTACCGTCTTACCCTCACCTTTAAAGTAACGTATTACTTTTGTCTTAATCTCCAAGAGAGGGTGCTTTGGTCAGTTCACAAGGTGTAAAGGCTGCTGTATTGTACGTCACTCAACCGATACCCGATTCATCGAAAATGCTCACCACTCAGCAAAGCGGCGAAGAGGTGGGTAGTAAAAAAATTACGCAAACACCGTTTCGATTAGGAGATGGCGACTTTGGTCAGTTAGGATTCCATTTATTGTATTAGCATCAGGGCATCCTTACTCTAGTCTAAGCTTCGTAAAGAAATTTATGTTCTGTCATATTATTATTACATCAAAAGTTAAAAATTTTATTTTTTAAAAAAAATATTTTTTATTATCATAAAATCTCTCTTTTTTAAAAATTTCACTTCTTTTAAAATTTTCTCTTTATCCATTCTCCACTATTTTTTTATAAACCTGATCTCAAGATTTTGATACAGGTTTATAAAAAAAACTATAAACCCTATCTATATAGTAGGGGAGAGATTTATATTGAGAGATTTATAACATAAATTACATGCTATAAACCTCCCACTGTATATGTCCTTAGAGGAAATCTTCTTGTTTGACTTTGTTTAAAGATGAACATCTTATCATTGGTTCCATAAGAGTGACTATCCGAGTTCTTTATTATATTATCTTAGTATAGATAAGGAGTTTTGGTTGATTATAAATTGTTAAATTTGATTTATGCATACGATAGACACGTGAGCAAAAATTTTGACATCGTTTTCGGGAAATTCAATGGTGTTCGTTTGTTTTTAGACTGTATACTACTTTTGTCTTTATCTTATTCTTGTTTTTTTATTTTGTTATTTTATTTTTCTATCGATATAACTGTTAGTATCTTGTTTTACTTTGAAGCTTTGTAAGTTGAAGAAAACAGACAGAGAAGTAATACTCAGTTATCCCGTGAGAAAGACCCATTTGGTCAAATTTCATAATTTAGACAACTTTTTCAATTTTTTTAAAAATTTTCATTTTAAAAAAAAAATTATTTTCATTTATTTATTGGAATATTAGGTGCCTTGATTCTTCTATTCTTGTATCCATGCATTTTATCTTATCGTAAGATTAAGAAATTTCTTGTGTAAATAACTATGAATGTCTGTTATCAACATTTTCAATGTTTCAGTACGTGATCAGGACCTCAACTTTAATAAGTAGCATTGAAAATAACACTAAAAGAACTGAGCTTTGGGCATCATATGTGATAGGTCAATCCTTCTACATTTGATATTTTAAATTGGATGTAGACTTTAAGTTGTAGCGGATCATACATTTATTACTGAAGTTTTATGGACTTTTTGATAAGGATCCCAATAGATATCTATAAGAATTTCAGATGGTATACTCTAAATTGAAATCCCATGGTATATCAGAAGAAAATATTAATATTCGGGCATTTTCATTCTCACTGACAGATGCATCAGTTGGTTCGAGATAAAGAAATCATTTCTAATGAGGTTCTTTCTTGCTTTTAGGACCGCAACTATCTAGAGGAGTATTAGCGGGGTTCAACAATTCACAAAATAACTATTACAAGAATAGTGGGAGAAGTTTAAAGAACTTATTGCTAATTTCCCTCAGCACCTGATTAGCGATTAGCTACTGATTATGTACTTTTATGGAGGATTATTTCCTATGGATAGGAGTATATGATTGATGTAGCTAGTGGAGGAGCTCTAGTCAATAAGACATCTCTTCAGGACAGAGAACTTATTGAGATTATGACTGTAAATTATCAATAGTTTGGGACTAGACCGATGATTGCCATAAATGTTTATTCCTTTGCAAAACAAATAAATGCAACCAATGTGTTCCCGACCAGGATCTAGTATCACCAGCACGATTCTCAGTACTATCAGCTTCATTTGCAGGAGATGTATAATTCATTTTTAGGTTTCAAGTATAAGAACACACAATAATGAACTGTTGGTCTAGGTGCGACCGACAAGAGGGGGTAAATTGTCCGAAACAAGAATTAGAAATAATCTTTTGCTTTTGTTTAGCAAGGATGCACAATTTAATTAAGCAAAAAGCAATTAACATAAAAGAAATAACAATTTATAAAAACAATATGTAAGAAGACTGAGATTTCTAGTTAGTTATAACTTAGATGATTGTTAATCCAAAATAATTGCAAAGTTTCACTAAAAATATCTCTTTTGTCGAAGGCGGAGAAGTCTCTTACACTTTTTGAAAGTTCAGAAATAAACTAGGAAATGAATACAGAAGTTGTTGTTTAATTCCTAGCTCCAGGGGGCTCTTTATATCTCCTGAAAAATCTTATTCGTGACTTGAAGGCGCCTCCAAGATAGTCCAAGATGCCTTCAACATGACAAGTTTTATCGCTGAAGATAAAACTTTATCTTTGGCTAACGGTCATTTGAAGGCGCCTTCAACATGCCTATAGGCTCCTTCCATGAGCTTGAAGGCGCCTTCCTCTAGTAGCTCCTTGCAAACTCCTGCAACTTCATGTGGGTGATTTCGGCCATCCAGAATTCGGATCACCCGAACCCATCTTCTAGCTTTTTCCTTGAGCAGACTTCCACTCTAACTTCTTCTCCCTCAGAAATGTTGAGCGCGTTCTTCTTGTCCACTGGTGTATTCTTCCTTAGCTTCTTGTGCCTCAGATGCATTGAGTCCATCGACTCCTTCCCCGTATCATCTTTCTCGTCCGCTGTGTCTTCCGCTCGACTTCTTGTGCTCCTAAGTTCCTGCACATTTAGACCCAAGGCATCAAATATAAACAGGATGTAACTTAACTTGGTTGACCACATCAAAATTGTTAAGCAATCTAGGTGCCCTAGGTTTTGATGTTTGGGCAAAGGTTTAAGTTAGGTTTATTATTGTATTTGATATGCGTTGTGAGTGCGCGAGATACAAATACAACAAAAAGAGTCCAAATGTGATCTTGGCAAAGGAGGAAAGTCCAAGGGTAAATCTTGGCAATGTAAGTCCAAGCATGTAGTCTCGGCAATGTAAGTCCAAGTGTGACTTGACAATGAATAAAGTCTTGGAGGCGTGAACTCTTGGTAAAGGAAGACCCACAACAAGGACAAGACCGAAGAAAGTTCCAAAAGGCAAAGCATGAAGGATGAGGAGACATTCGAGGGACACGAGACTGATGGAGGAGGCTAGAAGGCTAGGTCTAGGTTAGTTGGGCGAGGACGAGTGCTGAGTGAATATACTCATGTTGGTTGCTACTCGGAAAACCTAGAGGTTCCACTGTACAAAAATTTTGTACAAAGGTCTGAACCTTTTCCTAGCTACCATGTGTTCTTTTAAATTAAATTTTGGATCGCCTGCGGAACTTAACACGTTTTATCCAAAACTTAATCTATTTATTCTTTTAGGTTTTGACTTGGATCTCCTGCGGAACTTAACACGTTCGACCCAAATCACCTTAAGTTATTAATTCCATTAAATATTAATTTCCATAATTGGTTCCCAGTACTGACGTGGCGAGGCACATGACCTTCTTGGATATGGGAGCAACCACCACCGACTAGACAAAACCTTTTATGGAAAACTAATATTTAATTTCCTAAAATAACTTTAGGTTAACCGAAAAGAACAATCAAATCACAAGGAAAAATAAAACAAAAGAACACAACTTCGAAAATCATATTCGAAATACTAGAACGTAAGCCTCTTGTATTTGGTATTATTTCCAAAAATAACTAGTATGATGCGGAAAGAAAAATTACTAGTTATACCTTTTAGAAAGACCTCTTGATCTTCTACCGTATTCCTCTTCTAACCTCGGACGTTGTGTGGGCAACGATCTTCCGAGATGAGAACCACCAAGCACCTTCTTCTTCCTTACAAGTTTCGGCCATCAAAACTTCTCCTAGGATGAAGAGGTTCGGCCACCACCACCATGCTCCAAGGGATGTTAGAAAAGAGGCTTCTTTTCTCTCCTTCTTCTCCTTCTTAGATCCGGCCACCAAAGCTATCTCCACCATGAGAAGGTTTCGGCCACACAAAGGAGAGGAGAGGAAAGAAAGGGCCGGCCATACCCAAGGAGAAAAGAGAAGAAAAATAGAATAGAGTCGTTCACCTTGAAGCCTCCTCTACCCCCTCTTTTATAATCCTTGGTCTTGGCAAATAAGGAAAATTTAATAAAAACTTCCTTAATTCTTTTGCCATTGAAAAGGAAAATTTATTTAATTAAAATAATTTTCTCTTTTCAAATTATAATGGCCGGCCACTCTTCTCTTTTCAAATTATAATTTAATTATTTAAACTCTCTTTTAAATTATATTATCCACATAAGAAAATTTTTAAAATTAAAATTCCTTTTTATTTCAATAGGGCCGGCCACATGAATTCACCCATGAACATACCCATGGCCGGCCCTAGCTTGGTCTCCAAGCTAGCTTGGCCGGCCCCTATAGGATGGGTAAGAAGGTGGGTATAGTACTCTATAATTAAGAGACTACGATAGGGACCGAGAGGAGGAATTGGTTTTGGTCTCCCGATAAAGTTAAGCATCTCGTGCTCGCCCCGAACACACAACTTAATTTTATCAATAATAATTCATTCCACTAGAGAACTATTATTGAACTACCGCACCAATCCCAAATTACATTTTGGGCTCCTTCTTATCATGAGTGTGTTAGTCTCCCTGTGTTTAAGATAACAAATGTCCACTAATTAAGTAAGTTACTGACAACTCGCTTAATTAATATCTAGCTCCAAGAGTAGTACCACTCAACTTCATCGTCATGTCGGACTAAGTCCACCTGCAGGGTTTAACATGACAATTCTTATGAGCTCCTCTTGGGGACATTCTCAACCTAGATCACTAGGACACAGTTTCCTTCTATAATCAACAACACACACTATAAGTGATATCATTTCCCAACTTATCGGGCTTATTGATTTATCGAACTAAATCTCACCCATTGATAAATTAAAGAAATAAATATCAAATATATGTGCTTGTTATTATATTAGGATTAAGAGCACACACTTCCATAATAACTGAGGTCTTTGTTCCTTTATAAAGTCAGTATAAAGGAACGACCTCAAATGGTCCTACTCAATACACTCTAAGTGTACTAGTGTAATTATATAGTTAAGATAAACTAATACCTAATTACACTACGACCTTCCAATGGTTTGTTCCTTTCCATCTTGGTCGTGAGCTACTGTTTATAATTTATAAGGAACTGATAACATGATCTTCTGTGTGTGGCACCACACACCATGTTATCTACAATATAAATTAATTGAGCAACTACATTTATCATAAATGTAGACATTTGACCAATGTGATTCTTATTTCTATATAAATATTTATACCAAAAGTTAGACTTTTAGTATACACTCTAACAACTCAGGGGTAAAATCCTAGGGTTATGGTTTGATCAATTGACTGGGACAGGGCACAGAATGTTTCTATGCCCGATGGTTGTGAAAATAGTTGTTTGGCACTGTAGTAGCCAACCATTACTGTAGCAATCGATAGTTACTATAACAGTTGACTAGTATTGAGTTGTCGACCTGTAATAGTCAAATTCTACTTAGGACTAGTCAACTGATGTCTTTACCAGTCAATTGGTAGCGGGAAAATAGCTTGGTATTTTCCTCCCGAGCTCTATTTAATAGAGCTCGGGGTGCTTAGGCATTGTTGACGAAATTAGTGGTGATTAACCCTAATTAGAATCTATAAGTGCTCAAGTGATCTAGTGTGGTCTTATGCGAGTTGTGGTGAGGTTTCTTCACCTATAAGGAGCTATGTGAGATAGCCAAAAGTTCTCTGGGGAATCATCTATCGATAGATCGGGATCATCCACCTTACGGATAGCCGTGGAGTAGGAGCTCTATCTTCGAACCACATCAAATCAACATATTAGGTTTGTTTTCTCTTATTAGTATTTGTTTTTGTATTTCGTTGTGCGTACTAACTATTGTAGGAAGCGACAATTTGTGTGAGAAGTTATTCATCCCCTTCAAACGAATGTCAAGGTCCTAACAAGTGGTATCAGAGCATGTCCGCTCTTTGTTGGACTAATTATCATATGAGCAACCGCTAGAGGTGAAGATGGAGTCGGAAAGAGCGCTAGGATGGGATACCCGGATCCCACCTCCATATGACCGAGAAGACTTCGGCTATTGGAGATTGCGCTTGGAGACTTGTGTTGGGACCGAAAAGTAGCTAGAGGGGGGGGGGGGGTGAATAGCTCGTCGCGTGCTCTTTGCTCGACATTGCTTGTTTCTTCAAAGATGCGCAGCGGAAAATACAGAAACAAACCACACAACGCTAACAAGGTTGGTTTACTTGGTATCCACCTCACAAGAGGTGACTAGTCCAAGGATCCACACCTACACACACACCCTCCACTAATAAAACTCTCATTTATGGTAACTACCAAAGGCGGAGAAGCCCTACAAGACTCAATACGAGAAGAAAGGGAAAGGTAATGAAATACAAGCTTACAATGAGAGCAAAAACCCTAACCCTAGTTTCTTATTCTTGCTTTGATCAGCCTCTTGACTTGGAAGAACCTCCAAGAGCCTTCAAGAACTGGCGATCTCGAGCTTGAGAAGAGCTGTGGAGAAGCTGGTGAAGATCTGAAATGAATCGGTGAAGAGATACCGCAGCCATCGCACGCCTGCAGCTCAAATACGACGCAACGGTCGGATTCTGATCGATTCGAAAACTCCCAATCTATCGAGGAGGCTTTGGATCGATCCACGGATCGATCCAGAGCGCCTCTGTGCTCTGGAGAAAACGCCTGGATCGATCCACGGATCGATCCAGCGCTTATCGCGCGAACCAGCAGCGTCCCAATCGATCGGCTGATCGATTGGGACCTCTGGATCGATCCATGGATCGATCCAGAGGCTCTCTGTTCGCTGGGAAAGGCCTGGATCGATCCACTGATCGATCCATCTCCTGGATCGATCCACTGATCGATCCAACTTTTGGTTTTTGCCCAAAACCAAGTCCCAAGCCTCTCAATCCAATATTCGGTCAACCTTGACCTATTGGTATATCATGCCTAGCATTTGGTCACTCCCTTGACCTGCCAGGACTCCCCGCTAAGTGTCCGGTCAATCCCTTTGACCCACTTGGACTTTTCTATTCGTGCCAAGTATTCGGTCAATCCTTTTGACCCACTTGGACTCTCACCAGATGTCTGGTCAACCTTAACCCATCTGGATTTCTCTTGCCTGGCTTCACTCACCAGGACTTTCCCAATTGCCTAGCTTCACTCACTAGGTCTTTCATGCACCTGGCTTCACTCACCAGGATTTTCCTCCTGCCTAGCTTCACTCACTAGGACTTCCCAGTCAAGTATCCGGTCATCCTTGACCTACTTGACTCTTCTTCAATCAACCTTGCATTGTCAAACATCGAAACCCAAACCAAGACTCAAGTTTGGTCAACCAGGTCAACCTTGACCTGAGGGATGTTGCACCAACAACTTGGTTCTAAATAGATTGGGACCATTGGATGGCGTTGGAGGATCCATTCAAAGCTCCAACGTACAAGAAGGGGAAACACCTCCATCCTAGGTATTGGACCAAGGAGCAAAGGGAGCAATCAGAGGTGAATAAGAAGGTAACAAAAATTTTGATAAACTTATTACCTTCTAATTAACATTGTTTTGAGTGTAGATAAATACGAGAATGCAAGTGACCTTTGGAAAAAGGTCATTGCTTATCATGAGAACCCTACACAACTCCAAGGAGTGGAGAAGCCCAAGGAGAAGGGCTCATTGATTCAAGAGGGGAATGACCAATTGGATGTTGACATGTGTTCAACATCTGAGGAGGAGAAAGATGAGGAAGTGTCATCCACATTTTCAAGGGAGGAGGATGTGGAATCGTCCACATCTTCGAAGGAAGAAGAACAAGAGCAATCCAAGGAAGAGGAGGTCTTGGAAGTTCAACCTTCAACCTCAACTACCAAGAAGAGAGAAAAGAACCACATCAAATACTTTAAGTGTGGTAAGATGAGGCACTATCAGAGTAGGCGTCCATCGCTCCAAAAGGTAAAGAAGGTAAACTCTAAACTCACTAAAGTTAATTTAGAAACTAATATGAGTTGTAGGAAGAAGATGGAGAAGAAACATATTAGATGCTTCACGTGTGGTGAGTATGATTACTACCACACTAAGTGTCCAAGGAGAGGAGAGCTCAAAAAATTGGCGCACTTGAAGAAATGGGAAAAGAAGAGGAGCTCATGTCAAGAGGAAGCTTCAAAGGTAAAAGGAAAAGTAATCTTTAACTTAAAGTATAATTCAAGCTCTAATTCTCATATGCTTGTTAAAAATAATATAGATCATTTACCCAAGCATAATCATGGATTTAGGTACAATGATAGGAGTAGGGTTAACATGATAGATAACCCTAAGAAATCATATACTAAGGTTATACCTAATAAAACCTAAACCACTTTGCCTAAGGGAAGGAAAGTGGGTGAAAACCTAAGCATTAATCCCAAGAAAGGGAGACATATTCCTGAGAAAGTGGGTAGGTTGAGGAATGTTCAAGGTGGACATGTTGATTCTAGGGGTTAGAACCCTAGAATTGAAAAATCAAGCCTTGAAGGTAAAACTTGAGGAAATGAAGAAAGTCCTAGATTATTGGGCCTAGAGGACTTGGCATGTGTCTGGGTGGTCAAAGATCCAAAAATGTCAATTTGGGTCCCTCCAAGATCAAAAGGAGGTCAAGTGCTAGGGTGACACATGATATTGATAAGGGAAAAGTGACCAAAGGCAAGGGAGAATCATCCAAGGCCAATGAGAAGAAATATTCTAGTGTTACATATAATTATGGGAAGGATGAGATGTCCAAGGTTAAGGACAAGAAGAAATTAACCAAAGACAAGGTGTCTAAGGTTAAGAAAGTCAGGTTTGTAGGATAAGTGTCACCCGAGGTGCACCGAAGTGGCATAGCCTTAGTGGATGAGTCACCTAGGGAGGTCGCTAAGGTTAAGAGCTCTAGGGGAGCTCAAAGAGTCTTTAGGATAAATGGTAAATTAATCTCAAGCTGACCATGCTTGAGACTCAAGATGAGTCATCAAATGTGCCAACACTACAACAAAAACATTAAAAGACAACGGTTAAAAACCGTTGTCGTAGGCCATTTAAAACCGTTGTAATTGGCAGTGTTGTTAAAAGTGGGGGGCTACGACAACGGTTTTAAACCGTTGTCTTTGAATAAAAAGACAACAGTTTTGCAACGGTTTTAAACCGTTGTCTTTGAATGAAAAGACAACGGTTTAAAACCGTTGTTATTTAGAGCATTTTTATTGCAGTTACAACCATTTTTGGGGCTACGACAACGGTTTTTAACCGTTGTCTTTGAGGGTGATAGATAAAAATAACAGTTTTAAACCGTTGTCTTTTAAATTATTATCTTTTAATACCAATATATCAAATTTCAATTTAAATATATAATAAAGAATCATAATTAAGAAAAAATATTCCCCACATTAATATCATTCAAAATGTTAGTTATACAAGAATTACAATCACAAAAGAAGAAACATATCTCATGTTTAAATAAAATTTATCCCAATACAAATAAACAAATAAACAAATAAACTCCATTTACAACTAATTAACAATAGCTAAAATACTAGAAACTTGTGATGGTGGTTCATGCCATGTAGGATTGCACTTAATTATTGTCAACCCAAGTCCCATCACAATCTTCAACTTGTAGGATTTCTTGATGGGCCTGAGCACAGACTAATCCAGCATATTTTGTCACCTCGAGCTAGTCTTGAGACGCAATAACCTGACAAACCAAATATAATCAAGATAGTAAGGATACATCAAGGCAACTATACATAGAGCAAGAAATGAAGATTGACATAATTACTATTAATGGCAGAAAACCATTCATTTCGATACAAGAAAAATATTTCTTCTTTGGAGGGAACAGAGGAGCACCATTCATGCTTGAGGTGATCTCCATTCGCTCATCTCTTGCTAGAACAGTTAGTTGCCTGCAATAAAACACCATATCCGTTGAATTGGGTGGAATTAATGGCGTCAAAACAAAAATCATGAGTTTAGGCAGCACCTTTGGCCATGGCCATCACTATGTACGTCAAAACCAAGCAAACCATCTTCATCACTACTGCATGCCTGCAAATTACAATAAGGCAAACGTAAGCTATTTCTTAAAGAATTTTGGTAGATGCGTTGAAGATATCACAAATAATATATATGAATATGATATAATTTCAAACAAACTTTATTAGCATTACTTTTAAATTGTTTTCTTTCGTCTCAATAGCACAACTACCACAGAGAGTTGAGATGGCCCCAGAATGCCAGTTGTTATTAGCCTAGAGACTCAGACTGATTCAGAATACAAATCAGCAACTAATTGTTATAGCATAGTCAGAAGATATACCAGGAAACAAAGAAAGATGACATGAAACAATAGCTTGTCTTTATTTCTTTCAAAAAATTGTTCTCAAATCTACATGCAAATCTAAGTTAACTATTAAATTATGCATCAGGAAGCAATGTCTTGCAGCATTTGATAATGAATGCAAAGTTGGATTAAGAATTATGCAAGAAACAGATAGAACTACTAAGGAGAGTTAGACTTGGGAGTACAATCTCATCTATTTGGAGGAGTTATTACTATCTGATAATAATATTTCTGGTCAAATACCATAAAACATGGGTAATCATCACAACTTAAGGTATTTTGATGCATCAATGAATAACTTGATGGGGCAAATACCATTGAGTTTGGGTGATCTATGCAAATTGGAAACTCTTGATTTGTCTTTGAATAATATTGGTAGAGAACTAGCAAATCTACTTGATGGTTTGTCTAAATGTCCACAAGGATTTCAGTTATGGAACTTTAACATTCATGGCAATAAGTTAAGTGGGTCAATCCCTTTCAGTCTTGGGCAATTATCTCAACTACAATTCTTGGATATCTCATGGAATTTATTACAGGGTAATTTCCAAGTTGTTTCTTGGATTTCATTTTCAATAATAGCTTTAGAGTGCAGCATCTGCATTTGCAAAGGGGGAAGTAACTCATCTTGCAACCCAGATAGAAACAATGCATGGACAAAATTAGTAGGATATTACTAATGCATGGACAAAATTAGTAGGATAAATACTTAAAATGCTTTTTCATTTACAATTTAATAAATTGAGAACTTTTACTAAAATTGTTCTAGCATTCAACTCACCTTGACAATTTGTGCACATTTAGTTGCTTCACCGAGACCAATCATGCTTTCTGCATATATCTAATAATGAGAGGATTTAATCATTTAACATGATGGTACTGACGTAAGTATTTTTATTTCATCAATAATATCACAACTTACCATCTTGACATATGGGAAATCACTCTCTATACCAATTGTAGCTGCCATTGAAGTTTTGCCACTGACATAAAAGAATAAATAGCAGATTGAATCGGCAGAAAAGTCAGATTAATCAATTAGAAAGCTGGTTGTAAATTTACCTGCCAGTTGGACCTTCCAGAAGGTATGTAACAAGTGGGCTCTAATTGTCTTTGATTTGCTGCACAAGAAGCAGGGCTCTCTCATGGATGTGTTTGTGCCTCTCACCACAATTGATAATCCCATTAAGCCTGAAAGCCATTTGCACATTAAAGATAATGCCACATTATGTAACATTAAGAAAATTCAGAGCACAAAAATCTGTAGGCCCTCCTGAACACCCCCAAGTAGAATTGCTTTCAAGGATGTGGAATCAGCTTCAACCGAGACAATGTCAAACTTGAACATACCTGCGTCGTTCAAGATCATCCATTGATGCACCAAAAGCTGGTCCAACCTCATGAAGAGCATTCAAAAAATCAATCATAGTGACTTTTATGCTCTCCTCATCCAAGGGCTTGGTCAAATCATCGAAGCTTATCTGTCGATTCAAGGCATATGAGACAACACTTCTGTAACACCCCAAATTTCATGGTTTAGAGTTCTAAAAGACCTTATTAAAATCTAGAAATGTTTTAGAAAAATTCTAGAGATTTTTAGAAATTTTTAGAGTATTTTTATGGAATTTTTGGAGTTCGTTTGGTATTTTTACCAAGAGAAAGAAGTTTAAAAAAAAATAAAAGAAAAATAAACTTGTAGAAGCTGGGTTTCAAACCCAGAACCTCCGGCTTGAACCAAAACAGGCCCAACCAATCGAGCTAAGCTCGTTTTGTTAACCATATATGGGAATCAATTGACTTAAGGTATAGTTTTGGAAATAACCCTAGTATAAGAATAGCATTAGTAAGTTATTTTCCGAAAACCTAAAATTTCTCTCAAAACTCTTTTCTCTCACGCGGCGTCGGCGACTTCTCTCTGGCGGAATCGCGGCAGCAAGCAACCATGTCTCCGGTGACCGGCGAGCTCCCTCCTCCGCGGATTCTTCACAAGTCCGAGCTTCCCTCGGCAAGGAGAGTGCACAGGCATGAGAAGAGGCCGAAAGATGCAAGTTTCCAAACCCTAGAGCTTGCTTCCTCCTTCGGTTGGGGGCTCATCCGAACCCTAGGTTTTCCTTCGGCTGTAAGTCCAAGAATAAGAGGTGAGTTGCTACTCACCTGCAGTAGGAGAGGTTTTCGGATTTTGATTGAGAGTTTTCTCTTGTCCGGTTTCTTTCAGATGTTTTGAGGTTTATGATCTTGATGGATTCGGTTTTAATCTCCTTGCTATACAAAGAGTGTAAACAGCCCTTGCATTTAGCACTGAAAGTTTTAGTTTCTGGCCACTTCAATGACCATGAACGGATTTCTGTTAAGTGGCAGTCTTAGTTCCTTTCTTACTGTATCGAGTATGAAATGGTTGTAATTTAGCAATTCAGTGTAGGATTCCCTGAGAGGTACGAGCATGGACAACTCTTTTGCATCAAGCATTAGTTAGTTTTATTGTTTACTTAATGAACAAGAATAGACAAGTAGTGGAATGGTTAGGTATTCTATTAAATCTTGTTTTAGGTTTACGAGTAGTTCAAGGATTATATTTTTCCTTCTTTGATTGTGGCAGCAGTAGAACCTTTTATTCCTGCCGTGAGCAGGATTAGTTTCTGATTCGATTTTTAGTTAGCAGTTCAGATTTGTATTCCTTTACTTTAAGTAGCATTCTGTTTTTTTACAACATGTTTAGAAACCCTAAAGTAGCATTCTTTGCCCTGTTTTTACAGCATGTTTAGAAGACCTAAAGTAGCATTCCTTGCTGTTTTTTTCAGTATGTTAGAAAGCTTAGAGTTTCATTCTTTTACCCTGTTTTTACAGTGTGGTTAAAAGGCTTAAAGTTGCTTTCTTTTGTTTAGTTTATAGCATGATCAGTAAGCCCAAAGTTACTTGCTTTTACTCTATTTTTATAGCATGCAGATTTTTATAAGTAAAGTATGCAGATTTTTGATAGGCATAATATGCAGAGTTTTGGTTAAGTTTTGCATGCAGATTTATGTTAAGCTTTGTATACAGATTTTCAATACGTAGGGTGTGTTCTAGTGCACACCAAGTGCTTGATAAAATGCTTAGCTCAATATAATGCTGCAGTAGGCATTTTAATAGCTCAGTAAATGCAGTAGAAGCATTTAAAATAACTTATTTAGTCTTGCTTCAGCTTATATGAGACTACGGTCCAATGGGTGGGCTCCCACAGTCGCCTCTAGGTTCAGATAACCTAGTTCTAGGTTCAGATAACCTAGTAAAAGCAAGATAAGAAAATTAGCTATGAAATCAGTATTTTATTTTCAGCAATGACACTGTACTGGATTAGATATCCATTGGGTTGGGCTCCCACAGTCGTCCCTAGGTTTAGATAACCTAGTAAACCCTACTAGACTCGGAACTTGCAATCCCGGGTTTAGTTAGGGATGCGCGCACAGCAAGTACAGTTGCCGGGCCCATCAGCAGCATGATTATTATTTTGATCTATTATGTAAATAGTTTTCAAAACTTCACAAATTAGTTATGTGAATACAAGTTAGACTCAGTTTAGCATTAATTAGTTTAGCTTAGGTATCAATTCAGTTTCTTATTGATACACATGATAGTTCCATGATTAGCTATACATGTTTAGTAATTCAGTTAGCATGATTTCTTTGCTATTTATGAGCATGATTAGCTATACATGTTTAGTATTTCAGTTAGTTGATTTCTTGTCTATTTATGAGCATGAGTAGCTTTACATGTTAGCATTCAGTTCTAGCATGTTTTTATTTATATACATGCATATCGAGATTTTGTGAGTAGGATAGCGCTCACTAAGCTTTTAGCTTATAGATACTATTTTCCTCCTACTGCAGATAAAGGAAAAGGAAAAGTATAAGAAGGAAGGCGACAAGGAGATGCTGTGATAGTGTGTGTGATGCCAGGACTATGGAGAGATCCAGAGTTCGCTAGTGAATTTTCAGGACCTACCTGTTTAGAGTTTTAGTTTATGTTATTATGAAGTTGAGATTGTAATTGAGTTTATTTCCGCATTGTAGTTTGATACCTCCTATTGTTGGAGTGATATGGTTGTTTGCCATTGCTAGAGTAGTTTCATATTTCTATTGTGCTATTATACTGCGTGGTTGTGAAATTATATGTTCCAGCCGCCTGTGACTGAGTATACATGTTATGTATCCCAGTTTGGGTTCACCGGTACAGGGGAGACTCTGCCGAAATTTTTCAGTAGAGTTTCTATGTGATTTTTAATCATACCGGTTAAGTAGAGTTAGTAGTCAAGTAGCGTCCACCTTTAGAGAATAGTAGTAGTGTAGAAAGGTGGGTCGTTACAACTTCTAACAACACCTTCCAGTTTAGCGCCACTGTAATTTTTAGTTCGTGCAGCTACAGTAAGTACATAAAAACATGTAAGGAAATATGCAGCTTAACAAGTCTGTCATTTAACCTCCAAATGATCTGAAAATGTATGCAACCAAAAATCAAACTGGAATACCTAGATGATGAACAAAACAAGAACAAAAACTGCAATATCTGAGTATCCAAAACAAAAGAAAGCATGAAGAAAAGTTTGCCTCTAATTGAATATAAGTAACCCAATCAGAAGGCAACAACTACAAGAATAAAAGTTATTAAAAATTAAGACATCAATCAGCAACAAAATATAGCATATGAAAGTCTCAAACTATTTGAACAATGAGATTTAAAAACATTGGTAGGTTCTCTTATCCATTTGTAACAGTTTCACTCCTTCAGTAAGCAAAACACTCAAACTCTTCACAAGGATGCTGACATTCTCTAACAAATATCACATTTACGGCGACAACTGAACTCCAAAAGAAGAAAACAAAGAACAAAAAATATTCATCATTGTCCACCAAACAAGATTAAGTGTAAGACAACTCACCTCGAATTTGACAGTTCCCTTCCTCACAACAATGTTTTTGGTCTAAACCTCCATATTTCACTTCTCCTTCTAGTAGAATTGGGAAGCGATCTCTGACCAGAACCAGCTGGATCCTCTATCAATTTCTGTACATGTTCCGATACTGAAGATACATGATATTAATGTTGAGAAAAAAAAGGCAAAACAAGTTTATCCAAGAAACTAAACAACGTTCCATTTTAAAGTTTTCGCATTCTTCCGAATCGGGAAAAAAAGCACACAACTAGCTCTGTACAATAGCAAATATCACAATCTACAAGTTTCCACAAAAGAATAAAACTTACACAAACCTAAACAAAGCCAAAACTTACTTACAAAAACAACGGAATGCCCAACAAAGGAGGAACCTTCAAGCCCATAAAACGGAATTAGCCCAAGAAAGCTCGAACCGAAGAGTTCAAGTACAAGCAGCACGCACCTGTTCGGGAGAGGAGACGAGGGCTTGGCTGGAAAATTCTTGTGAGGGGAAGATGAGGTCGTTCTCCTCATTCTAGGGACTCACCGAGGATGACGGCGTTAAGGTGTGAGATCTGACCAGCGCCCGAGGGGTGCAGGGACAAGGATTCCATGTGCCGGAGGCGGTTGGAGAATGCGATGCCCACCTTCGGAGATGCCGCCGCCTCACCTGTCGTCATCACACACCGATCACGTCACCCTTCGGACGAGGAAGAAGACCAACGAGGAGGGAAGAGGTTTTGGTGAAGAGGGACCAAGCACAAGCAAGGAGATGAGTCACCGCTGAGATCTGAGACACCCTAAGCCCTTCGCATCCTCTTCCAGGATGAAGAAGAGGAGAAAACAAAAGAAGCGCAGATTCATTATGCCTTCCTCTTACAGGATGAAAAAGAGCTCGTCGGGGAAGTTGGGTGGATTTTGGTGGCAGCGAGGTGGGATCGAGAAGAGATCAAGAAAGAAAAACGTGAAGTAGATGAAGAGATCGTAGGTTGGACGGAAATGCTTAGGGATCGAGAAGGTAAAGGGGCGGAATCGACGGCAAAAAATTTCGGGGAGAGGGAAAGAAAAACTCGGCGGTAAAAAATGACGAAGGGAAAAAATGGTGAGGGAAAAAATATGGTATTCAACAACACTTAATAGACAACGGTTTTTAAAAAACCGTTGTCGTAACCCCCAAAAAAAGCGCACATAGACAACGGTTTTCAAAAAACCGTTGTCGTAGCCGTTAAAAACCGTTGTCGTAGCTCCAAAAAAACATAAATAGACAACGGTTTTTAAAAACCGTTGTTGTAGATCAAAAAAATTGTTAAAAGACAACGGTTTTTGTTAAAACCGTTGTTAAAAGGTAAAAAAACAACAGTTTGGTATAAAACCGTTGTCGTTTGAGTGTTGTTGAATGAGGATTTTCTTGTAGTGCAAAGTGAATTAGAGACAGATATGAGTCTCGAATCCAAGAAATTGACATAATTTGGTTGAGTTTCATGTATGAAAATATGATTTAGGTTCATATTGCATGAAAATTAATTTTTGATGTATAGATGTCATATCAACTAATGTTAGGGGTGCATTAGGGTTTAGTATGGGCAGATATATTAAGAAGAAGTCAAAACTAGGACTTTATGTCAAGGTTCAATTGAACCATTTAGCTAATTTTGAATTTTGTGTCAATCTTGAGATTTATGATAAATATATTTATATATATATTTTTTCCAAGTATACATTGATAAAATAGACTTCTCCACAAAATTTAGAAATTTTTGAAGGTCTGTAGAATTTCTGATGTATTTCTGAAGGTGAGTCAGAAATATTATTTTTGACTGAAATAGTGTACCAGTCGACTGATACAGTTACCAGTCGACTCGTAATACTGTTCATGAGTATAGAATGCCTCTGTAAACTCATTTTGAAGATGTTAATCGACTAAGGTTAATGGCAGTCAACTGATACAGTCTGAAAATGTATTTTAGCAATAGGAAATGATCAAGATGGTGAATATGTATGTAATCTTATAGGGATTAATACATGATGTTTATGGTCATTAGAGGTTAAAGAGTCTAATAATTGGGATATTTTTAGAGCTCTTTTTGATGTATGGTGAAGGAGGAGAAGTGTTGGGTTTAAGTGAAAAACCTACATACCCTTGCAAGAAAACCTAGCTCAAGGGGGAGCTTATAGGAAGGGGGAGCAATTGCTCACTTGTTGGCAAAGGGGGAGAAGTTTAACTTTGCTGGAAATCTTAGCTCAAGAGGGAGCTTAGGTGAAAGGGGAGCCTAAGGTTAGGTTCCATGACTTATGCATGACTATTTACATTGTTATTGTATTTATCTTTCCCTAACATAAACAAGTTGTCAAACATCAAAAAGGGGAAGATTTTTGGAGTAATCTAAGTGCCCTAAGTTTTGATGCTTGGGCAAAGGTTTAAGTTAGATTTATTGTTGTATTTGATATGCGTTGTGAGTGTGTAGGATACATGTACAACAAAGAGAGTCCAAGTGCGATCTTGGTAAAGGAGGAAAGTCCAAGGGTGAGTCTTAGCGGTATAAGTCCAAGCATGTAGTCTTGACAACGTAAGTCCAAGTGTGACTTGACAATGGATGAAGTTCCGGAGGTGCAGTCTCTTGGCAAAGGAAAACCCGACAATAAGGACAAGACTGAAGGAAGCTTCAAAAGGCAAGGCATGAAGGATGGGGACATTTGAGAGGCGTGAGGCTGATGGAGGAGGCTAGAAGGGTAGGTCTAAGTTTGTCGGGTGAGGACGAGTGCTGAGTGAATATACTCGGGGGGTCAAATCCTAGCGTTAGGGTTTGACCAGTTGACTAGGGCAGGGCACAAAATATTTTTGTGCCCAATGGTTATGAAAATAGTTGTTTGGTATTATAGTAGTTAATCATTACTGTAGCAATTGACTGTTAATATAGCAGTCGACTGGTACACTGTAGCAGTCGACTGGTACACTGTAGCAGTCGACTGGTATCGAGTCGTTGGCCTATAACAATCAAATTCCACTTAAGATCAGTCAACTGGTGTCTTTACTAGTCGACTGGTGGTAGAAAAATAGCTTTGTGTTTTCCTCCCGAGCTCTATTTAATAAAGCTCGGAGTGCTTGGGTATTATTGACGAAATTAGTGGTGGTTAACCCTACTTAGAATATATAAGTGCTCAAGTGATCTAGTGTGGTCTTGTGCGAGTTATGGTGAGGTTTCTCCAGTGATAAGGAGCTACGCGAGCTAGCCGGAAGTTCTTCGGGGAATCATCCACCGATGAATCAGAATCGTCCACCTTATGGATAGTCGTTGAGTAGAAGCTCTATCTCCGAATCACGTTAAATCAACGTGTTAGGTTTACTTTATCTTGTTAGTATTTATTTTTGTATTCCTTTGTGCATATAAAACATTGTAGGAAGCAATGATTTGGGTGAGAAGCTATTCACCCATTTCTAGCAGACATCAAGGTCCCAACAAACATTACTACAGGAAACTTATAATCTTCCCATTTTGGATGTGCATCAACCCAAGTTAAAGTTAGGGTTAAAAAAAATGCAATATTCTAATTAAGTGAATGAGAATTGCAAATAAACACTAATTATGCAATGAACACTAATTATTTAGCAAATACAAAAATAAATTTTCAATTATCTCAACTTCTCTTTAACTTATACCTACTTCTCCTACTTTGATCATATCAAAAAACTAGAAAAATAAAATTAATAGTTATAAAAATTTGAAATATTTTTATAGGGATATATAACAAGAATTACAAGTAGGGTAATATTTTTCAGAAATAATTTTTAAAAATATTCTATTTTTACTAAGTAATATTTTGTTTTGACAAAAATAATTTTAAAATTATTTTTTCAGTTTTGAAAAATCTTAAAAATTTTTATCAAATTTTTAAAAAATAATCTACATCAGTAGAAAAATTGTTATAATAAAATATTATTTAATCGAACAGAACTGATTTATTTTAGTATAATAATCTAATTTTTAAAAATAAATCTTAAAAAATATATTTTCAACTCTAAAAAATTTTCTGGATATGTAAAACAAATTGTTTAATGTAAAAAAAAATCAAAGTTCCTAAATTTCTATTTTCTTAAAATTTTAATATTAAAAATTAACTTTTTGGAAAAAAAATTATAATAACTCAACTAATATTTGAAAAATGTCAAAAAAATTTATTATGATAGAGAACATCATGTTTTATCGTAAAACTAAAAGTTTTCAAAATTAAGTCTACAAAATATTTTTAGTTTTCAAAATATGATTTTCGTTAAGAAGTTCATAAAGAATAACTTAACGAAAAAAAATTAGAAAGTTTTTATGTTCGTAGATAATATTTCCATTTTGCACAAATAAAATTTTGAGCAATAAATATTTTCAAAAACTTGTCAAAATAGTTGATTTTACCAAATAAATCAATTAAATTATTTTTCCATCATGCATAGAAATTAATTTATTGAACTAAACATGATTTTGGTATTCAAAATAAATTGTTTCCTACTAGATTAATCAAAAAATTTTATATAATATGATTTCTAGAGTTTTTTCTAATTTATCCCTTGTGAAATTTAAAATACCCAATGAAGCCCTTTAAATTTTGAATTTCAAAGAATATTTGAATTTTCACGTGCATAGTCATTCTTCAATTTTTCTATTTGAGTTTTCAATTTTTCGTTTTATATTTTTAAATGATCATATATATCTAATGGACATGAATTTGCTAAGTTTAATTTTAACCTAGTATTATCTTTTTCTAATGTAACATATTTTTAGACAACATCTTAATGAATTCAAAAGACTTCTTAGAAGACAGTGTGCGTACCTTACTTACCTCGTAATTTTCCCCGCGCCCCTCATCATTGGTTTCCTTTGAAGATCCTCCCCCTTCGTCGATGCTAATTTCTGAGGAGCTTTTGACATCCCTCCGGTGATCTTCCATCAGGGCTACTCTGGCGTACTCTTCTAGTTCTGATTCTGATGACGATAATTTGTCCCATGTTGCTTTCAAGTTCTTGTGCTTCGATCTTGTTGGCCTTTTACCATTTTCTTTCTCCTTCTTCTTCAGTTTAGAGTAGTTATCCTTGATGTGTCCTTCTTCTTAGCAATTGGAGCATCGAACCTTCCTTTTTCTCTAAAAGTACTTTTTCACCTGCGACTTGTTAAATTTATTAGTTTTAATAAATTTACTAAACTTTTTTATCATTAATGCTGCTTCGTCTTCATTGATGGATGTTTCAGAGTTTGGATCGTCTGCTCTTACTTTCAGGTCAATTGTTTGACTTGACTCCTTCTTCAATTCTGCATGTCTAGATTCGTGAAGTTCTAAAGTGGAAAATAAATTTTCTAACGAACTTACCTCTAGATCTTTTGAAATGTAATATGAGTCAACTATGGATGCCCATTCTTGTGTTCTAGGGAAATCATTTAAAGCGTACCTTAGTGAATCTTGGTTTGTTACCTTTTCTCCAAGATTCGTAAGTCCGGTGATCAGCTCCTTCAGTTTGGCATGCAATTGCGCTACTGACTCTCCTTTCAACCGAAGGTTCGTCAGTTGGTTTCGGAGTAGGTCTCGTCTCACGAGCTTTGCTTCG
The DNA here is from genome assembly GCF_018446385.1 of Zingiber officinale. Taxonomy (NCBI): domain Eukaryota; kingdom Viridiplantae; phylum Streptophyta; class Magnoliopsida; order Zingiberales; family Zingiberaceae; genus Zingiber; species Zingiber officinale. Next base: position 14,586,912 of record NC_055997.1, read on the forward strand.
GACATGTCTTTGTGTAGTTTCAGGTGTTAGATCATGAATTCGCTAGGGGGGTGAAAAGAGATTAAAATAAAATCATTTATCGAGTTAGAATGCATAGCGGAAGAATAAAATCATAGCAAAGCTAACAGGAACCGATTTTACTTGGTTCGAAGCCTTTGTCGACTCCTACTCCAAGGTCCGCACTCGTTGAGTGATTTTGATGGGCAATCCACTAACAATTCGTTAAAATATTACAAGTGAAAGTATAGGATTTTTTTTTTAAAGAAAAGATACCGACAACAATAAGGAAAAAGGAAATTAGCGCATTGTCGGAGAAGCTTCGCAACGTCGCAGGAGCACATCACAGCAGAGAAAGCGTTGGAAGATGTTGTAGTGAATTGTTCTTTGCTCTAGGGCTCACCCTCCTTATATAGGAGGCTCCGGGCGCCCGGATCCCTTCCGAGCGCCTGAAGTGTGACGTAGCCCAGCTAACCATGAAGCTCCACATGGTGACGTGTGTCAGGGATAGAATTTGTATTCCGGGTGCCCGGATCCCTCCGGGCGTCCGGACCTCTATTTTCCAGCAACCTGCAAGAAAACGTTAGTCCAATGTAAAATACAAAACTACCCTACAAAACAAAGTGTTAGCACAGTTTCAAAAAGAATAGTAATTAGATTCTGTCTCGCCGAGACCAGAATCTAGTCAGGATCTCAACTTAGAGTTCCAAAATGGTTCTAAGTTGGATCAGCACCTAAGATCCCTTTCCGGGAAAGCGTACTCACAGTCACTCCCCTCAAGTGACTTACCTGCCAGACGTCCGGTCAGTCCTTCGACCCGTCTGGACTTCATGCCAGACATCTGATCAGCCCGTCAACCTGTCTGGACTTCGTGCTAGCTATCTGGTCGGCCTGTCGACCTAGCTGGGCTTCTCCTGCACACTTGGTTAAAGTATTAGATCACAATGAAACTAACTTAATGTACTTTTTCATTCATCAAAACTTGAGTTAAATCGTTAGTGCTAACCGTATAAACAATCTCCCCCTTTTTGATGCAATGACATCCTGTGTTAAGTTAGTGAAAAAATATGCAAGTAAAACAAGCAATTATAAGGTTTTTTTAAGTTAGCCTTGTTTTATTTCTGATATTTTGTTGTTTAACTAACTTAAACCACCTAACCCTCCCCCTTTGACATCATCAAAAATAGCACAGAACATACAAAAATAAGTGATTAAGGAAGTAAAAGACAGTGCAATAGACAATTTGAATTAAGGTCAGATTGACTTGGAGGAGTCTAACATAGAAAATTTTTGAAAATTTTGCTTTAAAAATTCTTTTTCAAAATAGCTAAGTTTAGAAAGAAAACTTTGTAAACTTTAGAGTAATTTTTAAATATAAACTTTGCAAAATTAACCTAATTTTCAAACTTGTAAATTTAAAACACTTTTCAAATATAAAGGCTAACTTTCAAGTATACTGACTTTACAAAAGCAAGATTGTAAAAGCCAAGTTTATAAAATTCAAATTTCAACACTAAGTGGATAAACTTAATTTTCAAACTTAAGTTTGTAAAATCCAATTTTCAAAACTAAGTAAAATCTAATTTTCAAAACTAACTTTGGAAAATCTAATTTTTAAATGTTTGTAAAATCTAATATTCAAATCCTAATTTTCAAAACCAAGTTAAACTTCAATTTTCAATTTTTTTTATTATTTTTTTAAAGATTTTTAAGATCTAAATTTTATAAAAGATAGTTTTAAAAATAGGTTTATCAAATTAGATTAGTAAAAGAAATCATATTTTTTAAAACAAATTTAAAATAATTTTAAGGAAAAAAACTAATTTCAAAATAAGTATGAAAACAATTAATCCTCCCCGTGAACCTGACATAAAAAACTGTCTAACCAATTAGTTACTTATTGTCTATAAAGGATAGCAGCTTTCACTTGGTTAGTTGAATAGCCCTATAAAAAAACAAAAAACACCTTTCTCGAACTCTTAAACTAACACTTGTAAATTAAAGTAAGCAGAAAGTAAATCAGAAAAATGAGGCACACCAGAATTAACTTGGCTACAACCGGAGAGGTTGTTAATCCAAGGAAGATGATCGTACTTAAAGAAACTACTTAGAGAAGCCTCGTACAACGATGAAGCACAAAAGAAAGAAGCTAAACTACAACTGAGAGCACACAAGTGTTGGAATTACAATTTCTGAGTTGTTTTAAGCTTCTGAACCAAGGCTATATTTATAGCCTTGGTCGGAGCACCTGGAAGGGTTTCGGGCGCCCTGGGGGGATAAAATTTTATCCCCCGACGTTTAGATCGCGTAAAAGGCGATCTAGTCAAATATTGACTTCCGGGCGCCCGGAGTGGTTCTAGGCCATCTGCTCTGATTCAGCTTGCCTCGGTCTGGGTCCTTCTTATCTGGCTCCGCTCGCTTGGGTGATCTCGACCATCCGGAAAATGGCTCACCTGAACCCAACTTCCGGTCTTCTCGAGCGGGCTTCCGCTCCGGTTTCTCGTCCCTCAGAATCGCCACGTGTTTCCTTCTCGTCTAACGGCGTACTCATCCGCAGTCTTCATCCCTCGGACGCACCGCATGCCGTCCTTCTTGCTAGCTGCGTCTCTTGCTCCTCGAGCAGTCTTCCACTCCGGCTTTCGTCCCTCGGAACCACCGCACGCTTCCTTCTCATCCGTCGGTGTACTCTTCCGCAGCGCCTCATCCCTCGGACGCACCGCGTGCCATCCTTCTTGCTAGCTGCGTCTTCCACTTGACTACCTGTGCTCCTAAGCTCCTGCACACTTAGACACAAGGTTAGAAACACACAGGAGCTAACTTAACTTGTTGATCACACCAAAACAGCCTTGGAGTTCCAACAATCTCTCCCTTTTTGGTGTGAGCAACCCAAGTTAGGCTAGGGTAAAAATAGACATAAAATAAACTTAACTAAATTTTGCAATTAAGTGCAAAAATAAAACAAGTAAAAATTTTGGTCTTCCTTCCCCTAGACTTATACTTTTTCTTCTCCCTCTTTGATCACATAAAAATGGGGTTCTAAGAAAAAAAATCTAAGGGTAAAAAAACTTAGAAAATTTTGAGATCCTTAAAAATTTTGCAATAATTTTACATAGACAGTCTCTAAAAGAAAAAAAAATGAAGTGAAATTTTAAGAAAAAGTTTCTAAGTGAAATTTTACATAAACATTTTTTGAAAATTTTTCAAAAAAAAATTTAAGCAGAAATTTTCAACTTTTAACTTAGGCAAAAAAATATCTTCTAAAAATTCTTCTAAGTATAAAAGAGAATTTTTCTAAGAAGAAAAAAATACTCAAAAAAGTTTTTTTTTTTTTGTTAAAAAAAAAGTATTTTCAAGAAAAATAATTTTTTTTTAAGTCTTTGCAAAAATATTTTTGAAAAAAAAATCCTAACTTAAGATTTTTTAAAAAATCTTACAAAGACAAATTTCACGTAAGTATTTTTCTAAGTATAAAACTATTTGAAAAAAAATATTTTAAAAACTTTAAAAGCATTAATTAATTCTAATTTTAATGCTTTGACAGAAAGTTAATTAAATATTTATTTTAATATTTTGGTTTCCAGGTCGTGGCGAGGCACTAGGCCTTCTTGGTTATTGGAGCAACAACCACTTCCTTAGACAAAGCCTCGTAGAGAATTTCAATGTTTAATTTTCTCGCCAAAAAAGTTCTAATTCTAATCAATAGTTTAATTTAAACAGGACTTAGGAACCCAATATAGGTTCCAACTTACTGGATTGATTAAAAATTTCTTAGGGACATATTTTCTAGAGATATTCCTAATTTGTCCCTGGTGATATCTATAATACCAATTCAAATTTTTAAATTTTCTAAAATTAGATGAGGATGCATGGTTTTTCAAATTATCTATTTGAATTTTCAGATCTTTATTTTCTGATTTCAATTTCTCATTTTCTAATTTTGATTTGTCTAGTTCTTCTAAGGGACAGGACTTAGCTAGAAGTACTTTTAAATTTTTATTTTCATTTTCTAATTTGCAGCAATCTTTTGTTAAAAGTTTAACGAACTTAAACATTTTGTCGGGAGGAAGAGATCGTACCTGACTCATATTGTCGATCTCGTTGTCCGTTTCTCCTCCTGAACTACTGCTTTCTTCCGACGTGGCTCCCCCTTCATCGATGCTTTTGATGCTCATTTCGGAAGAGCTTGACTTGCAATCGTCGTCTTGATGACTTGCCATTAGAGCAAGTTCGGAGAATGCCTCGACTTCCGACTCCGACGACGTATCGCCCCACGTCGCCTTTAGGGCCTTTCGCTTTTGGATGGATTTCTTACTCTTCTCTTTGTCCTTGTTCTTCAGCTTGGGGCAGTTGTCCTTGACGTGCCCTTCTTCGTCATAGTGCTAGCAGCGGATCGTCCTTTTCTTTTTCCCCTGCGGATGGTTAGTAGATCTAGATTTACAAAGTTTTTTTAATCTTCTTACCATCATTATCATTTCCTCGTCATCGAGAGAAGATTCCGACTCAGGTTCGTCTCTCGAAGCTTTGAGGGCGACGTTGTTCTTGGGCTCCTTCGAACCTGCACATATTGATTCGTGCACTTTAAAAGTTGAGAAAAATTCTTATAATGAAATTTTTTTCTAAATCTTTTGAAATGTAAAAGGCATCTACTAGTGATGCCCATTTTGAATTTCTCGGAAACGAATTTAACGTGTACCTTAGCGAATCTCGGTTATGTAGGTTGCTACTCGGAAAGCCTAGAGGTTCCACTGTACAAAAATTTTGTACAAAGGTCTGAACCTTTTCCTAGCTACCATGTGTTCTTTTAAATTAAATTTTGGATTGCCTACGGAACTTAACACGTTTAATCCAAAACTTAATCTATTTGTTCTTTTAGGTTTTGACTTGGATCTCCTGCGAAACTTAACACGTTCGACCCAAATCACCTTAAGTTATTAATTCCATTAAATATTAATTTCCATAATCGGTTCCCAGTACTGACGTGGCGAGGCACATGACCTTCTTGGATATGGGAGCAACCACCACCGACTAGACAAAACCTTTTATAGAAAGCTAATATTTAATTTCCTAAAATAACTTTAGGTTAACCAAAAAGAACAATCAAATCACAAGGAAAAGAAAAAACAAAAGAACACAACATCGAAAAACATATTCGAAATTCTAGAATCGTAAGCCTCTTGTATTTGGTATTATTTCCAAAAATAACTAGTATGATGCGGAAAGAAAAATTACTAGTTATACCTTTTAGAAAGACCTCTTGATCTTCTACCGTATTCCTCTTCTAACCTCGGACGTTGTGTGGGCAACAATCTTCCGAGATGAGAAACCACCAACCACCTTCTTCTCCTCTTAGCTAGGTTCGGCCACAAAAAGCTTAACCAAGGATGAAGAACAAAACACCAACCAAGCTCCAAGAGATGCTAGCTTTCTCTCCTTCTTCTTCTTCTTCTTCTTCTTCTTCTCCAAGTAGTATCCGGCCGCCACAAGAACTCCAAGCCTTTGAGAGTTTCGGCCACCATAAAGAGGAGGAAGAGGATGGCCGGCCACTCCAAGGAATAAAAGAGGGAGAGAAATAATAGAGGTTGTGTGTCATGAAGGCACCCTCACCCCTTCTTTTATATTCCTTGGCCTAGGCAAATTAGGAAATTTAATTACAATAAAATTTCCTTAAATTCCTTGACATGATTTAATTGAGAAAAATAAAATAAAATTTTCCCAATTAAATTCTAATGGCCGGCCATATCATGAAATCAAATTAGACAAGTTTCAATCAACAATTAAAACTTCCTAATTTGTTTCCGGAAATTTTAAAAAATAAAATTTCTCTTCAAAAATCTCTTCATGGTTGATAAAAGGAAATTTCTATAATTTTAATTTTACAACATGTGAATAATTTTTAAAGAGAAAATAAAATATCTCACCAATCTACAAATAAGGAAAGAGATCTCTTTTTTTAATCTTTTGTAGATCTTTTACAAGAGAGATATTTTAATTTTAATTTTCTTTAATAAATTATATCTTCCACATAATAAAAATTAAAATTAAAATCCTTTTTTAATTTAATTTGGCCGGCCCCTCTAGCTTGGGTTCAAGCTAGGGCCAATCTTATACCTAGGCCGGCCCTAGCTTGGTTCCCAAGCTAGCTTGGCCGACCCCCTATTGGTGGGTATAGAAGGTGGGTATAGGTGGGTATAGTACTCTATAAATAAGAGGCTACGATAGGGACCGAGAGGAGGAATTGGTTTTGGTCTCCCGATAAAATTAAGCATCTCGTGTTCGCCCCGAACACACAACTTAATCTTATCAATAATAATTCATTCCACTAGAGAACTATTATTGAACTACCGCACCAATCCCAAATTACATTTTTGGGCTCCTTCTTATTATGAGTGTGTTAGTCTCCCTGTGTTTAAGATATCGAATGTCCACTAATTAAGTGAGTTACTGACAACTCATTTAATTAATATCTTAGTCCAAGAGTAGTACCACTCAACCTTATCGTCATGTCGGACTAAGTCCACCTGCAGGGTTTAACATGACAATCCTTATGAGCTCCTCTTGAGGACATTATCAACCTAGTATCTCTAGGACACAGTTTCCTTCTATAATCAATAACACACACTATAAGTGATACCATTTCTCAACTTATCGGGCTTATTGATTCATCGAACTAAATCTCACTCATTGATAAATTAAAGAAATAAATATCAAATATATGTGCTTGTTATTATATTAGGATTAAGAGCACACACTTCCATAATAACCGAGGTCTTTGTTTCTTTATAAAGTCAGTATAAAAGAAACGACTTCAAATGGTCCTACTCAATACACTCTGAGTGTACTAGTGTAATTATACAGTCAAGATAAACTGATACCTAATTACACTGCGACCTTCTAATGGTTTGTTCCTTTCCATTTTGGTCGTGAGCTACTATTTATAATTTATAAGGTACTGATAACATCATCTTCTGCATGTGACACCACATACTATATTATCTACAGTATAAATTAATTGAACAACTACAACTAAATGTAGACAATTTGACCAAATGTGATTCTTTATTCATAATGAATGTTTACAAAGCTTAGGCTTTCAGTATACACTCCAACAGGTTACTTACCTTTTCTCTGTGATTTGACAGTCCGGTGATGATCTCTTTGATTCTTGAGTGCAGATGCGGACTGTCTCGTCTTCCCCAAGTCTCAGGTCAGTGAGCTGATTGCGAAGCAACTCTCGTGTGGCGAACTTGGCTTCGGAAGTTCCTTCGTGCAGCTCGAGGAATTTCTCCCAAAGTTCCTTCGTGGAGTTGTAGTTGCCGATTCAATTGACTTTTTGTGGCGGAAGAACGCTTAACAGATGGTATTCTGCTTTGTCGTTCGCCACGTAGTCAGCCTGCTCCTTTTTTGTCCATTGATGTATTTCCTTGTCCTCTGGAACTTCAAATCCCAGTTCCATTGTTAAAACTAATTCAAACTCTGTTGTGAAAAATACCTGCATCAGTTTCTTCCAGGTGGTGAAATCCCCTTCGTATTTCGGTGGGTGAATGCTTGGTCCGACCATCTCGTTACTTCGTTTGGCGATTAGTTCTCCTGAAGCGCCTTGGCTCTGATACCACTTGTAGGACCGTTGCGGCTGGCTAAAAAGCGGGGTTGAATAGCCCTGTAAAAAAACAAAAAATATTTTTCTCGAACTCTTAAACTAACACTTGTAAATTAAAGTAAGCAGAAAGTCAATCAGAAAAACGAGGCACACCGAGATTGACTTGGTTACAACCGGGGAGGTTGTTAATCCAAGGAAAATGATCGTACTTAAAGAAATTCCATCAGGTGGAGAAGCCTCGTACAACGATGAAGCACAAAGGAAAGAAGCTAAACTACAACTGAGAGCGCACAAGTGTTGGAATTACAATTTTTGAGTTGTTTTAAGCTTTTGGACCAAGGCTATATTTATAGCCTTGGTCAGGGCGCTTGGAAGGGTTCCGAGCGCCCTGGGGGGATCCAGTCAAATATTGACTTCCGGGCACCCGGGGTGGTTCCGGGCGCCCGGACCCCTAAGTCAACTACAGTTGACTTTTGGTCCGGGCCCTCTGCTCCGGTTCAGCTTGCCTCGGTCCGGGTCCTTTTGGTCCAGCTCTGCTCGCTTGGGTGATCTCGACCATCCGGAAAAGGGCTCACCCGAACCCAACTTCCGATCTTCTCGAGTGGGCTTGCACTTCAGCTTCTCGATCTCATCCCTTGGAATCGCCGCGTGTTTTCTTCTCGTCTGCCGGCGTACTCATCTGCAGCCTTCGTCCCTCGGACCCACCGCATGTCGTCCTTCTCACTAGCTGCGTCTCTTGCTCCTCGAGCAGTCTTCCGTTCCGGCTTTCGTCCCTCGGAACCATCGCACGCTTCCTTCTCGTCCGCCGGTGTACTCTTCCGCAGCGCCTCGTCCCTCGGACGCACCGCGTGCCGTCCTTCTCACTAGCTGCGTCTTCCACTCGACTACCTGTGTTCTTATGCTCCTGCACACTTAGACACAAGGTTAGAAACACACAAGACCTAACTTAACTTGTTGATCACACCAAAACAACCTTGGGGTTCCAACACCCTGTTATAACCAAGTCAAATCTTGTGAGCCTCGTCTTTCTGCTTTAAGTTATTACTTTTCAATTTTATGCAAGTGTTAGCTTAAGAGTTTGAGAAGGATTTATTTTTTATTTACAGGCTATTCAACCCCCCTTCTAGCCGGCCGCCGCGGTCCAACACGTCCTTCTAGTCTACCGATGTACTCTTCCACAGCTTCTCGTCCCTCGCATACACCGAGCCCGTCGACTTCTTTCTCATGCCATCCTTCTCGTCCGCTGTGTCTTCCGCTCGACTTCTTGTGCTCCTAAGTTACTGCACACTTAGACCCAAGGCATCAAACACAAACAGAACATAACTTAACTTGGTTGACCACATCAAAACAACTACAAGGTCCTTACATGGACTTCTGAGTGGTCCAGTATTAGTAGCCTTATTTTCAGAACCATCAGTCCCATCAGGATCTTGAGGAGCAGTGACAACAATTTTGGCAACAACAAGAAACCCAGTTCCAGCAAAGAACACATTCATCTATACTATTACAATTGCAATTAGATCAACTTACAACATCAATTTCCCAACAACAAGCACAAGATTCCAGTCAAATTTACTCAGAGACCATTTCTACTAGTATCGACATATTGGAGGAGATGGATTGTGGAGTTTGTAATAGTCCTTACCTTGATTCCATTATTCTACAAGACTCCTCTAGTTTTTTGTATCGTGATGTTGTAGTTGTGGATGATTATGACCCTAATGATGTTGTTGTTGAACTACCAAAGCTAGCGCCAAAGCCTTTACCTAACTAAGAGAATATCTCATTTACCTTTCTAGAACCCCTAGGTACCTTTCGGTTTGGTAAAGTCAATATTTCTTTAGAATTTTAGAAAATTCCATTGAGATAATTCATTCTGATTTTATTATATGTGACTTATCTTTTGATTCATGCTCTATTAACATTGATATTATTTCTAGTTCATTTTACCCCACATTGTGTGGGAAATACATCCTTCTTTTGTTAGTGTTCAGAATTTCTACAAGAATTTTATTTATAGTCAATCACATAAGGATGCATTCTGCCAGTTGAAGAATGTCCTAACTCTTTATGCAATAATCAAGCTTTTGGAATGGATACTCCGACTGAACCTTCTTCGACCACTGGATAAAATTTTTGAGACTATGGTGGAGGGAGTGGTCCTCACTTCACCTACAACCATCCCATTTCCAGATTGGCAATTGAAACTGAACCGACTCCAACCACCAGAACCTCAGGGGAGTTCATTCCACCTCACATTTTCTTCTTCTTCTTCTTCTTATATATATATATATATATATATATATATATATATATATATATATATATATATATATATATATATATATATATATTGTTTATGTTTATTTGGTTGTTTAGTTTTATTTTGTCTTGTTGATTTTCAAGATAAATTCCTTATGCATTCCTTTATATCATCTTAGAAATTATGAAAGTTAGTTAAATTTGACTGTCGAGTCTTGAGATTTATTGTCATGAATGAATTCTTAGATTGCATATGGTTACTACTTAGTGATGGATTCTATGTCGATAAATTAAGCTGTTAATTTTTGTATACCTAGTGTGGATTAAGCCTATTTTTTTTTATTTGAATGTGGTGCACTTGTGGTTATTGTTACTATAGAACTTGCGTTAATTCTTTCGAGACTATATTACCATAGGTTTGTATGATTCTTATGAAGATCACTTCACTTGCCTCGATTTATTCCTTTAATTACCACATGTTCCTTGAATAACTTTCTTTTCATTTGTTCTATCATTCTTCCTTTTTCCATTTATTTCACTTTATTCTTCCTATGGATGTAGATATTTTAGATGTTCCATAATAAGTATTTTACCCGAGATGGATAAAAGTTTAAGTGTATGAGAGAGGAATAGTTCAAAAGGGTTTATTGGAAGCATAGGCAAACTGTACTTGATCACCATAGGTGAGTCATGCTCTTTATCTTTTTAGCTGAGCTTGATGATGAGGCATAGGGAAATGCACTGCATGTTAAAAAAAAATTAAACAAAATTAACCAAAAAGATTTTTTTAAAAAAAATAAAAAAAAGTTGAAAAAAATAAAAAAAAAATTGCATGTCCTGCAATTTTATATTCATATGTGATAGAATTTTTTGTTAGTGATAGTTTTTACTATGACAATATTGAGAGATTATTGTATATCATGAGGAAATTTTTATTGTGAAAAGTTATAGAAAATGTTGTTTACATTTGAGTGGATTGTTGCAAGTGGCTGGAAAACTTTTTGGACATAATTTTCTTATATTCATCTATATAGCATTCAAATATTTCCATGTCTTCCACCATCGCTTTGATTTCTTTTCATTTCTTATAATTCTTTCCTTACACACACTATCCTAATAAGCCTTCATTTTTTATTGCTCATTCTTATATGTATGATAACGGTGAAGATTAGAAGAAAAGTAAGCATATGATAGTACATAAACCATGAGTAGCTTAAGTAAGCCCCACCATTACAAAAATATGAGAAGAGAGCCGCCACCACTAACTGTGTGAGGTTTATTTTTTATCATTCTCAGTTTATTTAGGATAGATTGAAGTTATCATGCTTGTTAACTAATGTAAGAATTGAGTCCATAAATACTTGAGTTTTTTAAATTTGACAATCCTAGATGACTTTCTTTTTTCAAAAATGTAGATCCGCTACATTAACGACCCCCTAGTGCCGACCCCACGGATATGGAGGGAGGTACATGCAGGTACGTAGGCGCCAGACACATGGTGGGGTAAATCTCAGATCGTCAGTTCTTGAGAATCGACCCCTGACCATTATGCCAGAGATGTCATATGCCCACCGTCTGTGCTATGCCCTGGGGGTGATAACTTTCTTTTTCAAACTTCTAAACATGATTAAGAATTGTCTGGGAAATACATCTTTAATTGTTTTCTTATTTTTGTTTACTTGCACCAAACGTGCAAGAATAAGTGTGGGGCATTTGATAATTAACATTTGGACATGTTATATTTTAGTGTTATTTCTCAATGTTTTTATCCTCTCGTGTATCCAAAACTATGTTTTTAGTGTGTTTCATGAGTTTGGATCTTATGTAGTCTTCATTTCAATTCCCATACATTTGATGGATATTATGGGTATTATTTCAGCATGCTTTGTTTTTTTACAGGAAGTGAGGGAGATGATAATGAATGGAGGAGAAGAATACCGGTTCAGTCTAATTTGTGGTCTAGTTCAATTGTTGGATGTTTAAAGAAGATTAAGACAAGAAGAACTAATTTCAAGCCCAATTTAGAAGCTCAATTGCAAAAGTCCACGAAGAAGAACCTAATTAGCCGGTTCAGTTTGGTTCAGACCGATTCAAGGGAAATCTGCTTCAGTTGAAGCTTAAAAGGGAATTCCCCTAGGGCGTAGCACAGACTGTGGCCGCATGGCAACTCTGGCGTAATGGTCAGGGGTCGATCCTCCAGGGTGATGGTCGATATGGTCGATCCCACCATGCACTCAACGCTTGTGTACCTGTATGAACCTCCCTCTATATCCGTGGGGTCGGCTTTAGGGGGGACGTTAAGGTAGCGGATCTACCTTTAAAAGGGAAAATTTGGTTCAAGGGCAAGGTGGCTTGGGTTCGGCTTCGTTTCCTTCTCCCGAGCGATTCCCGCAGCCCCCTTTCCTTCTTCTCCCGAGCGATTCACATAAAGACGATGGCGGCGCTCTAGTGGAGCTACAGCAGTAGCAACCATCAAGCAAAATTGGAGTGGTTTCTCCGGTGAGTTCTTCATCCCTCACACATCCTAGTCGATACTCCCTACTGGATGTTGTGAAGAAGGGAGTGACAGTGTCTCGGCAGACAATGAGTTTGGTTCTTCTCCGATGTCCTTCCACCTCCTTGCACCACTATCAGAACTCGGGCTTCCCTACCGAACATGGTGAAGAAGGCAGGAACTCAGAGCATCGTTGGTGGCCATTTCCCCTTCGCCAAAGGATTCCAGTCGGAGTTCTTTCGAGTTCCGGCATCACACAACCTCACTCTTCCTGAGTAGTGAAGAGGGCAGAGTAGGGTTGATGGATCTTGGCTGGAGTTCCTTCATATCTAGCCAGTTTCCAAGGAGTGGTTTAATCGTGGGAGTTGCATTTCCACCATTGACGATTGCGTCTCTGACTGGCAATGTTGTCGTCCACCGAAGTCAGGAGGTTTCTGAATGACAATGGAGTTCTCATCGGTGGTTCGGTTTGCGATAGACGGGACACTTCTCGTGTTTGCTTAGGAGATTGGGATTGATTGATTAGGATTTAATCACTTTTTATGTTGGTTTATTTCTGTTATATTTGTTTAATTACTGTCTTTGCAATTTCACTTATTTCTGTATCCTGTCTGTTGATTCTGTCGATGGTGATGTCCGTAACATAGGGTGATAATGTGTTATGGGTTCATCGTTAATGGTTAGCTAGGATTTTGTTTATTACCTCACCCCCCACCCAAATGGCCCTTATTTGACTTCATCTGAAGATGACCATCCTACCATTGGTTCAGCGACAGAGACGACCTGAATCCTCTACTATACTGCCTCAGTGTAGATAAGGGGTTTTAGTTGATTATAAATTGTTAAATTTGATTTGTGCATATAACAGATGCACGATCAAGCGGTTCTTCAACTATAAGCCAGTTTTGAATTGGCTGAAGGTGAAGTTGATTGTCATTAGAATCAATAGTCGAGCATAGGTGTGGTGGAAGCATTTGCGGCACTTACGAGACAAACAAGACAAAACCAAGATCAAGGATTGATAGAAGATGAAGAAAAAGTTGAAAGATCACTTTCTTCATTTTGGGTACACTCAAATTTCATTCCAAGGACAATTAAGTTTTGCCATGGAAAATGATAGCTTCAACACTCAAAATGACCTTGACAGATTGGAAGATAATTTGGAAGAAGTTGACAAGGTACTTTATGGTGATGACCTTGACACTTTAACTGTAGTGAGAGTTTGTTGATTTCTAAGGATTCACTGGTAGAATTAGATAAATCTATTAGTGATGCGATTTCGGACGACCCAGATTATGACTAGTCATACTCTCCCAATCGTCCGATCGTAGGAAGCGGCGGAGATGACGACATAATCAAAATACTTTGTGACCCAATCTCTGATGACAATGAGGTGGATCAAATTGTCGATGAAATTGGTGATGGCATGTTGTAGATTTCAAGCATTGATAACTCTCTCGACAAAGACGCCATTGATAGAAAAGTTGAAGAGAAACAACCTTTATCCTTGGATTCTGTTCAAGGCAAAGAAGAGAATCAAGAATCCACAACAAAATCTATAGTTAAGGAAACTTATGAACGGGTGGTAACCTCGCCTTTGAGACTTCAAGCAGATTCAGAGGCACCTTCAAAGCTTGCTATAAAAAAAGTGGTGGCTCTACCAAAAACTAATGAGGGAATCTATAAGAATATTAAATAGGAAAAAGAATTATTTTAAAAATATTAGTGATACAATCAAAGTCTCATATTAGTTTCAGGAAAGGTCAAAAATAGGTCAAGAGTGATCGAATGCTTGTAGGGAGACCCAAAACAGGTTAGGATAATCAGATGCTCGTGGAGAGATCCGAAGTAGGTCAAGAATAACTAGATGCCCGCAGGGAGGCTTGAACCATGAGAGTAATGATAGTCCTTCATTTTGTTAGGATCCTTTGTACGGCTAGAGAGGGGGGTGTGAATAGCCGACCCCAATCTTTCGCGTTTCTTTCTACAGATCAAGGTTAGCGCAGCGGAAATAAACAAAAGAAACGACAACGGAGAATAGCAAACCTCAAACTCGTCGATGTAACGAGGTTCGGAGATGATACTCCTACTCCTCGGCGTGTCCGTAAGGTGGACGAAACCTACCAATCCGTCGGTGGATGAGTCCCCGGAAATCCGGCTAATAGATACTCCTTGTGGGTGGAGAAACCTCACCACAATCTTTGCAACAGCAATAAGAGTACAAATAGGAAACAAGAAAACAAGAACAGAAATGTAAACAACACTTGCTTGCTTTCTTGAAGTCAGCAGGAACCCTGGTGAAGCAGCAACTTCTCGGATCCAAGCCTAGCTAGAAAAACCAGCAGCAGGAAGAAGCTCACGCGAAGCTTTAGCACCCAACGAGCTCAACAAAGCTCAGCAGGAAGAAGAAGCAGAAGCTTCAGGCCTACGAAGAAGAAGAAGGAAGGAGAGAAGTCCAGCAACGAAGCCCTGGACCCCTTTATACCTGCGAAGAAGACAGCGAAGAAAACTAGCCGTTGCGTCGCAACGGCTAGAACCCTGATCGGTCTGCAGACCGATCAGGGAAGAGATGGATCGTCACTGATCGGTCTGTGGACCGATCAGGCTACCGACTGATCCCAACTCTCCCAGCTCTCTCGCATTCGTCTCCTGATCGGTCGTGGAGACCGATCAGGCATACACCTGATCGGTCCCTGGACCGATCAGGAGCTTCTTTCTTCACTTCTGATCGTCGCCTGATCGGTCTGTGGACCGATCAGGAACTCCACAGTAGGCTACTGAGTGGAATCTGATCGGTCACCAGACCGATCAGGAAACACTGAGTATCACTGGATCGGTCTGCAGACCGATCCAACTCCTAGGTTTAGAGTGTCCTTTCTAACCTAGTTCGGAGAACGAGCTACCGAGCCCTCTCCGACTCCATATGCCAAGCTTCACTCACTTGGACTTCTCAACACCAGATGTCCGATCACCCTTGATCTATCTGGATTTTCCCTTGCCCGGCTTCACTCACCAGGACTTCCACACTGCCTAACATCCCAGTTAGGACTTTCTCACTGCCTGGCTTCACTCACCAGGACTTTCACACTGCCTAACATCCCAGTTAGGACTTTCTCACTGCCTAGCTTCACTCACCAGGACTTTCCAACTGCCTAACATCCCAGTTAGGACTTTCCCACTGCCTGGTTTCACTCACCAGGACTTTCCACCTTGCCAAACTCCCTGTTTGGACTTTCCCCGTGCCAAGTCTCCATACTTGGACTTTCCGCGTGCCAAGCTACCTGCTTGGACTTTTCCCCGTGCCAAGTTTCCGTACTTGGACTTTTCCAGTGCCAAGTCTCCATACTTGGACTTTTCGCGTGCCAAGCTCCCTGCTTGGACTTTTCCCGAATCAGGTCAACCTTGACCTAAGGTTGCACCTACAATCTCCCAAACACCTATTCTTGTCAAACATCGTCAAACATCAAAACACAATTCGAGTCAGGTCAACTCGAGTCAGATTAACCAGGTCAACCTTGACCTAAGGTTGCACCAACAATCTCCCCCTTTTTGATGTTTGACAAAATCCAAAATCAAGTTAGGTTAACCCGATAACCTAACGTAAGTTTTCCAACCATCTTCCAATGTCCAATGTTCTTTCCTTGAACATTCTCTGGACATTCTCCCCTTAGGTTAACCCGATAACCTAACTTGGGTTCTCCAATAATTCTCCCCCTTTTTGACACACATCAAAAAGAATTCCAATGTTCTTCCTTGAACATTCCTTGACATTCTTCCCCTAGCTTAGGTTAACCCGATAACCTAACTTGGGTTCTCCAATAATTCTCCAATGAACGCTCTCCCCTTTTTGACACACATCAAAAAGAAAAGGAGGGCATCAAGGTCAAGAGTTTCTTCCTAATGAAAGTCTCATACCTTTCATTGAAACTCTTAATTTCCCCCTTGATACTAAACTCAACAATCAACTTAGTGATAATCCCATATCACTAATCCTCAAAAGTATTTTGGAGTAAAAACTCCCCCTAAAAGTCAACTCCCCCTTGACAATTAGGTAAAACTCCCTATTGACCATTGCACCAACAATGTCTTGGAGAGTTTCAAAACTTTAGAAATCCACAAAACCCAACTTCCAGCTGAAATTTCAGACCAACAGCTGAAAATCAGAAACTGGCACGCACTGATCGGTCCCCAGACCGATCCACGCTTTCTGGATCTCACTGGATCGGTCTGCAGACCGATCCATGCTTCACTGGATCGGTCCACAGACCGATCAGGACTTACCTGGATCGGTCCCCAGACCGATCCAGACTCTGATAGGCAGATTTCTGAAATTTCCTTTCCGAAATTCAGAAACTCCTAGAAAATTCCAGAAAATTCGAAAAATTGTGAAATTTTAAGGATACATTCCTCATAACATATACTATCATGGAAAAATAGTTTTCTATGAAAATAACTTCCATTTTTCAATCTTGATACAAAGTTCAAAAACTTTGAAATAGTTCAAGTTTAGCTCAACTTTGTATCACTTTGGTCAATGATGAATGCTATCACTAGGAAAGCTTCATCAAGGTTTTCCAAATCAATTTCAAAATGATTTTAAACCTTTTAATTTAGGACCATAATCTTAGGGCTAAATGTACATGACTTGTACACTAGCTTTCCCTATGATCCTCCATTTCTTGAATTAGGCTCATCTAGGTACAAAAACTATGCACCTTGATCCTAACTCATGATCCTAATATCTCACATACATCTAAAGTGTATCAAACACATCCAAGTCAATGTTGATGTGAGATATGGGTTTAGGTATCTTAGACTAAGGTCTCATGCATTTTCTAAACACAAATTTGATCTCAATATCAAAATGTGTTTTTCATCCTTAAATCAATTTCATTGATTATTAATGCAAGAGATGATGACATGGCATAAAATTTGAAAACTTAAATAAACATGACATATAGATAACCTAAGCATTATCATGACATTTCAAATGATAATAAAATAAATATGATGTCATGGCATGGCATATGGCAACCAATCATGGCAAGTTAGCACAAATAAAATACCTAAATTCCCTATCTAAGTATCCTTAGCCTTTGCTAACTTAAAATCTAACCCTAGATTGCCCATATATCCCTAAGAGAAAACCAAAATCCCAATTATGGTATTTCTCTAGGTTTTCTTAAATTGTGCCAAATAAGATTAAAAATGAAATTTCCAATCTTTAGGCACATTTAACTCTTCAAAGGAGTAAATGATAATTCCATTTCATTTTCAAAAGTTCTCAAAACCTTGAAAATGCTCCTTGAGTGTCAATTTCCTCAAAGTTGGGTTAACTACCCTTCTTATTGGAGTTGACACTCTCTAACCCATTTATGGGGTAGAGAAGATGCTCCTAGGAACCCAATACCTATTTGAGCTCATTGGGTTCACTAAATATTCACTAGGGATGACTTCCCTAGCAACCCTCCTAATGACCCTCTTAGGCTTTGAAGCCTTGGTCATTTGGGTCTCGTCAAGGTCAACTATAGGGGTGACTCCCCTTGTAACCTTGGTAATGGTCTTCCTAGCCCTAGGTTTTGTTCCATAATCGAATGGAACATTGTGGTAAGTGGGCTCGACCATTTGGGACTTAGGTTTGTGACCCAAACCTTTCTTGTCCTTGGACTTGAGTTTTTGACTCTTAAACCCTAGAGATGACTTCTCCATGTTTTTAAGAGCCTTTTCTAAATTATCAAGTCTTGACCTCAAGACTTGATTTTCTCTCTCTAATACCTCAAGTTTTAATTTGTCATTTTCTCTTGAGATATTCCTAGGCATGTGTCTAGTCTTCTTGGGATTTCTACCTAGGTTTTCCTTAACTTTAGAAGCGTTAATCCTAGGGTTGGTATTTCTAGTGTTATCCTTACCTAGGCTAACATGTTTAGCTCCTAAGCACATGTATTGGTTCCTAAAGTTAACATGCTTATCATTATTAACAATTGCAACAAAACTACTAGCATGAGTTTTATTAGAATTGCAATAATGAACCTTAGAGGTTACCTTAGGGTTTGCCTTAGCTCCCCCTATCGTTGTGCCCGGTCTCTTGCCCTTGTGAGGTTGCCTCCCCCTCGGACAATGGCTCCTATAGTGTCCCCTTTGCTTGCATTGGAAGCACACGATGTGCTCCTTGCCCTTGCGTTTCGGGACTCCGGCTTCCTTGACCTTTGGCGCCGGTGGAGTCTTTCTTACCCTCTTTGGACACTTACTCTTGTAATGTCCATGTTCCCTACACTCAAAGCACATAATGTGTAATTTAATTGAACTTAAATTGCTTGAGTTACCTAGGGTTGAGGGTGGAGATGAGCTTTCTTCTTCAACCCTTCCGAAGGTGGAAACTTCTTCTTCTTGCTCCGAACTTGAACAAGAGGAACTCTCCTCCTCTTCTTCCTTGGATGTTGAGTAGCCCTCAACTCTCAATTCGCTCCCTCCATGATGTGAGCTACTTGGCTCACTAGGCTCCTCTTCATGGCTTGAAGTGGAGCTCTCCTCATGAAACTTGGCCAAGTTGTTCCACAATTCCTTGGCGTTGTTGTACCTATCTATCTTGCACAAAACGTTATTAGGTAACGCAAATTCAATAATTTTTGTTACCTCGTCATTGATTTCGGATTGTCGGATTTGCTCTTTCGTCCACTCCTTCTTCTTGATAGGTTTTCCTTCCTCATCCATCGGAGGGGAAAACCCTTCTTGTACACAAAACCAATTTAACATATTAGTCCTAAGAAAATACATCATCCTTACCCTCCAATACATGAAGTTGTCGTGAGACTCGTAGAAGGGTTGAATCGTGATATCTTCTCCATAGAGATCCATCTCTAGCCCGTGCTCCCCCGGGTGTTGATCCGTCGAAGAGCGGCCTCGCTCTGATACCACTTGTTAGGATCCTTTGTACGGCTAGAGAGGGGGGTGTGAATAGCCGACCCCAATCTTTCGCGTTTCTTTCTACAGATCAAGGTTAGCGCAGCGGAAATAAACAAAAGAAACGACAACGGAGAATAGCAAACCTCAAACTCGTCGATGTAACGAGGTTCGGAGATGATACTCCTACTCCTCGGCGTGTCCGTAAGGTGGACGAAACCTACCAATCCGTCGGTGGATGAGTCCCCGGAAATCCGGCTAATAGATACTCCTTGTGGGTGGAGAA
This sequence comes from Zingiber officinale, assembly GCF_018446385.1. NCBI lineage: Eukaryota > Viridiplantae > Streptophyta > Magnoliopsida > Zingiberales > Zingiberaceae > Zingiber > Zingiber officinale. Next base: position 14,606,448 of record NC_055997.1, read on the forward strand.
ACCTCACCACAATCTTTGCAACAGCAATAAGAGTACAAATAGGAAACAAGAAAACAAGAACAGAAATGTAAACAACACTTGCTTGCTTTCTTGAAGTCAGCAGGAACCCTGGTGAAGCAGCAACTTCTCGGATCCAAGCCTAGCTAGAAAAACCAGCAGTAGGAAGAAGCTCACGCGAAGCTTTAGCACCCAACGAGCTCAACAAAGCTCAGCAGGAAGAAGAAGCAGAAGCTTCAGGCCTACGAAGAAGAAGAAGGAAGGAGAGAAGTCCAGCAACGAAGCCCTGGACCCCTTTATACCTGCGAAGAAGACAGCGAAGAAAACTAGCCGTTGCGTCGCAACGGCTAGAACCCTGATCGGTCTGCAGACCGATCAGGGAAGAGATGGATCGTCACTGATCGGTCTGTGGACCGATCAGGCTCTGTCCTGATCGGTCCCCAGACCGATCCCAGCTCTCCCAGCTCTCTCGCATTCGTCTCCTGATCGGTCGTGGAGACCGATCAGGCATACACCTGATCGGTCCCTGGACCGATCAGGAGCTTCTTTCTTCACTTCTGATCGTCGCCTGATCGGTCTGTGGACCGATCAGGAACTCCACAGTAGGCTACTGAGTGGAATCTGATCGGTCACCAGACCGATCAGGAAACACTGAGTATCACTGGATCGGTCTGCAGACCGATCCAACTCCTAAGTTTAGAGTGTCCTTTCTAACCTAGTTCGGAGAATGAGCTACCGAGCCCTCTCCGACTCCATATGCCAAGCTTCACTCACTTGGACTTCTCAACACCAGATGTCCGATCACCCTTGATCTATCTGGATTTTCCCTTGCCCGGCTTCACTTACCAGGACTTCCACACTGTCTAACATCCCAGTTAGGACTTTCTCACTGCCTGGCTTCACTCACCAGGACTTTCACACTGCCTAACATCCCAGTTAGGACTTTCTCACTGCCTGGCTTCACTCACCAGGACTTTCCAACTGCCTAACATCCCAGTTAGGACTTTCCCACTGCCTGGTTTCACTCACCAGGACTTTCCACCTTGCCAAACTCCCTGTTTGGACTTTCCCCGTGCCAAGTCTCCATACTTGGACTTTCCGCGTGCCAAGCTACCTGCTTGGACTTTTCCCCGTGCCAAGTTTCTGTACTTGGACTTTTCCAGTGCCAAGTCTCCATACTTGGACTTTTCGCGTGCCAAGCTCCCTGCTTGGACTTTTCCCGAATCAGGTCAACCTTGACCTAAGGTTGCACCTACAATCTCCCAAACACCTATTCTTGTCAAACATCGTCAAACATCAAAACACAACTCGAGTCAGGTCAACTCGAGTCAGATTAACCAGGTCAACCTTGACCTAAGGTTGCACCAACACATTTGAGCAGAGGATTATTAGGGATACAATCAAAGTCCCACATTGAAAAAATATAGAAAAGCTCTAATACCATTTGTTGTGCCCAAAAGTATGTAAAATATCTCTATTAGCATAGAGACTTTTGGATAGAGATCAAAAATAAAGTCATGAGGGTTTCAGTCAAAAGTAGACAATATTATGTTAATGTGGAGATGTGTATTTCTTTTGGAGATGTGTATTTCTTTTAGATACAACAAATGGTATCAGAACCATGATCCAGATTATATGCCATGTGAGATGACTTTGAATGAAGTTATGGGAGCCCTGAGTAGGTCAGGGTGATCGGATGCTTGCGGGGAAACCCGGAGTAAGTTAGAGTGATCAGATGCTCACGGGGAGGTCTGGAGCAAGTCAAGAGTGACTAGATACGAATCCTTGAGAGGAGACTAGAGCAGGTTAAGGTAAGGTCAAGATAACCAGATGCTTGCAAGGAGGCTCCGAGTAGGTTAGGGTGATCAGATACTAGCGAGGAGGCCCGAAGTAGGTCACTATGATGGAATGCTCGCGGGAAAGCTCAAAGCATATCAAGAGTGACTGGATGCAGATGCTTGTGAGGAGGCTCGGAGCTTGTCAAGGTAACCCGATGCTCTTGGGGAGATCTGGAGGAGGTCAAGAGTGACTAGATGCTTATGGGGAAGGCTCGGAGCAAGGTAGGGTTACCGGATACTCGTAGGAGGTCCGAAAAAGTTCAAGAGTCACCGGATACTCCGGGAGGAGGGTCATGAGAATAATGGTTGTCCTTTATTTGAGTGAAGGATTATTGGGGATACAATGAAAGTATCACATTGGAAAGATATGAAAAAATTATGAGTTTAAAATGATGTAAGATATATTCATTGGTATGAGACCTTTTGAGCAAAGTTAAAAAATAAAATCACGAAGACTTAGATCCAAAATAAACAATATCATGTCATTACGGATATATGTGAATTCTTTTTGGACACAACAAGAAGCCAGAGCATGTGAGAGGGAAGAGAGGACATTTTCCTCCACTACACAAGCCACCGTTGAAATTGATTCCTGGAAAAAATGTATGGAATCGTCGAGAAGTATTTGAGGGACATTAAAATGGATAAAAATAGTGTCCACGATGTCGAGCTCGTCAGCGAACCGACAAGTATTCTTAAAATCCAACAGCTATTAGTAAATTTTGTCGATTTGGTATCAAATGAACTTCCTCCTGGACTATTACATGAAGCTATTATAAACTCGAGGACGAGTTCTTTTCAATCCTGAATGACTGAGGATCCTAAATTTTTTTAATTATTTTTTGGTAATTTTCATTTTGTAGTATTTAAAGTATTTTTGATATTTGATGTATTTAAGGTAATTTCTATTTTTTTTAGTTTTAGTCTTTTACGAATTTTAGAATCGTAAAACTTTTTTCTTTTTGTTAGAATTTATTTTCTTTCTTTATCCGTTAGGAATCGTAATATATATTAAAATTTACATCCTTTTTTCATATTTTCAGATCTAGAGTTTATATAAATATCTATTTAATTATATGAAAATTTAATTCTCGGCTATTAATAAAATTTTCTTTTTTAAAAAATTTATATGACAATGATTATCTTATCCTACATCAGTCTCTTGGTCAAAATTAGGCATTAGCCTCTCTGAGTCTCGGCCATAATCAGGCGTTGCCGAGGAATACCGTTTGATTTTTTTTTTCCCCTTTTTATTGTATATGTAAACTAAAGATGGATTTCTTAACTACTACGCATAAATTTAGATTATATTTAAGGTAAAATATAATTAAAATGGAAAAAGACCTTGCTAGATATTTTTCCAATTAACTAAAAAGGAAATAAATTTAACACAACTATAACAAGTCATCTTAATTTTCTAAAAAAAAATAAACATACGGAATTAGAAACAGTTCAAATCAAATATAAATTTAAACAGGAATTTATTTTATGCTATTCTAAAAATAATTTATAAAAATAGAATATTTCCTTATTATAAATATTATTATACTAATAATTTGTAACGAATTAATAAGACAGATATCGATTTTGATTTATTCACGAATATTAAAAAGGGAGACGAAGAGGGGGAACATCCAATTCAATTCGCTTGTTGCCGCCGCCGTCGTGCTTCACCGCCACCATCTCTTCCTAGATGTCTACTTCTTGGTCGGAGATTCCTACAGATCTCTTATACTTAATATTATCCAAGCTCTCGATCCACGACCTCTTTTGCTCCGCCGCCGTATGCTCACATTGGTCTGCCGTGGTTGATAAGGTCCGCCGCAGCCCCGGTGATCAACTTCCTCAAATCCCATGGCTTGTGCCGGAAGAGCAATTCCTCATAAATGGAAAATCTAACAATCGAAACAACTACAACTTCTTCAGCTTAGCTGAGGGCCGCGTGTATGATATCCCGAGCCCTTCTCGCATCCTCAAGGATGTCGTCGGGTCTTCCCATGGTTGGCTCATAACCGTCAGCGATGTTAGTGTGCAGCTCCTGAACCCTATCACCCGCGCGCATATCAACCTTCCTAATCTCCCCACCGTGGACGACCGGAATTTGGAGGCCGTCAAGGCGGTGTTGTCCTCGGATCCCTCCAGAGGTGGAGATTACTTCGTCGCCTTTGTGTTCTTCTGCCCTTCTACGCAGAAAGAGTTTTTGTTTTTTGTTAATGCAGAGGATGAGAAGTGGAAGATGATAACTGGAGGTGATTATTACTATGATGACATAGCCTTTCACGGTCGTCACAAGAGCAAGCTCTATGTGGTGGTAGGAGATGATGAACACGACGAAGTGATGGTAGTGGCGTATGATCTCATCACGCCGGATTCGACTCTGACATCGACGCCGGTGGTAGGTCTGTCGGACATCATTTCGTATTTTGATATCGTCTGGTATTTCCTCTGCACGTCTTCGGATGATGATCTACTGCTCACACGGATCATGACGAAAAAATCAAAAAAAAATATTTACGAATTGGAGGTTTGGAAGATCGATACAGAGAAATGCGTTATCAGCACAATGAATAATTTGGGGGAGTATACTCTGTTCTTGAGCGCGGCTTCTTCTCTTTGCATTGATACGTCTTCGTTGCCGGATTTGAAGTCGAACTCCATTTATATCTCTATTGACTTGTATAGTATTGGCATTAGTGAGAACTGGATTTACAGCATGGAGGACGAAAGGTTCACCTCATTGAGTTTGCCGGCATTATCATATCGAAAGCGACGACGGCGGTGGCGGCGGCCAGTACTAGTTTGGTTTGCACCCAGTATTGCATTGAATGCGGATCCAATATTGTAAACTTAAAGCTTTCATTTTTTTTATATATATTTTTTCTAATATTAGGAATTGATTTTAATTATTGTAGGATTATATAAACTCATAAATAAACATTTAATTTTGAAAGTATGATATTGAATATAAGAAATTGTTGTTCTATTTTTTCTCTTTCACTTGTTTAAGGTAATGCTTGTTTAGGTTTCATATCTTAGGTAACCTAGATGAGTTTATAGCCACCGCAATCAATTATTGAGAAAAAAAGCTTCTAAATCATCATAGACTCTCATTGTTAGACCTTTAAATGAAATAAACATTCATGAATAAACTTAGTATTCAGTTTGATAAAAATCTATTTAATTATATTCGTTTGATATATACAAAATTAATTAAATGGACATGCTTGAACAGCTCGGTTAACTAAATAAATAAGTTTGAATGCTTATATGATCAGTTCATTAATGTTCGTTAATGAATCGTGTTTATCAATAAAACTTTTATCAACTTGCTAAATAAATAAAGAAACTTCCAAAATGAACAAATAAATTTATATTATCAAGTTCAATAATTAATCAAACAAGCTTAAAATGTAAAAATTTCAAACAATTAAACAACCTTAAATTGAGAGCTTGATAACATCTAAATGAAGTTCAAGTCAAGCTCAAACCAAAATTTTGCTCATAAAAAAAAATAAGTCAAGCTTGAAGAATTATTTTAATAGTTTGGTTCATTTTAGATTCGACTCGACTTAATTTGTTACCTTATCAAATAAGTTTGAACATCAGAAAGCTTGGCTCAACTTGGCTTAGTTTAACTTGGCCTGTTTACCGCCATAGTCATCGTTGGCTACTACAATCAACTATTTGAAATAAACTAAGTAGTGAACCTTCCCCAACTCCCAGCTTTAGGAACTTGCTATCTGCAAAGGGATTTACTAAGAAAGTTTGGATCTCAGCTTAGATGTCATCGCATTAATGAACTCTTCGGCAGAGGCAGATCTAGAAATTTTATCAAAGAGAGGTAAATAACCAAATATCACAAATATATATATATATAATATAATATAATAACAAAAATTATGCGTAAAATTTTCATTAATTATAATTTATGTGTAAAATTTTTAAAATACAAGGGTGTTATAATAATTTTATATCTCATGTTTGAGGTCTTGAAAGTGCCAATTCATATTCCTCTTTCTTAAATATAGTTTACAAAAAACATTCTCGACCTTTAATTTTTCTATGTATTCTACTTCTGTCGCCGTCAGGCGATAGTCTGCATCTTTCGCCGCCGCATCTTCTCCACCACCTCATTCATCGTAGCATTGGTGCCCTCTCTCTCAGCGTTGCATCTCGTGAACACCTCTGCGATGTCGGCGGGCATCATCTCCACCTCCGCTAGTTACACCTGTACCAATTCGCCCCCGCCTCCAACATCCTCAGGTACGCCTTCCCTTCTTCCAAGTATTTCCTTGCTAAGATTCAGAACTCAACCGACCTACAATACGAGAGGTGGATCTTCCGATCCATCCGCCCCGCCCGAAGCAACGTGTCGTCAAGCTGCTCTAGGTGGTTCGTGGTGAAGATCATGTGTCGCTCTCCAATGCACGACTACCAAAGCCTATCCACAAAATTGAGCATGCTAGAGAGACTCAAGTATAGTAGTTTCATAAAACATGAAAATAGTTGTTGCTTGAGCAATTGTAGTAGATAAAGCTAAGAATACCGAGATCCATGAATGAGAACCAGATCTTTAGTCATCTTCCCAGATTTAACAAGCAGCTTCCAACTTTTCAATGAAATCAAGCAGTCTGTCGTTCTCATCTAGATTTGCCCTTACAAATTAGCATAAGGTTCCAAATGGTTCATTCATTCCTTAAGATCGATGTTCTTGGGTCAGTTAGACCAAGCAGGGGTTGTGCAAGCTGAACAATTTCATGTATAGGAATATTTTGTCGTTATAAAAATTATTTCTCATTACAAGGTTGTAAACAAGCCGAGCCGAGATGAGCCGAGCTTTGGGGTTGATCATGTTCGAAAGTGGTGAAGGTTGTTAGCTGGGGATGTGGCTCTGATGTTGACCACACGAAGAGTCCTCGCAGTCCTGCAACACAAAAAGCGTTTGTGCAGGTTAGTGAAGGGATCCCCGGCGTTAGCCCTCCGACTCTCGAGTCAGTATGTGGTTCAGGAGAAGAAAATAGTGGAACCTATAGCAATGAGCGTGTGGGGATATAGAGCATCGCATACCTCCTCCTGTAGATGAGGAACCTCTTTTTATATGTCACTGTTATGTCTATGAATGTGTCCCAAAGCAATACAAGGAAAGAACATACCATAAAGTGCCTTTGACACCTTTCCTTAAAAGAGTGTGCAAATCTCTATAATTGGACACGTTAGAAGCTTTTAAAGCATGATTTTCCTATAGGATATTCTCTGTCCTCTTCAACACAAAGTTCCAAAAAAGAGTACGGAATCGTAGGCTCATGGGGCCTGCGTTAGGCCGACCGACCATCACTCAGAAAGCTCGCTAGCACGACCTTATAGAACGCAGCAGCGACTCGTTCTTCACCCGCCCTCTCTGTTTTCTTTTAAGGCATAACATGCCCAATCGGTCCCTAGGTCTGATCGGATAAAGCAGTGGGCAAGGTAAATTAATACTTAGTTTCAAGACTTATTTGTTCATCACGAAGTACGACAGATCGAGAGGCCCGATCAGATACTCATGTCCCATCGGCCATGTGACCAACTTGGACACACCCCTATACTATTGTCGGTGCCTTTAATATCTTCTTGGCTTTGATTGTCACATCAATCGGTCTTCCCTATTTTGACTCATATTTTAGGGGGAGGGGTCCACCTTTATCGCCGTATCACAAGCCTCCTCTTTAAGTTTAGTCGAAAGAGACTACAAGTCTGACTGACTAGACCTTTAGTATTATTTGCACCTTTCATTTCCAACAGGGGGCTTTGTTTACTTGTTTGTCGCTCGACTTTACTTCCCGACCGTGGGATCAGTAGTACGCGGTCATTCGGCTTGCAAGTCGACTATACTTAGCTGTCATCACCCTATGCTTCTTTTTCTCAAACATCTCTTAATTCTCCATAGCGCCTTGGGCTTATGACCGACGTCATCATAATTTCTTGGAAATCAATCAAATCCCCCGTCATTAATGCGAAGCATGCTGAGCATGCTTTTTCATCATAAACCTACTGATTACTTCCATTCATCATAAATGCAACTTGTGATTAACTGCCACATGTCATATTCTCATGTCGTCGAATGTTCGATGTGGCAGGTGACTGTTCGGATTTGATGTGATAGGTAACTGTTAGGATTTGATGTGATAGATGACTTTTTGAATTCGACAAACTAAATTAAATCTCTTTTCCCTAAACCCTTGATCGGACGACCACAAAAAATTGACCCTAGGGTTTTTAAGGCTTTCGTTTTCCTTTGCACTATGTTACCTCTGCTTTCGCTTTCATCTTCTTCCTTTCCGCTCTCTGTTTGCTACTGCTAATGATCTATTCCTAGTAAGTTTCATCTTTCTTCCCTCAGCTTTCAATCATCCTTCTTTTCCAAGGTCATTTCCCTTTCTCCCTCTCTTACTGTCCCCGATTTGTGGTATACTTCCACTTCGTCCGACTTTAATGACGATGAAATGGATCAAATGAAACTTAGGTATCACATTCTCTCTTATTATCAATCGGCATCCCCTCTTCTTACGATCATCCCCACACCTCTCTGGCTGGCTTTCTTACTTTTTTTAAGGACCAACTTTATGTTGGCTTCTGTTTTCTGACATATCCTTTTTTCTCCGAAGTCCGTAAATATTTTCATATTCCCTTCAGTAGCTAGTTTCTGACTCATTTAGGCTTTTGTGTGGGGTTGTAGTACTACTCTGACTATATAGGATCCATTTACATCCATGCATTTTTCATTATTTTGATTACCCAAAACTATCCGAGCAAGGTGTCTTTCTTTTTTAAGCCTGAGTGGGTGTCGTGTACTTCGATAAAATACATTCCTCTAACAAGGGTTGGAAGTCTCATTACTTTTACCTCCAAATTCCTAATCAGGTATCTTTCACGACCGGCTAGCAGATGGAATTACTAAATTCTCCCGAGCTGGGTGAATATAGGCAGAAGTCGATCTACCTCCAAGCCACCGTGCAGCTGACCGAGCTGAAATATCACATCCATAAGTTGTTGCTTGAGGGAGTGTTGTATATGTTCGAGTTGAGCCCCATTCGCACTCGGCTACCTGACTCCTTTGGTGAGAAATTCTTCCCTCTGTTATTTTGGATCTAACTGATTTCTTTTAATTATTTTAGCTAAAGTCATGTGGAAGGCTTTCCTGAGTGACTCCACCAAGTTAGCCGATAAGGAGCTCAAGATTCATGGAACTATCGAGCTGGAGAGCCACGGACTCTTGCCAATCGGACCCTCCTTGATGCGAGTCGGGCGGCGTGGAGCGATGCCAATTGAGCCCTCTATGGGGGATAAATACACAAGTTTAGGATCAGTTTGAATGATAAGTTTCGATAATTGGGAGATTGTTGGAACTTTTTAATGTTAGGAAAAGGGGGAGAAGTAAGGTTTAGTTAGGAAAACCTTGAGTGTTTTGTGTAGGGGGAGGCTTATGATAGGTTCTTAAAAATCCCTGTGGTAAAATCCTAGCTCAATGGGAAGCTTAGGTGTAGGGGGAGCCTTGTGATAGGTTCTTAAAAATCCCCGTGGTAAAATCCTATCTCAATGGAGTGCTTAGGTGTAGGGGGAGCCTTGGGATAGGTTCCAATGCATGTTTGCATTATCCATTCAGCAGTGTAAGTCCAAGTGTGTAGCCTTGGCAACGTAAGTCCAATTGGCAGTGTAAGTCCAAGTGTGTAGCCTTGGCAATGTAAGTCCATTCAGCGGTGTAAGTCCAAGTGTGTAGCCTTGGCAGCATAAGTTCATTCGGTAATGTAAGTCCAAGTGTGTAGCCTTGACAACGTAAGTCTATTTGGTGGTGTAAGTCCAACTTGACAACGTAAGTCCATTATTTTTAGCATATTTATTTGCTATTTGTTTTCCCTAACTTAAACATATTGCCAAACATCAAAAATGAGAGATTGTTGGAGCAATCCCAATGGTCTGTGAGACCATGTGTTTTGATGTTTGGGCAAAGAGTTTAAGTTAGGTTCACTCTTGTATTTGATATGTGTATATGAGTGTGAAGGTTTGTAGGATACACATATGACTCAGGTTGATGGCTTCGGGTCCGGTGAAGGATGGAGAATCCGAGGGACCGTGGACAAGGCAGCAAGGACAAGGGCCGAGGAAGCGACTTCGAGGCATATGCGAAGGATAGCATTAGGACGAGCCGCAGGCTTAGGTGCATCCGAGGGACGAGAGCCAAAGAAAATAGGCTTGAAGGCAAGAGGTCAAAACTACAACGAAGAGTCAAATGAGTCGTGAGGGTGAGAGTCCGATTGCTAAGAGATTATACTCGGGTATCATTCGATTGGTAGTTACATCAGTCGATCGATGTAGCCGACTGGGAGCAAACAGAATGCTTCTATTTGTTCGACCAATGTGTAGCAGTTGACTGGTACTTTTACCAATCGACTGGTATCGAGCCGTTGGGATGTAACGGTCAAATCTCCACAGAGGCCAGTCTACTGGTAGGCAGGGTTTTGTAAATCGTGGTCTATATAACCAAGGCTTTGGAGCTTGGTTAAGACTAACGAAATATAGGTGGTTAACCCGTATTAGTAGTCTACCAGTGCCCTAGCTTCTCAAGAGTTCTTATGAGAGTTGTGGTGAGATTTCTCCACCCACAAGGAGCTACGTGAACTAGCCGGAGGTCTTCCGAGGAGTAATCCACCGACGGATAGGGATTGTCCACCTTACGGACAACCGTGGAGTAGGAGCCTTATCTCCGAACCACGTAAATTGGTGTATCGGTTTGCATTTCCTTTCTTAGCCTTAGTCTCTATATTTCCTTGAGTGTTTAGCTCGTTTGTTTTGTATTATTCCGCTATGCAAGCTAACAAGTATAGGAAAAGCGATTAATTGGGGGCATCGTCCATTCAACCCCCCTTCTAGCCGGTCGCAAGATCCCCTACAGATACATCATACATACGGTAAGATCTAATCACATCGCACATATGACAAAATCTAATCATGGCATACAATATGACATAAATTTAAATATATTATAATTCTATTTTGTAAATAAAAATATGTTATAATTATATTTTATAAATAAAATTTGTTATAAGTTTGATTTTAATAAATCAGGATTTATCTAATTAAATTAGGAAACCAATTTTTAAAGTTAATTAGCATATCTCATATAGAAATTTTTTATCAATCAAGAATATTTAATTATTTTAGAAATAAATTTACAAATTAATTTTCTAATAATTTAGAAAATAAGTAATTAATATTTTTAAATTTATTATAGAATAATTCAAATTTATATTTTCTTTGATTTTTTAAATCATTCTAAATTTGGTATTTCCTAACAATTTAGAAAATTTTATAAAAATAGAATATTTTAATAAATCTAAAAATTCTAGAAAAGATAATTTCTAAAATTTAATTCAGAATATCTTAAATCTAGATTTTTAAAGAATTTCGGAATCTTTCCAAATTTGGTATTACCTAACAAATTAGGAAATTTTCTAAAAATAGAATATCTCTTAAAATTACAGAAAATTCTAAAATAATAATTTCTAAATTAATAGAATATTTTTAAATTTAATTTTTTTAAATTATTTCATAAATTTTCCAAAAGTGGAATTTCCTAACAATTTAGGAAACCAAAAATGGAAAATTCTTAATAATTCCAAAAAAATCTCAAAATTTGATTATAACACTAATTACGAACCGTAGAATAATTTTACAATCAAGTCGAAGCACAATCAGCTCTAATACCACTATTGGGATATGTTTGATGCGGTGTGTGTTAAAAACATATTTTGTAAACATGCACAGTGGAAGACTTAATGATAAATAAACTAATTTATTACATCACTCACACCACATGTATACAAGATACAATCACGTAAACAAGATCATAAAACAAAATAAAATCGAATAACAATTATTCTAGGTATACCTTACGGATGACTTGTAACGAGAAGGGCATCAACCTTTTGCAACGTTATCGAACCTCACCTCTATTTGTATCCACACCAAGCTCTTCAAGACAACTCCAAAAGAACAAGCTTCGCCTTCGAAAGGTACTAGCCATGAGCGAAAGAGAAGAATCAAGAAGAGGAAGAAGAAGCAAAAGGAAGATCTTCTTCCTTTGGGTGGCTCACGGCAACAAGAGGAGACCCTCTTGTTGCAGCCGGCGGCAAGAGAGAGAGAGAGGGAGAGAGAGGTTTGGGTTTAGGTTTCCAAAACCTAATCAAGCTAATAATAAATTGTCCATTAATTTTCTCTTAACCATATCAATATATAGTCAGTCCTTTTTAATGAGTTTGATTAGAAAGCCCAAATCAAACTCATTATGCCTTAACCAAAAATTAACCCATTAATCCCTTAGTTTGGTTTATAACTAAATCAAGTTGGTTCATGGCTAAACCAAATTAATTCATGACTGAATCAAATAAGGGCCAACTCTTTCATAAGAGATGTGACTTATCCACACTTCCGTTCTGATAAATATTTCCATATTTGTCTTATGTATGGTACAACTAAACATTTATCTCTTGATTTGAGGATCATATTCTCTAACTTGTTTTACGTTTTTTAGAGACTCGTAGTGTGTGTAACACAATAGATTCCTGATTTATCTTGGTCGTTCATAATTAGCTACTTAATTATGGAACGATCATGAGTGACACCTAGTAGTACATCATGATCCTCAATTAATCGAAAAATCATAGTTGTTCTCAGAACTAATTCTGAACCCTTCAGTAGCTGTAGTGAATCATGCCTCATTCTTTTCACTCGTCTTATACCCACTTAGTTCAGGACATGGTTTATGTGTTTGCCCCCAGAGGCTGAATATGTCACACCTAGCACAAGTAATATTTCCTCATTCTTCGGATTCAAATTACTCGTACATGTGTACAAGAGTCACATACTCTTAACATGTGATGATTTAGCCAAAGACTTTGAGTAATAATCCTAATAAGTGGATATAAGGTATACGTCTTCTCGCAAGGAGTCGTGAATCCTCTATAGGCTATCCAAACACCTTCGAGTACTTTGACTTATACCTAATCATCTCAGGTCCACACTTCTAAGAGATGCTTGGTTAAGATGTCAAAGTATAATTCTCAATGAGTAAGATGACTTGTATATCTCAAGTCAAAGGAAACTTGCACTCAAGCTACAGTAAGAACTTCACATACATATTCATATATGTAGAGAACTATATAAATCTTACATTAATTCAATGAATTAGTTACCATAACTAGCATCCACGTTTAACTCTCGACATCCCAATGTTTCCAGCTAGTGAGAAACATCTACTTGGCTGAATTAAGGATATAACCCGTGCTAGTCTTACAAATTGATGATGTCTGAATGCACTATAATTCGATGACTAGGAAAATTCCAATACATTCATAATTACACATGTACAGATAATCATAAGTTATGATCCAATTATAAATTCTCTCATACTATGAATTGTATTGTGGATATTAAATAAATGAGTTTAAGACTATTCAAGCATATAATATACACTCAAATAGTGAATCTATATTTATTAAATAAATAGTAAAATTATAAGACAATTACCTTAAGACATCCCTCAAAATCTAACATGATGGTGATGGATTGTTGTCAGAATGAGCTTAGTAATGTCAAAGGAATGCCTCTAATGTTTTTTGATGTGAGGTGGAACCACTGGATTAGAGAAACACCTCCGAGAGTAGCGGAAACAAAAAAAAATCACAAAAATAGAATAATCACTGAAGCAACCTATCACTGACGATCTCAGATGATTAGGAGTTGGACACTAATTGTTGGAGACCTCAATTTCGATGAAGTTGAATTGAGGTGTAAATCTAGATGAAGTAATGGGGTTGTGATGCCCGATGAGAAATGAGCATGATGAACAATAACGCAAGCCATTGTTCATCGTGCCAAAAACTAGGTTTTATACCTTAGGTTTAGACCAGATTTTTTTTTTTGGTCTAATTTAATGGAATTTTAGGGCATTTGGTAAGGGATTGGACTTGGGTTGAGCACAATAGGTTGGCTCCATGAGATGGGTTGGAATCAAATTAAACCCAAGTAGGGCATTAGGCTCTTTCACTTGGTTAGATGAACCTTACTTCCCCTTGTGATGGTTTGCTTCCTCTTGAGCCATGTGTCAAATAGACCAACTTCAATGTCCTACCAAACCAAATTCACAACGCAAGGAATAATATCATGATTCAAGAGAGAAATATAATTAAACTCAAGATAATCCTCACCTTGTAAGCATGATAAAAGGTATCAATTAAATATGCAATTAGCTAGAAAGCACCCAATATCAAACCAAAAGAATGCATCAAATAATGACTTATCATTGACCAAAAGAAGACTCCTTGCAGTTCTACAATACAAAAAGTATTGGTGTTAGACCAAGGAAGGGGTCCCCAGTGTTAGTCCTCTAATGCTCAAGTCAGTACGCGGTTCGAGAGAAGAAAATAGTGGAAGTAAACTGTAGCAATGAGTGTGTGGCGATATAGAGCATCACATACCTCCGCTTGTAGATGGGGACCCCCTTTTTATAGTGTTACTATTATGTCTATGAATGTGTCCCAAAGCAATACTAGGAAAGGACAAGTCATAAAGTGTTTCTGACATCTTTCTTTAAAAGAGTGTGCAAATCTCTATAATTGGACAGGTTGAAAGCTTCTAAAGCACAATTTGTCTGCAAGATATTCTCTGTCCTTTTCAGCACAAACTTCCAAAAAAAAAGTACGGAATCGCAGGCCTATAGGGGCCGCATTAGGTCGACCGACCATCACTCAGGAAGCTCACCAGCACCGCCTTATAGAACGCAGCCAACAACTCGTTCTTCACCCACCCTCTCTACTTGCCTTGAAGGCACAACATGCTCAATTGGTCCCTAGGTCTGATCGGATAAAGCAGTGGGTTGGGTAAATTAATACTTAGTTTCAAGCCTTGTTTGTTCGTCACAAAGTATGGCCGATCGGGAGGCCCGGTCGAATACTCACGTCTGATCGACCATGTGACTAGTTTAGGCACATCCTACTATTGTTGGTTCTTTGACCTCTTCTTGACTTTGACCGCCACGTCAACAAGTCTTCCATATTTTGACCCATATTTGGGGGGTCCACCTTTATCACCATATTAGGGGTGTTTAAGTTTGTTTGATAAGATAGCTAAGCCGAGCCGAACCAAGCTGAGCTTAAAATAAACTAAGCATTTAAAATGATTGTTCAAGCTTAACTTGGTTTATTTTTTATGAGCTTAAGGTAGTTTAAGTTTGACTTAAGTTTGGTTCATTTAGATGCTATCAAGCTTTTAATTCAAGCTTAGCTTGAGCTTGGTTCAAGCTTGGTTAGTTTAGATGTTATCAAACTCTTAATTCAAGTTTGTTTGATAGTTTGAAACTTTTACTTATTTTAATGGTTATTGAATTTGATAATTTAAACTTATTTGTTTATTTTATTTTATTTTTTTATTTATTTAGTATGTTCATAAGAATTTTATTAATGAATATAGTTCGTGAATATTGTTTACGAATATTGTTCATAAATATTAATAAGCTCAATACATATGTATTCAAATTTATTTATGTATTCAAATTTATTTATTTAATTTATCAAGCTATTCAAATTTATTTTTTAATTAATATTATATATATTAAATGAATATAAATAAACTTTTATCAAGTTGAATATTCATGAACATTTAATTTATTTATAATACTACTGGAGAACGAATTCTCCACCTAACTCTAGCCCCAAGTCCAACTCTAAAGTATTTGCCATTGGAGGCGTGCCGCGAGAACACATGCCTGATGAAGCTCACAACTAACTAGTCGGATTGAATCTGTCTTCGCTCGAAGTGAATAAGAATAATGTAAGCAACACAACGTGGATCGATCTTTCAGTTGTGCAGTCTCATAGGAAGATTGTTTTTAAGTTCCTCTTGATGGCAAGAGGAACTTAAAAACAATCCTCCTATGTAATTACATGAACTTGTATAGGTGGAATTGTTCCTTTGATTCTTGAGATTGACTCTGTCGAAACTTAGTTTGGCTTGAAATCTACAATTAAATGCATTCATTGTCTGTTCATCAATCATCCTTTCCTTTTTTTCCCACATTTTGATTGCATTTGATTGATTTATAGCAATTCAGTTAAATATATAAATTGACGGAGTGAGGGTGTCAATTCGAGTGGGTTGAGTTGGATTAGGTCAGGTTGATTTTTTTTTTTAAATTTAACTTGAACTCGATTTGAATCCGAGTTCAACTTAAAATCTCTAAATCTGAATCGAACCCGACTAACCCAACCAACCCGACTCAAATAATCCGAAAATTAGATTCAAAATAATTTTTTTTTGACTATTTTTCTGGTAATTCTTTACTTTTATATTAATACTCCAATATTATCATACAAATATAATATTAATATACATAAAATATTTTAACTTTTAAAATAAAATTCGATTTAAACCAAAAAAAATTCACTAGACCCTACATTTAGGTCAACTCGGATCAATCCGAATCTGACCCAACCCAATCTGGAAATTTTTAATACTCCAACCTGAACTTGAAAATATCCAATCTAAACCTAATTTTTTCGGATCGACTCGAATTGAGTCGTCGAGTCGAATTTATTTTTACATCCCTACTGACTAGTGCATCCTTGTTTTTTTAATTAATTTGTTTTACAAAATAATATTTAAATTACCGTCTTGCCCTCACTTTTAAAGTAACTTTCTTTACACAATTGTACACCCGTTTCATGAAAAATGCTCTCCATTCAGGAAAGCGGTGCTGAAGTGGGTACTCAAAAAAGTACGCAAACACCGTTTCGATTAGGAGCTGGCGAGCGAATTCTGCACCTAACTCCCAGCGAGCCCCAAGTCAAACTCCGAAGTGTTTGCCAATGAAATTGAAGGAAGTTTAAGGTACACTCTTGGGTAATTGTGTAAGAGAAGTAACTAGTTGATCCCGGCGAAGCCTTTGTAATTCTAAAAGTTGCCTTGTTCGAACTCGCTTCTCGCAATCCCGATCGAATCCCTTGACCTCCCTTCCCCTGCTTCCGCGCTCGATCGCCTTCGGACGAGAAGAGATATCGAAGAAATCCATCGAATCGAGCATGGAGAGCTCTCGCTGTGTGGGGCTAATGGCGGTCGTCGCGGTCTCGGCCACCGTCGCCGTCTTCGCCCTCGAAGTCCACAAGCGCCTCGCCTCTTTCTTCATCCGGAAGCTCGAATCCGAGATCGGTACGCTTCGTTTCACACGCATTTCGAGTTTTTGACTTTGCGTTCTTGATCGAGATTTCAACCAGCCCGCACCGATTTGATTGTGTGTGCGCGCGCGATTCCTTTTTTGTCGATTCAAATGATGAAAACGTAGTCTTTGGTTAGGCCAAGCGAGCAACAGGGGAAAGAAGAAGGTGACGTTTGCGCCCGACGTGGTCGAGCCATCGTCGGACAGCAAGGAGTACCGCCGGCGGTGGAGTAGCCGTCGCCGGCCCGACTCCGGCTGAGATGGCCGTCGATTTGGTTGTTTGTTAGGGAAAGGAAATTACCCCTTGTGACGATTTTTCTTTTGGGGGGAAACGTAGTAGTAATGTTAATTTCTATCCATCCAATTTCACCTGAATCATACTTTTAGATCGATACAGAAAAACAAACTCAACAAAATTCTGTTTGAAGTTGATAATTTGAGGTTCGCACCTGTTTTGTCTTCTCCTTGTTATTTTCGATAAGTTGGAATCTTTCTATTTTATTTCAGTTTGTTTTCTTCTTCGTTTAGTGTCGATGATTAAGAATGGCATTGTTAGGATCATGAACTAGAGGATATTGTTTGAAAAAACATGTTTTGGATTCCCATTGTTTATCGATTGATTCTGTGGGAAATGCCTTAAATCAGTTAGAGTGTGGGTTTGGCATTCAGAACGTATGCAAAAAGTTTGTAGTTTTCTATCTGTTTTTTTTTTTTTTAAATTTAATGTGATCTTTACTTTGTGTTGGTTGTCTATATGATATTCTATTTTGCTTAAATAAATATTTTATAAATATTTTTATAAAGAAATATTGTGTAATTAGTGAATCCGTAATAGAATAAATCATTGCAATATTTAAATTTTTTAGTTTAAACTTTGACTAAATTTTATCTATGATTTACTTGAAAACTAGCATTTTCTTTATGCCTGATTTTTTTGATAAATTTCTGCTTAAATTTTGTCCAAAATTTATGCACAAATGTAGTGGTGTTTTCTAGATATCTTTTCTTAAAAAAAGATTTTCATTCGATTTTTATTTTTTTTATTTAAAAATATACTTGAGCTCAGGACAATCATATTTATGGATACTTTTTAGTCACTTGACAAGAACCTAACTCATATTAGGCTATTAACAATCTAATGTGAACTTGGCTATTATGTTTACTAAAATTTTAGTTTTTAAATATAATTTGTTAATTGTATAAAAATATTATTATTATTATTTTTATGGTTTATATTATAACTTTCTACATATTGTGTTATTTCAATATTTCTATAGGTCATGAGATTAATTTTCAGTGAATATGAAATATACGTCGGTCATCTAATCTCATGCAAAGGGTTATTATGCACAAATTCTCCCTTGATTTATCTCCCTTTCAAATAGTACGAGGCTGGAGAGTCCATTACCTTTTTATTGTAATTATTTTTTATAGTTTTAAATTCTCTTAAAACACTATTTTAAGAAAATACCAAATATATATATATATATAGGTCATGCCCAAGTTAAGCCCGTATCTAGTAAGGCAATCAGGCCTACATTCATACCTATCAGTGTCATGTGCGACCCAATTCGAAGAGTTGGCCTAAATAATTGATCAATCCATTAGGTTAATCGGTCTTTATTTGATATGATCCGTCTGTTGGACGGCCAATTAGTGCATCAGTTAATTTTAGTTGGCCTGGTGGATTAGTTGATCCAAGCGAATAGGTAGAGTGATCTATTTAATGAATGTAAACAATCCTAGATTGCTTCAATATGTCCTGGATCAATTTCTAAGGCATGTAGAATATGTCACTGGATATCTGACGTTTCTTTTACAAGACGCCATGATTTACCCTCTTTTAGAAAATATAAAATTTTCTTAAAGGCGATTTCACGATCTTCACTTTCATTTTATCCTGGATTTACAATCTATTTGGGTTGAGTGACAAGTGTGTTTGATGGCGTTATAGAATACCATTAAAAAAAATAAAAGAATACTCTACGTTTGAAGTTGAGATTAGATTAGATTTATTTAACCCAGATTTAAAAATGAAAAAATTAATAAAAGTCACAAGTGCAGTCGGAGTTAGATTCATTATCCACCAATTAAAAATCAACAAATTAAAGAATATCTTTACATGGAATATTAAAAAAAAAAGTAACCAAATGCAAAATGATGGCACCGTCCAGACAAATGTGCTATGATGTCAAACTAACTTATCAATTCACTAATTAACAAATTAATTAGTTATAATCAGATGCTAAGTGGTTCAATGTAGGTCTCCAATCTTTAGTTACAGTTAATTAGGGTATTGAGATATAGGATTGGGAGGTAATAATATATGTAGTCTTATCCCACCTTCATATGTTTCATTATTAGGGTTTAGGGGTCCTCTTGGATGGGTCTAGTGGCTAGTACATGAGGTGTTACCATAATGAAGTATGGGGTTTGAATCTCGACAAAGTCGAGGTAAATGTCTCCCTTATGTGCTAGTAGCCGCCCGTGATTTACCTCCTCCGTGTTGGCCCTGGGACGGGTTGGCGGGGGCGTTGGGGGCGAGCGTATTCGCCTTTTTATCACAATTATTAGGGTTTAGGGGCGCCCGGCAAGATTGAGTTAGTATGGAGCAGAGTTGTTATCATAGAATAAGGGTTCGAATCTCAGTAAAGTCGAGAAAAAAAAATCCTCCTCCGCACTGGCCAACTACATCTTCTTGATTTACCTCCTCACATATGGTCGTGGGGTCCACCATGTGGATCGTTAGGGTGGTGGATTCCACCTTTTTTCTCCAAATGAAGCGTGCAACTAAAGATGCTAGATTTGACTCAACACGTCCCGAGCATGCCCTCTCCCATGTCTTAGCCACTTGCACTAATGGCTAATAGTCACCCGTGAATTACCTCCTTCTGGACGGGTTGATGGGGGCGCTAGGAGCAAGCAAATCACCTTTTGCCACATTATTAGGATTTAGGGGAGATACGGTAAGTAAATATCTCCACAATGGTATCATATTGTCCACTTTGGGCCTAGACCCTTATGACTTTACTTTTGAGCTCTCCCCAAAAGGCCTCATATCAATGGAAATATATTTTCTCTTATAAACTCATGATCTTTCCCATGTGTTTCAATGTGGGACTATATTTGCAACCTTGCAACCCCAATAATTCCCCCCTCAATCAAGCTTCCCATGTCCGATCCTTGACCCACCAGGTCTTTCTGCCCCTCGGTCCACCCGACCTACTAAGACTTCCTTACCTAACTACAACTAGGACTTCCTGCCTAGTGTCTGGTCCTCTTGATCCGAACATAGGAGCTCCTACTTTCTTTGTTCGAGGTCAGTATTGTACTCACATGGCTCAATCATACCATAGCTCTTATGCACAATCGACAATTAAACCTTCTGACAGTCCGGGTTCTGATACCAATTATAGGATCGAAAAGAATTTAGATATCTCCATAATGGTATGATATTGTCCACTTTGGGCCTAGACCCTCATGACTTTACTTTTGGACTCTCCCCAAAAAGTCTCATACCAATAGAGATATCTTTTCTCTTATAAACCCATGATCTTTCCCATGTGTTTTCAATGTGGAACTATATTTGTAACCTTGTAACCCCAACACATCTAAGTTATCACCCAAGTATTTGTGGTTCAATCCCCAGTTATGACGTATTTGTAGAACTTTTTTCTTCAAATAGGGTGGGTAACTAAAAGATGCTGGACTTCTAGACTACCCACGATGAGCGCTTTCTAATTTATTCTGATGACCAATAGAATATATATATATATATATATATATATATATATATATATATATATATATATATATATATATAATAAAAATAGAATAAATCTAAATATTTTTGAATCAACTAACTGATTGAATTTTTCTAAAAACTCAAACAAATCGAATGAATTAAATATTGATTAATTCAATTTTAATCTAATTAACTTAAATTTTAAAATTAAATTTATCAAAATTTTATTTTATTTAATTAATTACATCTTAAAACAAAAAAAAAAAATCAAATTATATCTGATCCCGTCCGGAAGCTGAGTCAGATGAAGGCTGGCTTCGGTGTGCTGGAAGTTTACGAAAAGTCGCTGCGGAGCCGGATCTACCTGTCACCTCCGAAAGGTGGATACTGGCGGCTGACGAAGAAAGGTGATCAGGAAGATGACGATCCAACTCTGCACACACTCAGACGACCCCACGGGTCGTTAGAGATCAGAAACCAGGGAAAAAGTCCCCGGGTCAGGCCCTCCGACGCTCAAGTCAGGTACTTTTTCCCCATAAAAACATAGAGAGGATGAAAAGTAGAGAGTAGTAAGAAATGACAAGTGAGCGTACCTGCATAAGGGACAAGACATCCCTTTTTATACTGCAACGGGAATTTCTAAGTTTGA
The DNA here is from genome assembly GCF_018446385.1 of Zingiber officinale. Taxonomy (NCBI): domain Eukaryota; kingdom Viridiplantae; phylum Streptophyta; class Magnoliopsida; order Zingiberales; family Zingiberaceae; genus Zingiber; species Zingiber officinale. The sequence goes on from NC_055997.1 coordinate 14,627,921, forward strand.
CGGGTGTCAGGGAATACCGACTATCAGGCTTTGTCTGGTGGTGATTGACACGTGACTTTTCTTGATAGGCCGACGGCAAAACCGAAGGTGTATTGAGCCCCGATTGTTGGCATATTCCCTGACACCTTGATTATTCTCTCTGACAAGCAGTTACGATTCCTTGGCTTATTTGTCCTGTAGTGTCTGACCGACAAGCCTGCGTTCCGAGATCTGGGCTCACCCTGCTTTTATATACTATTAGCCTTGACTCGTATGCCCCGATCTATGTTAAGCTTGTATCAAGATCTGCCTTTGTCACCTGCCGTCTCTAGCCTGTACATCTCAATCTGCACCCTGCGTTTGTATCCAGACCTCTGATCCTTGGCTTGGATGTCTCGACCTGTACGATGGGTCTGTAAGCAGATCTGTGATTCTTGGCTTCGATATCCCGACCTGCACGCTGGGTCTGTAAGAAGACCTTTGATCCTTGGCTTGGATGTCTCGACCTGTACGCTAGGTCTGTTAGCAGATCTGTGATTTTGGATTCGATGTCCCGACCTGCACGCTGGGTCTGTAAGAAGACTTCTGACCCTTGGCTTGGAAGTCCCGACCTACACACCGGGTCTGTAAGAAGACCTTTGATCCTTGGCTTGGATGTCCCGGCCTGCACGTTGGGTCTATAAGCAGACCTATGATCCTTGGTTTGGATGTCCCGACCTGCACGTTGGGTCTGTATGCCGACCCACATCTGTCTGTCGTTATCCAAGGCATACACGTCCCGACCTGCACGCTGGGTCTGTCCGCTGACCTACATCTGTCTGCTGTTATCCAAGGCATGAACGTCCCGACCTGCACGCTGGGTCTGTCCGTCGACCCACATCTGTCTGCTGTTATCCAAGGCATGAACGTCCCGACCTGCATGCTGGGTCTGTCCGCCGACCCACATCTATCTGCTGTTATCCAAGGCATGAACGTCCCGACCTGCACGCTGGGTCTGTCCGCCGACCCACATTTGTCTGCTGTTATCCAAGGCATGAGCGTCTCGATCTGCACGCTGGGTTTGTCCGCCGACCCACATCTGTCTGCTGTTATCCAAGGCATGAACGTCCCGACCTGCACGTTGGGTCTGTCTCAGACCTATTTGCTCGTAGTCTCCGTCCTTAGCTATACCTAGCCCACGGGCCCGTTTATTACTCACTGTCCGTGCTGGTCTTATAATCTCCTCCTTTGACCACCCTGTCCGCTGAGACTTTGACTCTAGACACATCAGCTAGACTTTTGACTTTCCTGCTGTCCTTATCAGCCTGACTGCTAACCGACCACGGTGGCTTGACGTTTGACCTTCATGACCTCCTCATCAGCTTGACTGCTGACCGGTCACGGAGGCTTGACTTTTGACCTTCCTGTCCTCCACATCAGCTTGACTGCTGACCGGCCACGGAGGCTTGACTTTTAACCTTCCTGTCCTCCAGGTCTGACTTTTGACCTTCCTGTCCTCCACATCAGCTTGACTGCTGACCGACCACGGAGGCTTGACTTTTGACCTTCCTGTCCTCCAGGTCTGACTTTTGACCTTCCTGTCCTCCAGGTCTGACTTTTGACCTTCCTGTCCTCCAGGTCTGACTTTTGACCTTCCTGTCCTCCACATCAGCTTGATTGCTGACCGGCCACGGAGGCTTGACTTTTGACCTTCCTGTCCTCCAGGGTCAGTCTGACTTCTGACCCTCTTGTGACCTTGACTCGTACTCACAACATCCTATCGACCTCACAAAACATGCACCGTATCAATATCCTTATTTAGTTAAGCCCAATTATGAATTTTAAAATTGAACCCAAATCAAATTAATAAAAAATTGAACCAAATTAAAAAAATAAAAAATCAAATTAACTGAACTAAAATTTTAAATTCGGTCGTTCGGTTAACTAAAGTTTTACTCACTCCTGCTTACAGTATTAATTTTTTTTTATCATCTTACTATTTTATTAAGAATTTGGACTCTTTACTAATTAATTTTGGTATGAATTTATACCATTTACTAATTAATTTTGGTAAAACCTAAAATTAAATTACGTTAATATTTTTTTCTATTTATACTAAAAATAATTTTAAGACTTATTAGTAAGTTTAATTAGTTATTTTTATAAAAAATACATGTTATGATTATCTTTAGTTTCACATATTAAGATTAACAAAACCACGAGCTGAAAAATTTCTATTAATATCTTGAGTTGACGATGTTAGAAAACATGCATTTCTCGACCTTTTGGTTAACATCAAATGCAATATCTATTTTTATTAATTTAATATCTGATATAAAAAATTAAATTAATTTTGTACGATGAAGTGTTCGTTATAATAATTTATTGCTAGGGTTCTCAAGTACTATATTATATTATTATATTCACTTTTATCATGTCCAATGTATGGATAATTTATATATATCTATGCATTATATTACACATAATGTTTGTACACGATTATTACTCATTAATTATTTATCTCGTTAATATCATTAATTTTAAGATTAAAAAGTAGATTTAAAATTTTACTAATGCCCTTAAATTACAAATCTAAAACCTCACAGAATTTTTTTCTTCAATTTTTTAATTTCACTAACCTCTTTCAAAATCTCCTATTGAGATGCCCTTAAAATTTTACATTTGATCTCCCTTCCATTTATATTATGATGTCAATAATTTGGAAAATTATAGGTTTCCATATGAAAAACATTTGTAAATAAAATATTATTAGCATTTGACTTATTCTTGTTTTTTTGTTAGAATTTTTGTTATGCTCTTCTTTAATGGCCAATTAATGTTACATTCATGAGGGGCTTTACTAGCTATCTTCCAATGCTCTGAATGGAGGGAAGACAAGTAGAAAACACCAAATGGCACCAAGGCACACACCTCGACGGAGTAATTTAATGAGACCACACATTTTTAAATTGCAAATAGATTACCGGGATACTTTTATTTTTTTCATAAAATAAAAAATTTAGGAAAAAAATTAAAATTGATTTTTGGATTTTAGATGATAATCTTAAAATAAAAGGGCATAATTGAAAAAATGTCGAGAGCAATTTTTTGTTGAACTAAGATGCTTTTTTATATTAACAAAAATAGAGAGCGCATTTTGGTAAACGTTTCCATTTTGTTATTGCGATTTAATCCCCACTAGCACCGGATTAAGAAATGATCCAATTTCAGGGGTGATTCTGTCAAATATGAGCTCACGATTCCGTCGCCGTTAACTCGAATGTCCGTTAGATGATCTGCCTGGGTGGCCATGAAGTAAACAACCGCCCACTTCATTTATTTATATATTTCCTCTCCTGCCCAGAACCCACACCAAGCTTTCGCATATTCACTGCTCTGGTTTCCTCTTTCTCTCCCCGGTTTCCTCGATTTCTCCCCAAAGCTTTATCCAAAGTCCTTCCTTTTTCTCCCTATCCTCTCCATCTGTCCGTGCCCACGGCGATTTCCACGCCAAGGCGGCGTCTTGCTTCTCCTCCGAGGGCTCATTTTGGCGCCGATTCGACGTTCCTGCGGGCGGTCGAGGTGTTTCCTGTGCGCTTGCTGAGGGGGTTGGATCGAGATGGCGTCGAGGATGATGCGGTGGCGGCCATGGGCGCCGCTGCTGTCGAGGAAGTTTCGGGTGAAGCTGGTGGTGAGGAGGATCGAAGGAGTCGGCGGTGGGGATGAGGCGGATGCGGGGAGGAAGATGGCCGTGGAGGTGACGTGGAAGGGGCCGAAGCTGGCGCTGAGATCTCTGCGGAGGACGGTGAAGAAAAACCGGACGAAGGAGGAGGAGGTTAGCGATGGCGGCGTGGTGGTGTGGAATGAGGAATTTCAGACCCTTTGTACCTTGACGGCGCACAGGGAGAACGATTTCTATCCGTGGGAGGTCGTATTCACCACGTTCAATGTGAGTCATAATAGGACACTGAAACCCTATTTTTCTGTAGTTTTATGCTTTGCTGCAGTAGTACCTCGGTATGCGTGCTATGAATCTTAGCGATCGGCATTTTTTGTTTGTTTGCCAGTGACTATTATGGAGTTTTTTTTTTTTTTGTCTGAGATGCTTCTGTTTGGCGTTCTTTTGTTGATTATCTTCTTGTTTGTTTTATTTCATCAAATAGCTGCTGATTTCTGTTGGTTTAGGCTGGTCAGTGACCTTTTCTGAAAGTACGTTCTTATCTGCTTTCGAGAAAATTTTTAAGTACTTTTTGTATCTTTTCATGTTCAATTTTAACTACTATTTTCACGTGGATGGAGCCTATTGCCTCGTAAAACCGACTCCATTTAGTGGGATAAAGCGCTTTTCCCGGATGTAGTTGTTGTAACTACTTTTCTTCTAGGAATGTTCGATGACTTTCTTGCTGTTCTGTTGTTTGTAGATCTCTTGAGAAAAAAATAGTTATTTTTTTCTTGAATTTGACTTATGACATAGGCCAGTTGCTAATGGTGACCTTTCTCTCATTTCCTCATGAATTATTTGATTATTGATCTCTTTAGCAGAAATAAATGTGTCTGTAATTTCTGTTTTTATCTCAGAGATGCACAAATGCACAATCATTTTATTTCAAAAGTCAACTCAATTTGTTTCATTAATTCTATCTCCAATTGCAGCTTTAGTTTGTCGATTCCTTAATAAGAAGTCTATCTGCCACTTTGCATATTCTGTCCTGATATGTAAAATGATTCACCTGATTTGTAACTTGCCCTATTAGCAAGAAAATGTGTCGCGATAAAGTTGTGACGAACTTAAATTCTTAACAATCAATATAGCAGAGATAACACATACTTCACTAGATAAATTAGTTGCTATGAACTACTCTTTTTCAATATGATTATACCATATGTAGCTATTTTATCTGGCTATTGATCAGTTTAACCCAAACTTATTTTGTTATCTTTCCTTTGTTTTATAGTTGCAGTATATCAATTTTAGGAAAAGTGTTTTCTGTTATTTGTATTTGTTCAATGGCATTTTGTAAGGAGGAAGTAAATTGATTCCATTCCGATGTAGGGTTCGAACCAAGGCACAAAGACCAAACAATCTGTGCTTGGAGTGGCTTCACTCAACATATCGGAACTCACATCTGCAGAGCAGGAGATTGAGCTCCACATTCCATTGTTACTTCCTGGTCCCCCTGAGTCTACTTTGTCGCTTCATGTATGTTGACTCGTATGCTATTTGTTTGATTTTTTTTCTCTCCCTTTAGAGAGCATCCTGTGCAAGACTCCATTTTCTGAACATAATGCCTTCCTTGCCATCGCCGCAACCACACCTCATTTTTTGTCGTCTACAAATCCTTTTTTGTGCCGACTTAATCACACATTTGACATAACCCTAAGTCACACTATGAATCTTTACTTAATTCAAGAATGGGACTCACAAAGATGTTCATTTTGCAGTTGGCACTCAGTATATCGGAATTGAGATCTCCACAAGATTCTTCTGATACGGTCCAGAATTCACCGAGTGGTGCATCCTCACCTCGGTCAGGAGATGTTAATGTTATTCCTCCTGAGAAAGAAGAGCTTTCTGCACTAAAAGCCGGATTGCGAAAGGTGAAAATTTTAACAGAAATTGTGTCTGCTCGGAAGTCTAAAAAGGCATTCCCAGACGACAATGGTAGCGAGGGGAAGTGCTCTGCTAGGAGTGACAATGTAGAATATGGTTATCCATTTGACACAGATTCTCTTGATGATCTTGACGAAGTGGAAGACATCAAAGATGATACTAACGCCAGGAATTCGTTCAGTTATGGCACATTAGCTTCTGTTAATAATGCTGGATACGAGATGAAGATATATGGAGAAAATGAAGATTGTGTCTACTACAATCACCGGAGATCAGATGTAGGTTGTTCTCATGCAGAAGATAAACTGTTATCCATTTCTGAACTTTCCATGTCAAAGAGGAGTTTTCTTCCATGGAAAAAGAGGAAATTGAGTTTCAGGTCTCCTAAATCCAAAGGGGAACCATTGCTCAAGAAAGCATATGAAGAGGGAGGGGATGACATTGACTATGATCGACGGTTACTGAGTTCCTCGGATGAATCACTCTCTGCCAGTGTAAGCATCACATACCACATTAATCTGTTTATAAATCATTGGTATGTTTCTTTTGATTCTTATGTGTTGCCTTTATCTGTTCTGATTGAGGGATCATTTGATAGTAAATCATGCCGGATCATCAACTTCTCTATCAAAGTTTATCAAATTCAATGGGATCCATAAATGCCATGTGTCCTAAATAATTGGACATAGAAATTCTCTTGGCATGAAACGTAGGACAAATTATTTACATTGAATTTTGGTTCTGTGACTAGAATGTTGTATTTGCTTTATCTTGTAGATAATTTAGTCCGTTTAGAAAAAATAATTGAAAATGTTGTGATGCTTTTCTTGTAGAGGCACAATGGGGATGATGGACGAGCTATGAACCGAGAATCAGTATCAGATTTTGGTGATGACTGCTTCATCATAGGAAGCTGGGAATCAAGGGATCTAGTTAGTCGAGACGGGCACATGAAGCTTACCACGCATGTTTTCTTCGCATCCATTGATCAGAGAAGTGAGCAAGCATCAGGTGAGAGTGCATGCACAGCTCTTGTAGCTGTTATTGCCGACTGGTTTCATAAGAACCAGAACATGATGCTGATCAGGTCTCAGTTTGATAGCCTAATCCGAGAAGGCTCTCTCAAATGGAGAAACCTTTGTGAAAACCGCGTCTATCAGGAGTGTTTCCCTGACAAACATTTTGACCTAGAGACAGTTCTTCAAGCTAAGATTCGGCCACTTGCTGTCGTGCCAACAAAATCGTTCATTGGATTCTTTCATCCCGAAGGCACCGATAACGACAGTGACTTTGACTTTTTTAGTGAAGCTATGTCTTTTGACAGCATCTGGGATGAAATCAGTCGAACAGGATCGAACTGCTCAAGCAATGCAGAACCTCAGCTATATATTGTAAGTTGGAACGATCACTTTTTTATCCTGAAGGTTGAACATGATGCTTATTATATAATTGACACTCTCGGTGAGCGTCTATACGAGGGATGTCAACAGGCTTACATCCTCAAGTTCGACGAGAGAACATGCATCAACCTGGTTTCTAATGCGACCGAGGATTCCACCGAGTCCGAGAATAAGGACCGAGCAAAGAGAAACACTGCAGTGGAAGGGGAACTTGTATGCCGGGGAAAGGAGTCGTGCAAGGAGTACCTTAAGAGCTTCCTGGCCGCAATTCCAATCCGGGAACTGCAAGCCGATATTAAGAAAGGTCGCGCATCGTCAACTCCATTGCATCAATGCCTCCAGATCGAGTTCCATTTCACTGAATCAGCCACTCTATCGACAACCACAGAGAGTCTCCTTCAGCTCCCTTGGCCAGTTCAATCAGACGCGGCATTTACACCTGCACCACTTGTTGTCTCATAGCATCCATTAGGTCTGTTTGGAAAAGCATTGTGGACTTTCGATACGCTAAGGCATCGCGGAACCGATAAACATCTCTGCCAATGTCTCTTTCGATATCGACTAACTATCGGCACTTCGTTTTTGCTGTGAGTTGAAGTGTTCACTGCCTGGTATGTGTACTGAGTCCAATTGGAGTACGAGCACCAAATGAACTACTGTAATTTATATTATTATTTTGGTTAAATATCGTGGATAGTCAAATTATCTGTCAATGAACTTGTTTACGTGGGCGTTCTCTAAAGATCGTTGATAATTGAGATGAAAAGGGTCTGAAATGTATACAGAAAGTGAGTTGGATTGGTCACAGAACGGATCTCAAGGTCATTTCAACGTTCAAGTTAGGATTAGATTTATTTTGAGATGGTATGTTAAAGAAGGAAGATGGAGATCAATCGTAGAATCTGGTAAAAGGTTTTGAGAATTCAGGGGAATCGTTTGTTATGATCTTATATCAGATCTGATTGTTGTAACTGTTTTCCTATTGATACAGTGTTACATGTCAGTGGGGGCACCTAGAAGATCAGACTACGAGAAAAATGAGGTGTTGGGATTAGGAGTTAAGATTGAAAGATAGTGTAGGAACTTAAGACTAAGCTAGAAGGGATTTCAGAATTTATATCGAGATAGGGGTAGATCAGATTCTCTAGAAGGGATGTCAGAATTTATATTGAGATAGGGGTAGATCAGATTCTCTAGTTAATAAAATAGTGGATCAGAGGATGGAGTACTTGTAATTACAATTAGATTGTGATCGTAATTTGATCGTAATTGATTACGATCTCTTTATGAGTTCAGTGTCTCCCATATGTTATAATTTGGGTAGAGACCGATGGCTAGAGATCGCTCGGAGGCCGTGCCTCGCTTGATGCCCGATAGCCTGATTATTTATCCATCGCTGACGACTTTCAACTATACGTTCCGATCTAAATTATAATATAAAGAGAAAATAAATTTAGTAAAAAAACTCACAATTAATTATGAGAGATTATAATTACAATTATAAATGATCTATTCTCTTATCTAATTTTGTTTTTTTTTACCAGAAAATCTGGCTAGTTAGTTAGAGACACGTAATTAACTTATCCTCGGTTAGCTTTGCATTTATAGAATGAGTGTCGTAGGTAATTTGACCCTCCGTATTGTATCTTGACTGACAGTTGTATCCTTCATCACATCAATTATATTAAATTGAAAATGAAGTACGAAGCTTATGTTATATTAATTTAATATAGATTTGCATAATTTTCTCCACGTGGAATATTTCCGTTCCACAAAGATGGGAAGGTGTGACTCATTTCGTATGTTAATTCATGTTACTTTCTATTTTATTTTTATTTTTATGGAACGGATAATGCTAGAAATCGATATCCCTCCGAAAGATAAACAGTCACGTGTCGCCCGTCAACTACCGCTAACGCCGTCACGTTTGCCCACTCCGCACGTGACGACTTCCGGCATCGAGTCCTCACCTCTCCGTCCAATTATTTCCAGCCACGTGCACGGACAAGTCGTTACTTCAATCCCCTGAGCGAGGCTGTGTAGGATCGATTAAAAGTTTAATTCCTATTGGTTGTACAGATGGGTCCCTTTGTGAGTTACCAATGATGTGTGACATTTTATTAGAGTGGGGCTAGGGAGAACAGGGGATTGGACATTGGATGCTAGGGCGCAAGTTTGAATTCAACGCGAGTTCCGGCGTTTACTTTGACGTCGTTAGGATTTTAGAGGCGGTGCAGCTACGCGCTCCGTTGAATCTTCCCCCTTTCCTATTTCTTCTCTTTTTCGCTTTTTAGTCGCGATTTCGTCGGCGGATCCCAGAGCTGGAAGAAGAATTGAGATGGCGGAGCAGGAGGAGATGAAAGGCGGAGAGGTTAGGCAGGAGAAGGCGGCAGGCGAGGCGGAGGCCGTCGCCGTCGAGCTCACGGCGCCCGCTGGTTGGACTAAGAAGGTTTTCTTTTTTTTCTCTGTCTCTCTCTCTGAGGAACTCCCGATCTCTTCTCGGCGTAGCTCTTCTTGTTTGCAATTCTGTTCCTTTCGCTTTCTCGTGCCCTTAATTTGTTCTGCTTGTTGCCTTTAGCTGCAATTGTGTGCTCAGGTAATTGGTCGATTCTGTGGTGCGCATTCTAGGGTTTGCTCGCTTCATGGCGGCTTGCTTATTTGTACTAACAGTAGGGTGTTTTAGGGTTTTTGAGCAGGTGAATTTAGTGATTGAGCATGGTGTTCTGCTTGTTCTTCCAGGACTAGTAGATTGGTATAACATAGCCTAGGGTTTTGGGCATATTTGATTTGCTTGCCATCATCGCTTATCCTTTTTTTTTTTTTTTTGAAAAAAAAAGAAGAAAAAAGGTTCATATGATATATTGGAATTAGCTTGTAAAAAAAAGGATGGCTTTAGTTGTATTGGTAAAAAGGAGATCCTTGTACTTCCAAACACAGTTAGATACTTCAGTTTTTTGCTAAGTTTGATCTCTTGCTAACCTACTCTGGATTTTACTGTAGCATTGGTTCAACGTGAAACGTCCTCTTGTGCATGATTCAGTTTGACAAAGCATTAGATATAATTGACATATTATTCACATATAATCTATTAGATGCATGCCAGATGTTATGTTCATTTTGCAATGGTATTCTATATATAGTGTTATAAAGAAAAGATTTGCCAACCTTTATACAAACAATGAGATTGCCATACAATTAATACTACTTGAACAATTGAGCAATAAAATAATAGAAAAGAGAATATGATATGAATATGTTCAAAGATATATTCTATGTAGCTAGAGTGCTAGACAAGTTGAATAAATTGGATTTGAGGATTTGAAAGGGACAGATGGAGATCAAATAAAATTCTATTTAAATAGCCAAAATCAATTTAAAAGATCTGGATATAACTTGCTATATAACTTGATCACCAATAGATGAATAGATCATGACTTGTTTTTATTTTTTTTATATATTTTTTTCATTGGTTTTTGAATAGATAAGTCTGTGAACAAATTAACAACTTTGTTGAATCATTTTGACCAAAGAGATTTATGATTTGAGTCAACTTATTCTATAGATTCAATCGTTTATTATGAGTATGAGTTTTCTAGTCATGTTTTGGTACTTCTAAGTGACCTTTTTTATGGTATTGTTTTTAATTGATAAATGCTATTTTCTTTTTTATGTTCAATATTTTCTTTTATCATATAATATCTATTTTTTATAAATCAACTCAACAGAATTTTGTCAACGGCTCCTACTGTATATCACTCTGATTTATTGGGGCTATGCCATCCTTTTTATTTGATTGCACTCGTCATGTTCATACTATGGAAAGACAGGTTGCAGAATAACTTTATGTCACTATTAGCAGTAGATTTGTGTTTTCTCATGTTTTCGATTTCCTAGAAAGCATGGCATTCAATTGTGGCTTTTCGCTTCAAACTTACTAAACTGTAAATGCCTATTGACTCTTTAGTTGCAGCAGACTGAATAATTGCCTTCTTGTACTCTTTTGTTGAAGCACCATGAACATGAAGTTTAAAGATCTATTTTGGAATACATTGAAGATGGATGTTTGTTCCACTAACCATTTTTAAGCAATGATATGTAAGCCAGTCTATGCCTGTTAGTTTGTTCTCCTTTTGCTTTCATTCATTAGGCCGAAAGCTGTGTTCTGTTTGTTTTCTCCAAACAGTTGACGGTTGAATAGATATTTCACAATGTTGTACAAAATGAAATCTGTAGTTTAAGTTGTTGGTACCCATATGTTTGCCCTTTTTTCCCCTGGACCTTTTTGTGCTCGGGCAATAACACAAGTGCAGGTTGAGTTTGTTAGTAGAATAAAGAGTAGTAGACAATAACAGCAAACAAACAAATTGATAATCTGAATTATTTGTTGTTGATAAGACGAATATAATATGCCGATGAACATCCTATTGAATTTCCTGCAAACTCATCTTACTACTTTAGTATCCAGATCTTTTAAGCTATTTTTAATTGTGTTTAGTTTTCTTCAGTCTTTCTCTGCCCCTAGTTCCTTCAACTTTAAATGATTCAACAATCTAATTATTAGCTCAATTGACTGTTTTTGAATAAATCCATATGATCTTAATCAAATTCTCTTTTTCTAATCAATTGAAGTTTCACCTAACTTTTTTTTGTAAAAGTTATTCTTGCAACTCACATATTCATCTTAGCATTTATTTTCTGCTACATTATTTTTGGTGTTTCATAATTCCCTAGCACTCTTTACCATAAAGGATGATTAGTTGCACTATTGTCTTTGAACTCTTTTTTAGTCTAAGAAGCACACGACAATTGCAAGATTCTGGAAGTTCTTTTCTATTTTAACCTCTACAATAAATTTAAGATACTTGTCAGAATTCTTGTTCATTCATCTTAGCATTTATTTTCTGCTACATTATTTTTGGTGTTTCATAATTCCCTAACACTCTTTACCATAAAGGACAATTAGATGCACTATTGTCTTATGAACTCTTTTTTAGTCTAAGAAGTACACGACAATTGCAAGATTCTGGAAGTTCTTTTCTATTTTAACCACTACAATAAATTTAAGATACTTGCCAGAATTCTTGTTCATTCAATTTAAATATCCTCTCACTTCCTTACTCTTGTTGAAACTACATTTCATGTATCCAACTTATTACAAAGTTCTTAAGTCATAGAAACCATGCCACAGAATTGCATGATATTTCTCTATTAATTGCCTTCAAAGAAATCTGCACTTGATTTTATCTATTTTTTCTAGTAAGGAGAACATTTTCACTATTAAAAGTAATGGTTTGTTTTTTTTCTCCTTTAAAAAATGAATAATAGATGTTTTTTGTACCAACTCCTCTGAGAAGAGGACTGCTAGTTCTTTGTGACTCGAATAGCATTGGGAGCCATTTCTATTTACCATGTTTAGCTGCCCTTTGGAAGGAATGTTCTTGTTTTCCCTCTTATTGACAAAAGTAGTATCAGGTTTTGTCTATCTATTAGGGGTGAGCAGTCAACCCGCCAAACCGACCAACCCGCTTATACCGACCCGAATCGAACCGAAAAAAAAATCCGCCGGATATAGGGCCGGATGTAGGGTCCTGATATTGCATTATCTGATCTAGTAGGGCGGGATAATTTTTTATTCCAATAACCGAACCAACCCGATCTGCGATCACCCCTACTTGTAGTAACTACTATCGATAAGTTGTTACACGTTGTAGTAGTTATTGTCGATATGCTACTACACGTTGTAGCAGCTACTGGCGATTAGCTGTTACAACGTGTAATGAATAATATCTATTATCATTTTAAAATTTTTTATTTTTTTATATTTATATTTTATATTTCATTGGATATGGGGTCGGATATCCAAATAACTGACAACCCGTTGGATATCTGATACATAATAACTGCCGGATAGGACCGGATGTAGGTCCTGATATTATATTATCTGATCTAGTAAGGCCGGATAATTTTTTATCCTAATAATCGAACCAACCTGATCCCTGATCAACCCTACTATCTATTCCTCTAGAATTTATATAGAAAATTTACAATAGTGTAATCTTTTTGTTCTTTTTTCTGCTCACAAACCGAATGCACCACAATATAATCTGTGTTTCTATTGACTATCGTTATCCTATCCAATTTGAGTAATCTTTTTCTTTGGAATCATCTCTTAATTTGCTACAGTGTACTATGTGATAAACTTATCTTGATCATCAAACAATTTCCATTTCATTTTTTTTTTTTTTTGCCACGCTAGTTATATGTTTGTGATGTATGCCAATAGTTCATGCCGAGTGAGGGTGGAACACCAAGAAGGAATGAGATTGTATTCATATCACCAACTGGTGAGGAGATTAAAAACAAGAGGCAGTTACAGCAATACCTGAAGGCACATGCTGGCGGCCCGCCTGGATCTGAATTTGACTGGAGAACTGGTACATTTTCTCACACGTATCATACCTGCTAGCTTACGTGATTCGAATCGGTGTCTGCTTCTTTTACTGAATTGCGTTGACGTCAGGTGACACTCCAAGGCGTTCAGCCAGAATCAGAGAGAAAACCAAGGCTGTCGAGACCCCAGAAGATGAAAAGCCTAAAAAGCGAGAAAGAAAATCAAGCTCAATGAAAGAAGCCAGGGAGAAGGATGCTGAAGGAGATGAAGCTTCCCCTGTGAAAGAGGAGGGTGCTGTCACAGAAGCTAAAGAGGATGTTACCATGCGAGAAGTTGAAGTACCTGCTGATTTCCAAACTCAAGTAGGTGATGAGGCAAACGAAGTCATAGATGAAATACCTGTTGATGTCGAAACTAAAGTAGATGATGGTGCAAACAAAGTCATAAATGAAGTGCCTGCTGATGTCGAGACCAAAGTAGATGGTGATGCAAACAAAGTCATAAATGAAGTGCCTGCTGATGTCGAGACCAAAGTAGATGGTGAGGCAAACAAAGTCAAAGATGAAGTGCCTGCTGATGTTGAAACCAAAGTAGATGGTGATGCAAACAAAATCAAAGATGAAGTGCCTGCTGATGTTGAAACCAAAGTAGATGGTGATGCAAAAGAAGCCATAGCTGAGGCTGTTGCAGCTGGGGAATCACCGAATGAAAAGAATGATTCTGTCCTGGAAAGCAATGGAAGTGCCGACAATAAAACCGAGGCTGTTTCAGAGAATCACAAAGAAGTGACACCTGAAGTTGTACCTACTGCACCTGTAGCAGAGAAACATGATGGAGAGTTTTCAACAGGTAATAGCAAGCACAAGGAAGATGCAGAAGCTGCAGTCATGTCGGAGCCCCCTTCGACTAGTTGTGGGGAAGCTCAGCATCTGCCAAAAGCTTCTCCTGTTAACTGCTAAAACTTAGATATTCAGCCATACTGTGACCCGTCACGCCGCATCCTTTGTGAAACTTTTTTTTCTTCTTCTGGACTGATGAACTTATTGACAGCTAGAGTTGAGTAGTCTAGCTGCTCCCAATAACTTGTATTGTATTGAATAGCTGAGACATGTTGCCATGCAAAGTAACATTTGAACAAGTTCTTGTATTATTCACTATTAATGTAGGACCTAATCCTTGACAAATTAGTTAGATGTATCTTTAGCATCTATCTTCTAATTTAATCTTATGCTCCCAATTGTGTTTGCAGTTGATGCCTAATAATACAGTGTTAAAGAAAAATAGCTGTTGAATTTCAATTCTGAGCGCTAGTTATTCGCTTGGGTTTATGCCAGGCATCATCGACTACAAGAAGACAGACTTAGAGGAATTCAGCAAATTAGTGTCTATCAGTTCATTCTATTCCATTACAATTCATTTCATTCTCTCCTATCAACTATGACTCGAAGCAATCAACAGAGAGATCAAATCAATATCTTTTCTAATATTCATATCAGTCTTCACAGGTTTTAGATACATGCCATTTTTATTTCCATGTGTTTTTTACAATTGAGCCATGAAAAGACTCCAGCTCTGATATCACATTGACAAAGTTGAAGCTTAGTTTTCAGATGTCAGCAACGGATGCAAATCTAATACTGAAATCAAAGTTGATGCAAGTCAACTCTATCGCGTTTGCTATCAGTTTCATCGTGAGTGCATATGTACCCTATAACAAAAACACATGAGCAAGAATAAATCTGGAGCAAAAATTAGAAACAGGCCGACTACAACGTGAATTTAACAATAAAACTCAGATAAATCATGATGTGTTATTCAAACAGACAAAGCATAATAGCAGCACCTCAATGGTTGATAGGTTGTCTTGTTTAGGACACTTTAGAATGAGAGTGATCTCAAATAATGCCTATAGGTATAGATGAGCTCCCACACAAGGTTTCAAGTTAAAATGGTTACAAGATGATTTCAATGCTGCAGCCAACAAGTCAAAATTCATTTTGTTGGGCATTTTGTGCAATTCAGCACCCACCAAGCTAATTCAGGAATTCAAGTTAGGAGTGGCTCGAAATGCACATATGAGGTTTCAGAATTTCATGTGAAGATAATACAACAAATTGGTTTCGGAATCAACATGTTAAAAGTAGAAGTCAAATGCAGAAATAAGTTAAATCATCATGAAATTCTATAAACCTCTCTGAAGCCATACTCTCGAATTAAAGTAAATATTATTAACCGGTAATCGGAAAAAATTAAGTTGCTCACACAAAAACTTTAAACATGGCTACTTACTGGAGGTGCATATGATGGCAAAGTCTGCTGATGAGATAATATGAAATCACTGTTTAAGATTGGGCAGGATGTCTCTTCACAAAGATCATGAGTTTCTTCGTGAACAAGAAAGCCAAAATACTTGACATCAATTACCAACATCCCTCCAGAGATTGGAGCTCCTGTTCAGAATATTGAAGTGATGAACTTGTGCTTCAAAAAGATAGACCAATTTCTATTGGCTATCACTACAATTAATTGCAAAACAGTTGCACAAGTTGAGCATACTACTATCTGCTTCTTGCTTCTTTAGATATAAATGATAGACGAGTAGTCAACATTTTAATTAAAAAAACAAGCCCATTCAACAGGATTCTACAGGGAGCTACATGGCAAATTGCACCTGCAGATCTTGTGCTTATGCAACAAATAACCTTTCTGCTATAAAACCATCAGTTATCATATTACCATCTGACAGCTACCATGGCAAAGTATTCTTAATTTAATCTGCATAATGAAACATGTGCTGTATACTGACAATTAAATGATAACAAAACCCAAACACAAAACACAGAAGAAGAGGAATAAGATTTGAAAAATTAAAATGTTTTTTATTTGATTCTATGGTTCGAGAGTCTCACTGTTTTTTTATAGACAACTCACATGCTTGAATGGTTGTCCCAGTCTTAGAGCACCTAATCCAAATGGACATAGCACCTCCTGAGTTTCACTTTGTCTTTGAGTTTTAAAAGTCAATTTAATTCTACTGTTGGTGTGTTTAAGAGCCTCCAATTTAACCTATATGCTCCTTTTATTGCTTAATTTTTTTTTCACACATCTACATACATATATGTGTGTGTGTTGTATAGACACACACAATGAAAAGGCAGGAAAAAGAATGAGAGAAGTGATAAAATAATTGTGGGTATTCTTGATGAGTACGTACGTAATACATATATGCATACACACAATGAAAAAGTAACAAGGGTAATTGTGGTTATTCCTGATGAGACTGCCTTAGGGAAGTGATAGGCCTCTTCTCAAGTGTTATTTGGTAAAATCAGGGAATATTTGCCAAACACAATAAACGAAGGATCATTAGTGTGCTCCCTTAAGAAATGAAAACCAGTATACGGTGATCCTATGGTTCCAGCCTTGATCACCTACTTTGTATAAGCATTGTAGATACTAATGCCTGTCTTTCAGAACAATTAGAAGATAATTGGAGGATTATTGTATATACTATACCTTTCCTAATGATAAAAGCATACTTGAATTAATCATGAAATTTGATAAATTCAAATGTGTATTGAAGCCTCTAGTCCCATGTGTTATACATCTCATTAAACTTGTTTCTTTTCCCTTTGTTGCTGTTTTTTACTGGAAGTTCCAAAAATTTCCAGCAACTCAAGCTTGAGCAGTGGTAGAGTTAGACAATATATCTTGGGCAAAAAGTTTCAAGGAAATCGTTTTGCATCAACAGCAAGAAATATTTATCCTTAAGAAAGCTTTCCAGAAATACCTTGCCTGTTACCTTTGCTATATTTCTGAATCCACCTCCTCCTATTCTAACAACATGTGGCAGTGTACATTCTCATGGGGTTACATACCGATACGGTATGTTATGAGTAGACCCAATAGGGAGGTGGAAGTCAAAGTCAAAGTGAGGTGGCAGTCAAAGTCAGAATGAGGTGGCAATCAGGGTCAGAGTGTAAGCAGACGGCCAAGTTGCTCTCACCGAGACTCAGCTCCTCACTCCTCAATGCTAAGGCATTCAGTAAGGAGTCGGTCTGCTTCAAAGTCAGTCGAACTTAAGGGCCTCGGCGCTCTACACCTCAATGCAAAGATATACAAAATAAATTCGATCGGCCCCAATGGCCGGTCAGGCTTACAGGGCATAGTTCCCTATCTTAGCACTAAGGCAACTCTCAGCATATGGTCAGTCGGCCCAAGTGTCAGTCGGGTTTATAGGGCATAGCTCTCTATCTCTCAGCATATGTCTGATTGGCTCAAGGGTTGGTCGGGTTTACAGGGCATAGTTCCCTATCTTGCAGCACTAACGCAACTCTGAGCATATGGTCAGTCAGCTCCAGAGTTTATCGGACTTCCAAGACTATGACCGGTCGGTCACAACGTCTGTCAAGTTTATGAGGCTCAGTGCCCCCACTTAACAATTCTAAACCTGGTCAGTCTAAGAGTCTGTCACACTTAAGGGATTTAGTTCCTCATTTCTATTGTCAATCTCTCATCATACAGTCGGTCAGCTATTAGATAGGTCGGACTGCCTCCAGGGGCAGCATTGTCAGCAAATCGCAACAACCCGTCAGAGAATAATAACTACTTATCAGAGAAAATTCTGTTGCTATAATATATACATACGATGGAACCTTCCTCGAAGGGTAGCTATACATCTTCCATCATCCATCATTTTGACGGCATATTCTCTCAACTGCTTCATTGATGGCAGAAATTATAAACAGTGATTCATATATCGGTAACGACCTCGAAGGATGGCTATATATCTTCCATCACGTCGTCTCATTATTGTGAAGGTTATAAGAGGTAGCATAAAAGGGATTTTCTCCGTTGGTCAGGTATGCAAAAAGGTCCACACGCCTTACATTGCACCACACATCTACTGTTCATTTTCGTATCCACTTTTCGCTTGCCCATTGTACTGACTTGAGCGTCGAAGGGTCTATGCCAGGGACTCTCTCTGTGGTTCTCGCTCTAATGTTTCCTTTGCTCTCTTTGCGGTGTGCGCAAGGAGTGTCCCGGAGGCGTGCTAGGTGTTATTTTCTTCTCCATCCTAGAGTCTTCTCCCAGTCAACAACAGAGTCATCTGCCCAGCGCACCATCTCCACTGCTTTTAAATAGGATCACATACCTTTCTACAATTCACCTCTAGATGAACCTACCTATCATTTATTATCAGCATTGAGGTGTTATACTGTCTTCGAAGGGTATATCAATTTTTTTTTTTATTTGTTAAAACTGAAGGGGAGCCTTGGCGCAACGGTAAAGTTGTTGTCATGTGACCAAAAGGTCACTGGTTCGAATCCTGGAAACAACCTCTGGTAAAAAAGCAGGGTAAGGCTGCGTACAATGGATCCTTCCCCGGGACCCTGCATAGCAGGAGCTTCGTGCACCGGGCTGTCTTTTTTTTTTACTTGTTAAAACTAGCTCAATCATTGTCTCATAATCCTTATACCCGATGTAAAGTCAAGAAACACATTTGTGTATGCACTAAAAATTAGCAATTCTACAAGGTGCAAAGTGTCTAACTTACCAGCATTTGCTGTAATCTTAAATTTAGCTGGCTTGCCCCGTGCAATAGGATCAGGTGATATTTGAACACTGCTGACCTTCACCGGATAGTCTGCTTCTTTGTCTGCAGATGACAAAAATCTATTGGCAAACGATTTGTGCATAGTATACAAATGTTTCAGAAAAAAAAAAGAAAGATGATAGTTAATAGCTGGAGGATAATGATTGTGTAAATAATCAATGTAATTGTTATGGTAAACATAAAAAATAAAATGAGACCGTTCCAAGGCTGAAGTAAAAAACGATGACCAAGAGACTTAAATTGACCTTGGAAAAGGTGAGTCAACGTAAATAGAAACCACATCCAAGAAACAGAGAAAATCCATGCAATGAGACCAATAAACAAAGCCTCGTGGAGTTTCATTTGTACTGGACTGTTATATTACAAGGATTTCTTCAAAAATGATCAAAGTTGAAACAGAATAACTAGCTGTTAATGCACGATTTCCCCTCCACAAAGCATCATTGTAGGGTTCCATTTTTTACTTGACTGTAATATTGTAACTGAAAATCGATTCATAAAATTCCTTCTAAGACTAGTTTCTGTGATGGTATAGAGGGCAATCCCAATACCTCACCCGGACAAACCAAAACTATGACCCAAAAGGAGCAATTTTTCTGCAACATCTTCGACCAAATGGTCTAAACAACAACTACAATGCAGGACTAAAAACGATATACAAATATACAATGCCATCTCTAGAATGAGAAAGCAGAAAATGCACCCAAGTGGAAACAAATTGAACAAATCGATCCCCTCCTCCAGATATAATCAGCAACCAAACAACACGGAAGAGTCGTCGTGAAAGAAAACAAACCAAGGGAATCGAATGAACTATGCGCAAGAAAAAAAGGAGCAGCGAAAGGGAAACAGGTACTCACTGCAGTACTGGAAGTCCGTGGAGGCACCGTGCCGAGGGATGAGGAGTAGGAAGAACAAGGAGAAGGAGGCGGAGAAGAGTCGGTGGGAAGCCACGGACGCCATCGGTCGAATTCGATAGGGCGAAGGGGATTGGAGAAAAAGAAGCCCCTGTCCAGGTCTTTATATATGATTAAAATTTACAGAATTACAATTTTACCCTCGCTCATCAGGATATTTAACTTGGAATTTCACGACTTTATGAAAAGGACAGAATTAAATTATTCTAATTTTCAACAGCTTGATCGATTTTTGGCCGTCCGATTGAATTTATAATTAAACTGAAAAAAAAATAATATTTAAAGTATCTTTTTGTGGTTGGAAATGTGTCAGGATTTTATGGAGGGATGGAGGACAATTTCGACCACAAAAAAGTTAGATTTATTTTTTTTTGGATTAGGCCGCCAACTAACACAAAGGTTTTACTTTTAAAATTAGTTTTTAGCTAAATATAGTATAAGACAATAATCTTATAAAAGAATTTTTTTTCTAAAATACTATTAAAGGTATCTCCTATGGCTAGATCCAACCCTGGGCAGGATCTGAATCGGACTCAGCTCGGGCCTGAAATTGGGTTAACTCGACCTAGTTCTCGGGTTGGATGTCAGGTATTTGTTGACCTGGTTTTCAAGTAGGATGCCAAGTAGATTACGATTCTAACCCAAATTAACTGCCTTCGACGTGTTTTTATTTTTTGTTTTTTATTTTAATTTCTATTAAACAATGAAATCGATTTTATATATATATATACACACTGTTTTTATATGTTAGTTAATTGTTTAATAACTAATTAGTAGTTCCATTTGATAATTAGATAAAGAGATGTTTATTTATTTATTAATTAATTTATAATAGTTTATCTCTAAATAATTTTATATATTAATTAATTAATTAATTAATAACTAATCAATAATTATTTTACTATATAATTATTCCTAATAAGTCCATCAAGTCCGACAAATAATTTTATAAATCAATATTTTTTTAAAAAAAAATAATATAATAATTTTGAACCATGGTGAACGGTATACGAACTGTGAACTATATACGAATCGTGAACCGTAACTATCTTAGACGATTAAGGATCGACCCCTTAGGAGTTGTTAAATCGGTGGTTCTGAACTGTTGATGTAGGTTCAACTCATGATGAAGCTCAATTTGAGTCTTCAAACGGTCATAACTTTTGATTTAAAAATCAGAACCAAACTCTATCTATCGCCATAAGTGCATAATTTAAAAAACCCTACATTTTTTACAAATGAAACCATAATCATCAAATTTTCAATCCCAAATTCCACCTTTTATACCCTCTTCAAGGTCTTTTTGTTATTTTTGGTATTTTTTAATTTTTTTTTTTTGGTATTTAGGATAATTTTAGTATTCTTGGTATTTTTTAGAGAAGATTTATCTTGATCCGTGTCTTGATTTGAGTTAAGATCATTAAGTTAATTACTTTCCTTTTCAGATAAAAGTCTATTTCCTTTCTTTACAAGATTGAAATTAAGATATGTCAATTGTAATTTCTTTCCTTATTTAGGTTTTAGGTGGTAGTCTATATAAGAATCCTGTTTAGATGTAGAGGAATCAACCCTCTAATTTTAATAAAAATTTCATTTTGTAAGGTTCTTTTTCTTGTCTTCTCCTCAATTTCCCTTTTCTCATTTGTCTGGAGGATAATTGTTATCCTATCTGGCACCAATTGGTATCAGAGCACGAGAAGGTCATCGTCAGATCCAATGGCAAGTCGTCGTGGTCATAGTTGCGGTTGCCACAACAGGCAAGCTTCAACAGAGGAAACTGAGCCTTATGGTCATAACATCCAAGACATAATGATGATTCAAGATTTACGATGGTAAATTGCCAATTTAACCTAGTGTATAGCGGTGCGAGATCTCGAAGATCATGAGATTTTAGATTGTGGATCGGAGTCTTCCTTCAAGAACTCATATCATTGGCGGGACTCTTCCTCAGGAACGTCGCGAATGAGAGGAGCCTACTGGTGACTTTAGATTTGAGATTTGCTTAAATTTTATGATTCGTTGCGAGTAGAGGACTTCAATGACTGATCAACGAAGTAGAGCAGATCTTCGACTACAAGCGAGTTCTAGATCGGATGAAGGTAAAGTTAATTGCCATGAGACTCAAAGGGCGAGCATCAACATAGTGGAAACAGATGTGATGCTTTCGAAACAAACAAGGTAAATCCCAAATAACTAACTAGGAAAACATAAAGGAAAACATAAATCTCACCCTTTGATAAATTAAAGAAATAAATACTAAGTACATGTGCTTGTTATTATATCAGGATTAAGAGTCGCACATCCATAAAAGGAACAATCTCAAATGGTCCTGCTCTATACACATAGTGTACTAGTGTAATTTTATAGTCAGGATAAATTAGTACCAAATTACACTACAACCATTTCAATGGTTTGTCTCAATCCTTCTTGGGTGTGAGCTTCTATTTATAATTTATAAGAAACTGATAACATGATCTTCTGTATGACACCACACACCATGCTATCTACAATATAAATTAAATGGACAACTGCATTTAACTAAATGTAGTCATTTGACCAATGTGATTCTCATTTCAAAATAAGTGTTTATACAAAAGCTAGGCTTTTAGTATACATTCTAACAGTTGCAACCTCACATATAATTAGTAACTAAGTAGCAAAATAAGTTACTACCATTATTATTTCACTATCATTATTTTTTGATGAAATTTTGACGAGATCCTATTACACATGTTACTATATCCACAAATGACATGGAAATAAAGAGTATACTAAACATTCAATTTCATGATTGAATTAGAAAATACACCGACACAATAACAACAAATACAAGTCACTTACTAAAAGTATGAAATATAGATATCACACCATTCTCAAACATCAACTACTAATAAGCTCACATTTCATAAATAGTACATAGGAGTCATTGACTTAACAGAATACAATAACAAAAAAGGACCATCAACGCAACAACATGCCACGAATACTGCCGCTTGATCGAGTACACCTTCTTGTCGATACATCCTCACTTCTTCTTTGTTCTATCATCCCCTTTTCCTGTATATTGGAAAACATATTAGTTGTTTTTAGAATAATCATAATCTTTAGTTCAAATATATGAGTACATGCTCGTTAAAGAAATTTCAATGATTTACTTGTAAATCAAATAGTTTCACACTATTTCACAAAACAAAAGCAGAGTTAGTTAATGGCTTCTTTGCAACTGCGTCGGTTATGGTCTCGCCCATGACATCGACCACACTTTGTCACACGTTTTTCGACTTGTGAAGGTATCCTTTGAGTTCTTCTTCTGCCTGGTTGGCTTCGAACATCAGGAGCACTGATTACAAATGAGTGCTCTAGATTGGACTCATACATGTGACATGTAGGGATTGGATTTAAGATTCCTCTGTAGCTTTCACGATACAACTCTATCTTAAAGTATTTGTCACAGAAACTATATAATGACAAATATGACTTTGTCTCTATTGCTGCACATGTATGTTTGCATGGAAACCTATTAACCTGCCATGGTCTGCATGAGCAAGTCATAGCAGACAAATTAACATCAAATGATTTATCCCCATCCACAACCTCAAAACTCCAGTCGCATGCCTTATGTAGTTTCAAGCTGTGAGATTCAGCATATGTTTTTGCAAGAGCATTCTCCTTTGATAGACTCAATCTTTTAACCATCCCCATTGTTGCTTCACGTCGTCTGTGCATCATGTCCATAATTTGAATGCTTATATGGTCCACCATGGGCACAATAGGAAGAAACCGTGTTGTTTAAACCCAATTATTCCAAGATTCGGCTATGTTATTATTCATGACACCCCACCAATTTCCTAGAAAACATGCATTTGCCCAACTTTCTGGACACGAAGATACTATGAAGTCTTTAGCATGTGGCATTGATCGTATTATATGTTGGGGCAATTTCCTTTGGTCAAGTTTGACCAATTTGACTAAGCTTAAGTTGAGTCAAGCTTGAGTCGGGATTTGAGTTTTGATGTTTGACAATATAAGGAGATTAACAATATAAGGAGATTGCTGGAGCAATCGTCTGGTTATGGAGATGGTCAAAGGGTTGACCAAGTTGATAAGAAGACAAGTCAAGTAGGTCAGGGATGGCAGGAGACTTGACTGAGTAAGTCCTAACTGGAGGTTAGGCGTCTGAAAGTCCTAACTGGAAGTTAGGTAGTGGTGAAGTCCTAGTGAGGAGCTAGGCAGGGGAAAATCCTGGTGAGGAGCCAGGCAATTGGAAAGTCGAAGTGTGATCTTAGCAATGGAGAAAGTCCTGGTGAGGAGCCAGGCAATTGGAAAGTCCAAGTGTGATCTTGGCAAAAGAGAAAGTCCTGGTGAGGAGCCAGGTGTTGGTGCAACATCCCTCAGGTCAAGGTTGACCTGGGTGACCAAGCTGAGTCTTGGTTTGAGTTTAGATGTTTGACAATAAGAAATTGATTGAAGAAGAGTCAAGTAGGTCAAGGTTGACCGGATACTTGACAGGGAAGTCCTG
Source organism: Zingiber officinale (assembly GCF_018446385.1). Taxonomy (NCBI): domain Eukaryota; kingdom Viridiplantae; phylum Streptophyta; class Magnoliopsida; order Zingiberales; family Zingiberaceae; genus Zingiber; species Zingiber officinale. The sequence continues at coordinate 14,652,334 of NC_055997.1, forward strand.
GTGAGTGAAGCCAGGCAGAAGGAAAACCCTAGTGAGTGAAGCTAGGTGAAAGTCCTAGTGAGTGAAGCTAGGTGAAAGTCCTGGTGAGTGAAACCAGGTGAAAACCCTAGTGAGTGAAGCTAGGTGAAAGTCCTGGTGAGTGAAGCCAGGCAGAAGGAAAATCCTAGTGAGTGAAGCTAGGTGAAAGTCCTGGTGAGTGAAGTCAGGTGAAAGCCCTAGTGAGTGAAGCTAGGCAGATGGAAAACCCTAGTGAGTGAAGCTAGGTGAAAGTCCTGGTGAGTGAAGCCAGGTGAAAGCCCTAGTGAGTGAAGCTAGGCAGATGGAAAACCCTAGTGAGTGAAGCTAGGTGAAAGTCCTGGTGAGTGAAGCCAGGAAAATCCGGATGGATCAAGGATGATCGGACATCTGGTGTTGGGAAGTCCAAGTAGGTCAAAGGATTGACTGGATACTTGGCACGAGGAAATACAGATAGGTCAAAGGGATTGACCAGACATCTGATGGAAGTCCAAGTAGGTCAAGGGAGTGACCAGATACTTGGCATGAATAGAAAAGTCTAAGTGGGTCAAAGGGATTGACCAGACACTTGGTGGGAAGTCCTAGCAGGTCAAAGGAGTGACCAGATGCTAGGCATGATGTACCAACAGGTCAAGGTTGACCAGATGTTGGTTTGAGAGGCTTGGAACTTGGTTTTGGGCAAAAACCAAGTGTTGGATCGATCAGTGGATCGATCCAGGCTTCTCCTAAGCGAACAGAGAGCCTCTGGATCGATCCGTGGATCGATCCAGATGTTCCAATCGATCAGTGGATCGATTGGGACGCGGCTGCTTCGCGCGATAAGCGCTGGATCGATCCGTGGATCGATCCAGGCGCTTTTCCAGAGCACAGAGGCACTCTGGATCGATCCGTGAGTCGATCCAAAGCCTCCCCGATCGATTGGGAACATTCGAATCGATCGGGATCCGACCGTTGGCGTCGATAAAGGCCGCATGCGTTCATTTCCTTCGGCATCTCTTCTCCGATTCACTCCAGATTTCTCGCCAGCTCCTCCACAGCACTCACAAAGCTCAAATCGCCAGTTCTTGAAGGATCTTGGAAGTTTTCCAAGTCAAGAGGCGGATCAAAGCCAAGAAGAGAAGCTAGGGTTAGGGTTTATACTCATTGTAAGCTTGTAAACTTGTATTTCTTGTATCCTTTCCCTCTCTTCTTGTATTAAGTCTTGTAGGGCTTCTCCGCCCTTGGTAGTTACCATAAAGGAGAGTTTTATTTAGTGGATGGTGTGTGTGTTGGTGTGGATCCTTGGATTAGTCACCTCTTGTGAGGTGGATACCAAGTAAACCAACCGTGTTAGCGTTGTGTGATTGTTTCTTTGTATTTCCGCTGCATATTCTTGAAGAAACAAGCAACGCCAAGCAACGCCAAGCAACGCCGAGCAACGCCAAGCACCGAGCGAACGCGACGAGCTATTCATCCCCCCCCCTCTAGCTACTTTTGGTCCTAACAAGTGGTATCAGAGCGAGGCCGCTCTTCACCGGAATCATCGCCGGAAGGGTCAAGCATAACAAGAAAAGCTAGAGGGTGAAGAAGTTGAAGCAAAAATTGTCAAAGTCAAAGATATCAAAAAGCTCAACTTCAAGATGCAATTCCAAGATGGACTTGGATTTGACACAAGGGTGGCTCCACCATACACTTTCACGAGTTTTGATTCTTGGAAATCAAGAATTAAAAATTTTCTTATGATGGAGATAGAGCAATGGTTTGCTCTAATGGAAGGCTTCGAGGCTCCAAGAAATTCAAAGGGAAAAGTTCTCAAGAGGAGCAAGTGGAGCCAAGAGCAAGTCCAAAGGTGCGAGGCAAATGATAAAGTGACCAAGCTTTTGGTAAATTTATTGCCAAGCACCATCCTTTGCAAAATTGGAGAATTTGAAGATGCAATGGAATTATGGAGCAAATTGGTCAAGCTTCATGAAGAGATCCCCTCCACTGTACAAGAGCAAGAAGTATCCAGAGAGGGTGACTCTTTGGAGCAAGACCAAGAGGAGGGCTCCGAGGTTGAGAGATGCTCAACCTCCGAAGAAGAAGAAATCCAAGAAGCTTCATCCTCAAGGGAATGCAACGAAGGGAACAAGGAGGGAGCATACTCCTTGTTTCATATTCAAGATGATGAAGCCTCCACCTCTAGGATTGAGGGGGAGCAATTCTTGGTGACACCGGATCAAGAAGAAGGAGAAGCTTCTACATCCGGGTCAAGAGAAGAAGGGGAGGAAGAAGCTTCTACCTCCACAAGTCAAGAAAAATCAAATGGAGGGGAATCAAGGTCCGATCAAGAGGAAGCTTCTACCTCCGGATCCAAAGGAAAAGATGTCACCCCTACACACAAAGGTATAAATGTTTCAATTAAAAATAAAAATCATATAATATGTTTTGAGTGTAGGGAAAATGGACACTACAAGAGCAAGTGTCCTAAATTGGCCAAGAAGAAGGGCAAAGTGGCACAAAAGGGCAAGGCGAAGCCCAAGGAGATCATCCCCAACACAAAGAAGAGCAAGGAGTATATTATATGTTTCTCTTGCAATCAAAAGAGGCATTACCGAAGTCAATGCCCCAAGGGGAAGAAGGTGGTCAAGGCTCAAGGAGGCACTAGTCAAGGGGGAGCCTCCAAGGTAAAGAAGAAGATATCTTTTATTGAGCCTACCCCCTTACATTATGGTGAAAAGCATGATAGTTCTAACTTTTATCATTTTAATGCAATTTACCATAAGAATAGAAAGCATGAGGGCTTTAAGGAAAAACATGTGCCCTACATGCCAAAACTACCCAACCTAAGGTTAGGGAGGTAGATAGACACTTGGGCGGGAACACTAAGGAAAATAGACACATGCCCAAGATCAAAAATGCTCATGGACCAAAACCTAAGGATTTAATGATAGAAAATCAAGTCTTGAGGTCAAGACTTGACAAACTAGAAAAGACCCTAAAAAGGATGGAGAATATCCTTAAAGGGCAAAATGAGCAATACCTAGGGCTAGGAGCACAAAGGTCATCCAATGGCTATAGAGGTTTGGGTTACAAACCCAAAGCTAAAAAGGATGTGCCTAGTTATCATAGGGTTCCATATAGCTATGGAACAAACCCTAAGTCTAGAGGTCAAGTCAAAGATACAAGGGAAGATATCCCTAGAAGTATCTTTGCAACCAAAGTGACTAAGACTTCTAAGAAGTCTAAGAAAGTCACTAACAAGGTCACAAGGGAGGCTATCCCTAGAGTTGACCTAGAAAGTGTGACCAAGGCTTCTAAGAAGCCCAACAAGGTCACTAGGAAGGTATCTAGGGAAGTTATCCCTAGTGAGTACCTAGAGCATCCAAGGAGCACCAATAGGTGTTGGGTTCCTAGGAGCATCTTCTCTACCCCATAGATGGGTTAGAGAGTGTCAACTCCGATTAGAAGGGTAGTTAACCTAACTTTGAGGAAATTGACACTCAAGGAGCATTTTCAAGGTTTTAGTTAACCTTTGAAAATGAAATGGACCTATTGATTACTTCTTGAAAGAGTAACATGTGTCTATTGGTGGAAAAATTGATTTTATCTTAAAAAGGCACAAATTAGAAAAATATGAGAAATACCAAGTTGGGACTTTGGTATTTTCTTAGTGTTACTCTTGTGGAAAAATGAAATATGCCAACATTTGAGGATATGTTTAATTATTAAGTGGCATAAACAAATCAAGAGAAATAAGAAATGTCAATTTAGGTTTTGACATTTCTTTGAAGTAGTTAGGGCAATCTAGGTTTAATGTTTTAAATTAAAACAAGTGGTATCGTTTTAAGTTAAAACAAGTGGTATATTTTGAGTTTAGCTAAGTAATTAAGGATATTTAGATAGGTAATCTAGGTATATTTTATTTATGCTAAACATTGCCATGATTGCTTGCCCATCATATGCCATGACATCATGTCTATTTTTTAATTCATTGTTTTATTATGAAAACTCCAAAAATATCATGTCATGACATTCATACATCATATAGTAATAGGATATTTTCTTTTGAAAATTATTTTCTTTTGATGTATGCCATAACATAATCATGCATTAAGTTTAATTCCTTGTAATTAAGGACGAATGACATTTAACAACAATTATTGACAAGTGACATCCTAGGTGGATGTCTAATATCTCTAGAATGCCTAGATAGATATGCATGATCCCTAGATTAGGGAAAAATCAAAATCCCACATCTCACAAGGACTATAAGGTGACTTGTCCGTGTTTTAGTGTACATTAGATACAAGTGAGATGTTAGGAAGATGAACAAAACTCAAGATGTTGATTTAGTGCATTCTTTTGAGTTTTAGGTTCATCAAAACACATAGTTATGTGTTTTCCCATCATTGGGAAAGCTAATGTACAAGTCATGTGCATTATGCCCAAGGAACATGATGGGGTATTGGTTTTGAAAATGTTTTTAAAATGTTTTTGGAAAACCTTGGTGAAGGCTATCTTTTGATAGTAATCACCATTGAATAGTTAGACACAAAATTGAAGAAAAACACTAAAGTTTTTGCAAGTTTTCAAGTTTGTGTCAATCTTTGAAAATATGATGTATTTTCATAGAAAGCTATTTTTCCATGATTAAGTATGCCCTAAATAATGTCTACACGAAATTTCATGATTTTTGGATTTTTGTAGAATTTTCTAGGGGTTTCTGAAGTTGACTGAAATGGAATTTCAGCAACTATCAGAGCTCCGATCGATCCATGGATCGATTGGAGTGTCCGAATCGATCCGTGGATCGATTCAGAAGGCAAGTCTCCCGCGAGCAGAAGCTCGCTGGATCGATCAGCCGATCGATCCAGGTAGTCTGAATCGATCAGTGGATCGATTCAGAAAGGTTCAATCGATTGGAACCCAACTCCAATCGATCCAAGTTACTGATTTTTGCTTGGAAGGCTTGATTTCAGCATCTTTGAACCTCTTTGAGTCTAGGTAACCACTCCAAACCCCTAAAATATATTTGTATACATACAAAGGGTGTTTTCATGTGAAAACAAGGATGGATTGGTTAAGGAAGGCTTCATTGAAGTTTAGGTTGAGGTTTGTTTCAAATTTTGAGTATTTGAACCTCAAAACTTCTAAATTTGGGTTTCCTAAAGGTTTAGGGATTCCAAGTCATTGTTGGTGCAATGACAGAAGTTCACCACCATGTCTTTAGGGGGAGGGACTCCTTAAAGACATGAAAAATTACTTTTCATGAACCTTGGAAGGTGGTTAACCTTCTTTAAAGAAAATGCTCATGTATGAGCTTTTGAACTTGAAATGGGGAGTGGATATCCTCATTATTTAAAGTGGGAACTCAAGTGGTTAGATAATGCTCAAGGTTGGGTATTTGTCTACATTGAGAGAGAAGTTAAGGATAAATGAAGGGTATGGGACCTTCATTATCGTGTTGATCACAACGAGTGATGTTGTGAACAATGATGAGTAACTCTTCAGGGGGAGAGTCGTCAACAAATGGATTTGTTGATGTGTACCCAAAATTGGGGCATGGGTTGATGTGTGCCCAAAGATGGGTTGATGTGTGCCAATAGGGGGAGAATGAAAGGACCTATGAATGGGTGTAAGTTAGGCTTTCATTACCTAGAGGGAGTGTGCCCTCGTAGGGGGAGAATGAAGAGCTTAATTTATATGTTCATTACCTAGTGGCATGAAGATTGAGGCTATAGGATTAGCCTAACTTACATGTGGTATTGTAAGTGTTATTGTGGTATTGTCAAACATCAAAAAGGGGGAGATTATTGGTGCAACATCCCTCAGGTCAAGGTTGACCTGGGTGACCAAGCTGAGTCTTGGTTTGAGTTTAGATGTTTGACAATAAGAAATTGATTGAAGAAGAGTCAAGTAGGTCAAGGTTGACCGGATACTTGACAGGGAAGTCCTGGTGAGTGAAGCCAGGCAGAAGGAAAACCCTAGTGAGTGAAGCTAGGTGAAAGTCCTAGTGAGTGAAGCTAGGTGAAAGTCCTGGTGAGTGAAACCAGGTGAAAACCCTAGTGAGTGAAGCTAGGTGAAAGTCCTGGTGAGTGAAGCCAGGCAGAAGGAAAACCCTAGTGAGTGAAGCTAGGTGAAAGTCCTGGTGAGTGAAGTCAGGTGAAAGCCCTAGTGAGTGAAGCTAGGCAGATGGAAAAACCTAGTGAGTGAAGCTAGGCAGATGGAAAAACCTAGTGAGTGAAGCTAGGTAAAAGTCCTGGTGAGTGAAGCCAGGCAAGGGAAAATCCAGATGGATCAAGGATGATCGGACATCTGGTGTTGGGAAGTCCAAGTAGGTCAAAGGATTGACTGGATACTTGGTACGAGGAAATACAGATAGATCAAAGGGATTGACCAGACATCTGATGGAAGTCCAAGTAGGTCAAGGGAGTGACCAGATACTTGGCATGAATAGAAAAGTCTAAGTGGGTCAAAGGGATTGACCAGACACTTGGTGGGAAGTCCTAGCAGGTCAAAGGAGTGACCAGATGCTAGGCATGATGTACCAATAGGTCAAGGTTAACCGGATGTTGGTTTGAGAGGCTTGGAACTTGGTTTTGGGCAAAAACCAAGTGTTGGATCGATCAGTGGATCGATCCAGGAGCTGAATCGATCAGTGGATCGATCCAAGCTTCTCCTAAGCGAACAGAGAGCCTCTGGATCGATCCGTGGATCGATCCAGATGTTCCAATCGATCAGTGGATCGATTGGGACGCGGCTGCTTCGTGCGATAAGCGCTGGATCGATCCGTGGATCGATCCAGGCGTTTTTCCAGAGCACAGAGGCACTCTGGATCGATCCGTGAGTCGATCCAAAGCCTCCCCGATCGATTGGGAACATTCGAATCGATCGGGATCCGACCGTTGGCGTCGATAAAGGCCGCAGGCGTTCATTTCCTTCGGCATCTCTTCTCCGATTCACTCCAGATTTCTCGCCATCTCCTCCACAGCACTCACAAAGCTCAGATCGCCAGTTCTTGAAGGATCTTGGAAGTTTTCCAAGTCAAGAGGCGGATCAAAGCCAAGAAGAGAAGCTAGGGTTAGGGTTTATACTCATTGTAAGCTTGTAAGCTTGTATTTCTTGTATCCTTTCCCTCTCTTCTTGTATTGAGTCTTGTAGGGCTTCTCCGCCCTTGGTAGTTACCATAAAGGAGAGTTTTATTTAGTGGAGGGTGTGTGTGTTGGTGTGGATCCTTGGATTAGTCACCTCTTGTGAGATGGATACCAAGTAAACCAACCGTGTTAGCGTTGTGTGATTGTTTCTTTGTATTTTCGCTGCATATTCTTGAAGAAACAAGCAACGCCAAGCAACGCCGAGCAACGCCAAGCACCGAGCGAACGCGACGAGCTATTCACCCCCCCTCTAGCTACTTTTGGTCCTAACACCAGGCAATTGGAAAGTCCAAGTGTGATCTTGGCAAAGGTTGTAAGTCCAAACATGTAGTCTTGGCAAGGTAAGTCCTAGTGTGACTTGGCAAGGAGAACTCAACAACTAGGATGAGGCCGAAGGAAGCTCTTGAAGGCAAGATGTGAATGATGGGGAGATATCCGAGGGACGCAAGGCTGATGGAGGAGGCTAGAAGGTTAGTTCGAGGTTGGTCGGGTGTAGCCAAATGTTAGGCATGGAGACCCAACAGGTCACGGTTGACCAGGAGTTGGGTTGGAGATTTTAGACTTGAGTTTGAGTCAAGTTCAGGCTGGTATATCGATCGGGCGATCGATTGAACCAGGGTCCAATCGATCAGTGGATCGATTGGAGTGTGCTGCGAAGGAAGGAATGGCCCAATCGATTGGTCGATCGATTGGGACCATAATTCGCGAGCACAGAGGCCTTCCCAATTGATCAGGCGATCGATTGGGAGCTGTCGATCGATCAGTCGATCTGTCGATCTGCCGATCTGTCGATCTGCCGATCGATCAGTCGATTGATTGGGCAGGGGAGTTCTCGCGCGATCGCGAGAACACATAAACTTTCTGAATCGATCCACCGATCGATTCAGATGTTCCCAATCGATCGGTCGATCGATTGGAATTCGACCGTTGGGCAGGATGCAGGTGATGGACGGCTGCGATGGAGCGGTGCTGACGTGGCAATCGATTGGGGATGAATTGGATCGATTGAGAGCACTGTTTAAAGCCTTCGCGGAGAGTTTTCTCCGTAGATCTTTGCGATTTCTTCCTACGGCTTTCTGCAATCTTCACCAGCGATTTCCTCCAAGTTTCTTGCCAGTTTTTTAGGGTTCTTGGAGTGCATCTCCAAGATTCAAGAGGCAACAACAACACACAATAAGTAAGCAAGAAGAGTGCGTTTTCACTTGTATTTTTGTATTTCTCTTCTTGTGTGAGTTGTATTTGTGTGTTTGAATTTGTACGAGGCTTCTCCGCCTCCGGCTGCGACCGGGAAGGAGTATTTCATAGTGAAAGAGTGAGTCAGTGTATGGATCCTTGGATTAGTCACCTCTTCTTGAGGTGGATACCAAGTAAATCCTACTTGTTAGCATTGTATAGTTTGTCTTCGAGACTGTAAACCATCAAGACGAAGCAAACGACGCAAGTGCGCGATGAACCGCTATTCACCCCCCCCTCTAGCGGACACAAAGGTCCCAACATTATATTGTTAATATGTTCTTGAAACTTTTGTCTCGGTAGGGCATATGCAGCTTTCTTGAAAACAGATGACCAATATTTTTTGTTATGAAGTGGGTAGCCTCACATGACCTACATTCAAATAACAAAAAAAAAAAATATAAACTAGTATACACAAAGTAATATCTAAAAAGTAATGTTTCCTAAGAAAAGTATACCATTAGACAAACTTGTTTCACGAAATTATCTACCAAATGCCTTAAACAGTAGGCATGATGACTGTCTGGGAATACTAACTGAATAGCGTTGATTATCCCAGGATGTCTGTCAGAGAAAAAGATAAACTCATGGAACCCAATAAAGCGATGTGAAAGCAAAGCACTTTTAAGTTGGAAACAAAACCATCCCCAATTATCATCATTTTCAACATCTACAACTGAGTATGCTAATGTGAAAAGATCATCATTAGAATCCTTTACCACAGCAACCAAAATACATCCCTTGTATTTATTCTTTACGTGAGTGTCATCCAAGAAAATCAAGGGCCTACATCCATTGATAAAACTAGTTGCACATACGTTGAAACATATGAATAATCGTTTAAAGTTATTACTACAATGATCAATTTCACACTCGACAAAACTTCCAGGATTAGTTTCTTTGATAGCACTACAATACCATCTTAATCTATCATACACCCCCTCCTCTACACCATGAATGTCATGCATTGCCAATTCCTTCCCTTTCCAAACCTTGTTGTAATTAAGCTCGACCCCATAATCTCTGTGAATATCTTTCAATATCATGCATGGTCGATACGAGGGCTCTCCCCTCAATATGTCCATCACAATATTAGAAACTCAGGTAGCATCAACTTTAGGATATCCTCTACTACGAAGATTGTCATCTCCATAAGAATGAATGATATTGCATTTTCTAATGCCAAAAAATTTGTCAGCTTTATGTCTTGAAGCATATATTCTCCAAGAATTGTTGTTTGTGCTACAGACAAGAAAAACCTTCTTATTATCATTATTTTTATAAAAAAATGACTGTTTCGTAGCAACTGCATAATTTTTAACACATTTTTGAAATTCTGCAACATCCTTGAATATTTGGCCCTCTCCACAGATGTAATGACTCTAAACGTCTATGGAATTTCTTACCAACCCCACTTCAAGATGGTCATCATTACTAGTCTGTGTCTCTTCTTCAGTTTCAAACCTTATCAATTGAACAGAGAGTATAATATCATTGTACGCATAAACAATTTTAGTTAACCTACTATTTATACATCAAAACACACACCATTCAATTCTTAAATAATTATCAAAGATTTATTAACGAAACTGAAATGTGTACAATATAAAATATGGATGCGTATGAAATATAAACAATAGGATATTATTTTTAACTATTTTAAGTAGTGCAATATTTTGTTGATCTCCCATTTTTTACCTTTTAATAAATTATTAATGCAACATAAATGGAATATAGTCATGTTCTATTTAATAGTTCAAATGATCCAATGTCTTCAAAACTAAAACTTACGCATGATCAAGATTCACAAGAAGCACACCCATAACATATTTCCATGAAACATATGATAAAAAATGATAAATAACTAAAAAGATATCATCAGCAATTGCAATCTACAAATGAAATATCAAGCAAAGCAAAACAAATAAATAAATTTCATCATCATCAATATCAACCTAATTCTTATGGGAAAAAAATCAAGGCAGAAATTTTTTACCTTTCAAGATTGTGGGAACTCATTTCATCTTTTTTCACTGTTCTCATATTAATTATTGTCAATCTCATAGACGTGTAAAGATGTGTCATAATATGGACATCATCATCTTCATTCAATGTCACATACATATTCTGATGTGGAGCTAGATATTGCAAGATCACATTTTGTGGAGCAATCTTCTTACATTTTCTTCCAAGATTAAAAAACAACTCTATTAGACTGAAGCCATTAAAAATTGAAATCATATAGAGGTCTTTTTTATACTTGCAACTACCCAGAAATGAAAAATTCGAAGATCCTGATCCAGATTCTATTTCTCCAAGAAATTGAACAAAAACCTACGTCACCTAAGTGGTTGAGAAATTGCATTAGAAAACATTATACAATTTCATAATCAAATCATAACATAATATCAATTACAAAATAAATTGAAAAATGATATACAATTTCATAACACATCATAAATGAGGAACAATATACTCATTCAAATATTATTGACCTTTATTTTTATATAACATTAGAAAATTGTCTTTAGGAAGTGGAATACACAATGTAATTTCTCAAATTCTATAACCCTATATTAGTTGGTTCTATATGCTTGCTCTCTCTAAAATAAAAATATCAAACACAGTGTTCCATATTTTGGACAAAGAATCCATTTAATATATTAAATATCAGTGATATAAGTGAGATTTAAAAAAAAAATCATTTGTTGAATAAGTAAGTGTGATCTATTACAATGGACTATGATAATATGATAAAAATAAATAAATGAACTACTATAATATCCATGTAAAATTTAAAATGACTTCTTATACTCACCATTTAGTTATAATCAAGGAATTCTTAAATTAAAACCTTACAAAAGAAGGAAAATAGTCCATAGGTTTCAAAACACAAAATAAATAATTCAATTTTCTTGCTTTGGCTAAACTTATTAAAAATAGCTTAAAAGTTCGTACAACTTATAAGTTATTTTAAAAGCTTATAAATTATTAGGCCTTATTTTAAAAATAAGTTGTTAAAATGTTTGGGTGAACTTATTACAATCAACTTAAAGCTATTGATGTGTTTGGTATTATAAGATCTTTTTATTAATAAAATTACCAAAAATGGTATAATAGAGGGTTTTGAGATTTTTATTAATAGATGATTTTGAGTGAATTTCTGCACCGGGGGAGAGAAAATTAGAAAGAGGCGTTGGCGGAGAAGATACACAATGTTGGAAGAAAAGTCGGCGGAGATAAAAAGATATTAGGCTTATAAAAATTTATGAAGGATAAGATAGAGATTTATGAAATTATATAAGGATATTTTAGATAAACAAATTATTAAAATAAGATCTTTTTTAAAAAAGTAATGTCTTCCATACTTTTTTAAAAACAGCTTATAAGCTCCAAAACAACTTATTTTGATAGCTTATAAGCTGTTTGAAAAAAATTTACCAAATAAATTTGAAGAGCTTATAAGCTCCAAAACAGCTTATAAGCTGTTTTAGAGAGCTTATAAGCTCAACCAAACACCCTCATATTTTATGAAACCTATGGACTATTTATGAAAAATAAATCTGAAATAATATATTTTATGACAATTTAATTAATATAGCTTATGTTAAGGGACTATTTTTTAAAAAAGTTTTATTTATTAGATATTTAATGAAATAACCTTTCATAATTTTAAACTTCTAAAATACTCATATTTTTATTTTTTTCTTCGTGTCTTTCACTAAATTATATTGAAGATATTCTCAATTATTTGCATGGTTTAAATCACAGTTGATTCCTTTAATGCATTAGTTTGATTTGCGCCCAATTCCATCTAATTACCATGAAACACCTTACATTGTCTAATTCATCATTAACTCTTAGTATTATCAAAACATAATCAATCATCTAATTCATCTCCACATCTCAATCTCTTGACTAAAATAAAACTATACCCATTGTAGTATCACATTCTTGCTAAGTATCCCTTTGCCCAACTTCCCAAAGTGGTTATCCTCATGCAAATTCCTTCCAGCAAGAAAGTACTGAACAATTATTAAAATAAATATAATAAATCAAAGTGGTTTGCAAAGATTATTAATCCAAAACATGTCATCATCAATTTAGTGGGCACCAAAATATAATGAACTATTACCAATAGCACAAAATGTTGCACAAATCGCACAATGACTTGTTGAAAATCGAGAAGCCAACAAATTCGAACAATAACTAACATCAAACAAATAATGAATTGTGAAAATCAAACAAAATGCGACTAAACGATCAAAAAATTGAAAAAGTGAAGAAACTTATTATTTTTCGAGGTGACTGGTTGGAAGCAACGAGATCGGACTAATAAGAGGCTTAATGTAAGGTAAAGAAACTTCGACTATCTGTTTCGCCGCCTGCTTCAATCTCCCCGTCGGAGTGTTTGGCCGGTCGGTGAATCTCAACGTTTAGGATTTTACATGGTCGTCAGTAGGGATTGTCTATGGATTTGTTTGGATAGGATTTTTCGGATGGAGATTGTGTTTGAAGAAGAAACAGGGGAGAGGTAAAGTAATTAATAGGGATAAATTTGTAAATTGATATATCGGGGAGTGAAAAAGAAATTATAGGGAGTATAAAATAAGAATGACTCATATGGAGAGCAGACATAAAAACATGTATACGGCTAGGGATTTTTCACTAAGTCTCCCTTTTATCAATTGGAAAAAAAATATTATCAAAATTTGAATATAAAAATTTAATTAATAATTTTGCATCTCAAAAAATTAAAAATTAAATTTTACATAAAAATTTATTTTAAATTAATATTTTATTTTTTTAAAAAAAAATAAACCAACCATCGGTCAAAGTCCGAATGAAAAAGAGTAAGAGAAAATTTATTTTTTTAAAAAATTATTAAAGTCTAAATATATATATATATATATTTTTTTTTTTTGCTTAGAACCTCATGAAATCTTGAGACAATCCTGTTGTTGAACCATTGAACCGGTATTTCTAAACCATCTAACCATCAATTTCGATCCATGATCTGGTCTACCAATGGCATTGGAAGTTCTCTCCCATAATATTTCATCAATGCCACATCAAATTAAAAAACTTTACTCATCTCTCACCAATGGCGGAGCCTGAAGGGCAGACCTACTTGGACTAATCTACCCAGGCTAGTGGCCTCGGGCTGGCATTCTCTATTTCTCCTCTATAAGATCACGATCTAAACTACAACACCCAGTCATCCCTCCTGTCCAGTTTAACCGTGATTTACTCTCTCTGGATATCTATGTGACCGAACCTAGGGGACCGTTAAGGTGACGGTTCCACCTTTTTACAACGATCTAAACTACAACCCCAGTAGATCAACCATTGGCTCCACCCTCACACTCTACTATCCAAAATACGTCTCAACCCTTTATGATTTCACATTTTCGTACAAAAATTACAACCTCTCGTTAATTCCTTTACCATTTTTTAAAACAAAAATTACAATTAAAAATAATTTTATAACTCCTTTACCATTTTTTAACAAAAATTACAATTAAAAATAATTTTAATTTAAAAAAAAAAAGGAAAACGAACGAAAAGCCGCTCCCTAAAGCAAATGAGCTCTGATGGACAGTTACTTAGATGTGTTGTGGCCGGCTGTTGACCTGATTATTATCACCTAGTTGTCAAAATAAAAATAATAATATATAAATTTTTAAGATAAGATGGTCATAACAATACGTTAAAAAAGAATAATGGTTACGTTATTTATGACTCCCTTTTAAAGTTTACATTTATTTATTTTTATTTTAACGCTTAACTATAAAAATTTACAATAATTTTTTTATTAAAAATATATAGATCAAGTTTTTATAAACTATGATTTATAGAATTGAGTTTGGATTTTTTTTTTTTTTGTTTATATAAACTTCATTGTAAGAATTTAGACTTTTAAAATTTTAATAAATTTTTATGAAAATCTGAATTTTATAGAACTAAAAATCATTTTTATTAAAAAAGTATTATAGTTTCTATATATAGAACTTTATTATTAAAAGTGGGCTTTACAAATTGTTACTATATAAATTTAATTTCATAAAATTCAAAATTTTGATTTATAAGTAGGACATACAACTACCTAATTTGAGACTGATAATTTTTTAAGTTGGCAACAGATACCTTCTAATTAATCCTCAATTTAATTTTATAAAAATTTTCTACTAACTATTCAGAGATAAAGTAGAAAGTACTGATGGCCTATCAGTCAAACATTTTGAGTCAATCGTCTACTTAAAAAAATTTATATATTTAAAACTCAATCCTTAAATATTTAAGAAATTGAGAAGGCATACTAAGGGAAAGTAAGAGTATATTAAATTTTAACTCCATCAAGGAAGGGGCAAGGATCCTCTGGTCTAAGATCCCTGGACCACCCCTGGTCCCTTGTTCATTCATTGATTGGATGAACTGGATCCCACCTGTTTAATAGGTGGAGTTCAATTCATCCACTCAATGAATGAAAAAAGCCTCTTTTAGTTCAGAATTTTCTGGATCAGAAGATCTTTGTTCCCAAGGAAGAGTACACATGGCCATTTTTATTATTCATTAGAGAGCTATAAATATAGAATTGCAACTCTTGCAAATAAAGAGTATAAAACACAATTAAACAATGTGAAAAACTTTGAGTCCCAAAACTAGATAGCCGTGAACTCTGATGTTGTTCAAGTTTTTGAATAAGAAATGGAAGTTTAACCCAGAAATAATATATTTTTATTTCTTCCCTCTTATGTGTTTTGATGCTCATATAGAATTTCTTCCAAAGAGATTCTGTCTACAATGACAAATCACTAGCCATCTTCTGCACCAAAATCTGGCTCATGAGGCTTGGGCAATGGCACTATGTTCATGGCACTGATACTCCGCTTCCTATAAACTCCTTTAAGCATGTTGGCTGCGAACCGAGAGGCGTAGATGGCTGCACCAAGACTGGGAGCACCAAAGCCGACCATCTCAGCCATTTCCTCCCTCCGCCGGAGCTCGGCCGCCTTCCTCTTCGAGTAGCGCCTCCATGCAGCTTGGATGAAGCAGGCTGCCCATGTCCTCCACTGCTGCGAGTAGAATCTGAAGGTGTGCTGCAGCTGCCTGCTGTGGAGCCTCCTGAACTGGCCTGCCACAAACTTCAGTTCATCTGCAATCAATGCAAAGGCTTCTACCTCTGACAAGGCTCTCACAGTCCTGGTGGAGGATGGAAGGCTGGATCCGGACTTGGGATCCAAAGCCCACGTCAACAGCTCTTCGCCGCAGAAGTCACCTTCCTTCAGTATGCTCCTGTTGAAGAACCCACTTCTGCCACCATCTGTGGTCACACTCTCCAATCGGCCACGGATTATGAAGAGCATTTCGTCAACTGGATCGCCTTCTCTTGCGACGTAGGTCCACTCTGTGTATAGACTTGGTTTGAGCCTTTCACATATCGCCTCGAGCAGCCTCTCGTCCATGTTGGCAAACAGAGTCACCTGAGGATGAGCAAGAGCGAGGTGATCTAGCAAGTTTACGGGAAGCCATTGGAACAGACAAACAGGCTACGTACCCTTCTGACCAAACCTAAACAAAGATGGCGCTTGATGTCTCGTCTAAGGTCCTTGGGTAGATTTTGAACTAAGCTCTCTTCATCTACTCCTCTTGTCTCTAACCATTTGTATTGGTCGTACCTCCGAACACGCTCTCGGAGTTCTTGTGGCAACAAGCGATGGTGCATCCACTGCTCTGAATCGCGCCTTTTCAATCTCATCTCTTCGAGTCTTAGTGTCAGTGACTGAAGAAAAGTCTGCAGCAATGAAGAAGGTAAACATCAAAGTACATCAAAGCTAATTTTTAAGAGAAAGATGTTAAAGGTGATCAATAATTAAGAAGAAGATTGACCATTTAAGTTACCTGCATATTTCCAATTAGTAGTGAAAAGAGAATAAGTCCAAATATAGCAAGGGATATGGAGAATATGACCTCTCCTGGATAAGTGCTTGTTATAAGACCTTGGCCAAGGGTACTGTTGCAGGCATATGATGTTAGTAAATGGAATTAGCAAAATCAATTCAGCTTGTTTTTATAGTTTTGAGACATCATAATACACAAAGTGCAGGAATGGAGGCAATCCACACTAGATAACTGGAGCTTCTAGATAGGGTGCATGGCAGCTGGGTGAATTGAAAGTAAAAGAGAGAATGAAGAAAGGAAACTGATTCATCAGTTTTAGTTTCTAGATTCAACTTAGAGTGTCTTAAGGCATGAAAAGGGGAGTTGGAATCACAAAAAATTTAACCACTCATATCTCAATGTTTGTTTATTAAACTATGCAAGTTATGAAAGCTTTAAACTGAATTATTAGCGATATTGAGGTGATGGCATCGATCAACTTGTGAATATAATTCAGCATGGCATTGTCAGTTCATTACCTACCAGTCATGAGAAAAGAAAAGATGCCCACCTAAGGTTTTGCAAGCCCCAACATAAGCAATAGCAAAGTTTGGAGATGGAGTAAGTGGACGAAACAATTCCGGATGTTAAACACTGTGTGTAAATTCCAAAGTTGAATTCTGCATTGTCATCTGATACTGAGCAGTGCTGATCAAGGGCTGTCTTGCTGGCATTGAGCCATAGATCATAGCCATCAAGATATTCATTGCCACAATACAAATAGTTCACGTCACATCCTTCAAACATCTTGCAAGCTGTTTGCCAGCAGTCATTTTCACGGTTTACTGATAATAAGTACCAGAAAGCACCAACTACCTGCAAATTGACAAAAACATTAAAAGTGGAATATAAGCAGAATTCATGCATAGTTGATTAGTACCAAGTGAGGCTGCTGTTCA
The DNA here is from genome assembly GCF_018446385.1 of Zingiber officinale. Taxonomy (NCBI): domain Eukaryota; kingdom Viridiplantae; phylum Streptophyta; class Magnoliopsida; order Zingiberales; family Zingiberaceae; genus Zingiber; species Zingiber officinale. The sequence continues at coordinate 14,669,537 of NC_055997.1, forward strand.
ATAAGGAAATATTACAATCATGTTTAGATGACAAACAATAATTCAGAGAATGATCCTGAGAAGTTACACAGATAGAAGAGCAAATGATAGACTTGCCAAATATAACCACAAAGAAGTTCGATGAAATGGAATTAGTTACTTACATGACCAGCAAGCATATACCATAGTAGATAATACACTGCACCAGCCCAAGCAGTTTCAGCAAAGATGCCAGCAGTTCTTTTCAATTCTGTTGTCAAAGGAAAAGTTCTAACCATCCTTGGTATATACTGAAATGTGATGATGAATAATAATGAATTCTTTATATCTAATGAACTCGAATTCTTTGAACCATTAAGGTAACTCCAAACCACAATCTGAAAAATTGTCAATAGATTAGCACTGTAAATCCTTGGCACAATCAGAATTTAAATGTAAAAACACGACAATTAAACTGGTTAAAATGATAATTGGGTAATTAAACACAATAATAAGATGACCGGGTAAATTGGAGTGTAGCTATCATGTCTGAGTTATTACATAGAACACTAAAACAAGTTATAAGTTATAACAACAGATTTGATATTAACAATTTGTTCTTTAAGTGTGGCATATTGGGACATAATGACATCACAGAAGTGGGAGTCAACTTCAATGTGTTTAGTAAGCATGTTCATGAAACACCAGATTATTTGCAATGCAGATAGTTGTCCAACTGTCATAATGTGTATTAATTAATTTAGTGTTATTAAAATCATGATCATCAAGAACGGTCTTAATCCACATAATTTCACAAAGGGTGTGTATCATTTCTCAGTACTCAGCTGCAACACCGGATCTTGTTACAACATTTTGCTTCAAGTTTTGTTATGTTATCAAGCTGCTTCAACATATGTATAAAAACATGTAGTGCACATTCTATCAATCATAGGCCTTTCATAATCAACATTACAAGAAACATCAATATCTAGATATCCATATTTACAAAAATTCTTTCCCTGGAGATTCCCTAATATATTGTACACTTTTGGATTTTTGCATGAATTGATTTACAACTCAACTGCAAATGATAAATTTAGTAACTGTGACAACACCAAATGCAAATGATATAACTAGAAGCTGTAAGATGAATTTTTCTATAATTGTTCAGTAACAAGAGGAATCTTCAAAGTCATTATCTTTTGGTCACATATTATATTGTTGTACTATTGGAATTTTTGCATATTTAGATCCGAGCATGTTGATTCTCTTTTAGGAGGTTCTTGTAAAGGAAATTCATTACATAAGGAAATAGCGTGGTCTTGCAAATAATGAAATCCACTATTACTGACATAGGACCGTGACCCCATCTATCAAAGTGAACTAGGATAAAGGGAGATGGAACATATTTATGAGACTAGGAGTAAATGATAAACTAATATTTACCAAATTCAAACGCTTCATAGTGAAACATAGTTAGTGAGTGTGGACGAGGGGGACCTACACTATAGTTTTCAAAAAATATACTCCCCTGATTAATAAGTAACATCTGAGGCTGCTCTTGCCTTGTATCTCAATTTTTAGAATAAAACTGGGAAGGTAATACTTAAGATGTAATTAGAAGATTCAGATTTTGGACTTGTATAACATACTATTGTCTTTGAGAAACAAGAGACAAACTATAAAAGCATCAGTTCTTCAAACCTGAGGAAGTGGTAACACCGCAAGAAAATCAATGATGAAGTAGCATTGTAAGTATTGAAACGCTATCTGCGTAGGGTCGATCACAAGCTCGCCTCTACCAAAAACACGGGATGAAGGAGCAATGTAAGCAGTGCGAAACTGAATAGCCATACGAATGAGATAGAAGGCATCGACAAGTGTCCGCAATGCTGTAGATCTAGTTGCTAAATGGTGGTCTATACCAAGGCAGCTGGATTCTGGGTCAGTTATAGGGAGATAGAAGAACAATGGATCTACTGCTACAGCTAGAAAGCATGATGCCACAAATATATTGTTCATTTTAAGGAGAAATGGATCTTGAGGATTAAATATTTTTTTCTCTGATGTCTTGAGATCTTCAGAGAAAACTGCTCTAGAAACACCAGATCGGAGGGAACGGCCGATTGATATTAGCCCTTCTGATCCCCTCATCACTCCTTTCTTAAAAGATTTAGAAGGATTATGAGACTTTTGACCAAGTCCCTGAATGTGAAACCCACATTTGTTCATTCTGTCTGCTTCAGAGGCAAATGATACCCTTGGACTTGACTCCTCCAACCTACAACACAATTAACACATGTAGCATGCGCCAAAAATATCTATAGTATTTTCTGATCCAAAAAAGAACTCGAATGAAAGTTAAATAATCACACCTTACAAATTTCTCCTTCTGGCCTTCAATGTATTGTGATTTGTAACCACAGTCGAACATTTTTGTTTTGATATCATCCCCTGAAAATTGCAATAGATAGGAAGTTGATAGCCAAAGGTGAGACACAAGGAAATAAAGCAGCAATCAAATAAGTACTACAAACTACAAAGTGAGTATTACTTGCAATCTCGCTTTTTGATTTCCCAAATTTACCTCGCTAGTATTCCAACACTTGCAAGCCCAGCATTATGATAACAGTATACAATTTATATTCAACTCTCAAAGAGAAACAAACTGACATCCAAATATGGAGACAAAATCATACAAATCAAGTCTAAACAAATTTAGATACACTAAATCAACACCTGCAGGCACATGAAACATGTATCACTGGTGTTCATTTTGCTTTTTGAGTTGCTTTTCCTCCCCCTCCCCCTCCCCCTCCCCCTCCCCCTCCTATCTTTCCAACCAAGTAAATCCAACCTGAGTCTGAGGTCATCATTTGCTTTTGAAGCAAGGTTCCTTCAAATCTCAGGCTAAGGAATTCAAACTCTAGGTTATACTCTCAATCATTTTAGCATAGCGACAATTAACAAATCCAACAAGATATAAACTTCTCTCTCGCCTCATCCAGAGACTCGGACGAGAAACCTGAAGCTTTGGGTTATATGCACGGAGATGAAATGGCAATATAGTTGTGTTCTTGGAAAGTAACAAGTGGTTTTTCTAAGAACTTTTTAATATTAAGCTTGAGCCCGATCCGTGCCCGGACTGCAATCATCGACGCCACTATTCTGACCTCATCGCCGCTCTTCAAAATTTCATCTTTCCTCTTCTTTACAGCAAAATCTATCACCATCCAAGAATGCTCACAGGAGAACAATCATGGAATGCATCTTCATCAACGGAAATGCTACATTTCCGTCAAACTCTAATGCTCGCAAAATTTCATCCCTGCTTGGGATCAGAACACGACCGAAAAGGACACGGAGCAGAAATCAAAACCGACAGCAGAGGAAAAGAAAAAGCAACCTATTCCTTTGCCGTAGGAGAACAAATCGACTTTGCAGCCGGGGAAAATCGAAGAGAAGCAAATCGATTCCCTAGGGATCGCTGGCCGCCGGCGACGGAGGAAGAGAAGAAGCGAGGAAATTGAATGGTTCGTTAAGGATTTTAAATGAGTGCGTGAGAGTTGAAATCGGGTTGTCCACGGCCATTTACCCGATTAATCATAATTAGTCGAGCAATTATTTAGGTGCAAACTTTCTTTTAAAAAACGTCAAAGCACCGCCAGCCAAAGTACATTTCTCATATAAAAAAAAAATCTTTATTTTAACATTATTATAGATTTAAATTACTTTTTATTTATCAAAATTATGGGGCGTTTGATTCTTTCTTAGGAATAGGAATCGAAATAGAATCATAATATTATAAAATGAGTATGAGTATGAGCATGGATATCACTCTTAAAAACAATGTTTGATTAGTTGAATATTTTCTATCGGAATAAATTTAAATTTCCTTTTTTACCTTTAAAGAAAATAAGAGAAAAAATTAGATGTGAGAGAAAGTTAAATAAATAAATTAAAATTTTATTTTTTTTACCTTTAAAGAAAAATAAAAGAAAAAGTTAGATGTGAGAGAAAAATATGATGAGAGAGAAAGTATGATGAGAGAGAAAGTGTGATAAGAGATAATGAAAAGAGATAAAGTGCAATGAGAGAAAATGAGGAAATAAAGTGTGATGAGGGAGAGCATGATGATAGAAGATGAGAAAAAAATATGATGAGAGATGGTGAAGAGAGAGAAAGTGTAATAATAAAGAGGAGAGAGAAAGTATAATGAGAGAGAAAGTATGATAAAAGAGAAAGTGTGATGAGAGAGAAAGTATGATGAGAAAAAATAGGAAAGCGAATGTGATGGGAGAGATTGAGGAGAGAGAAAGTATGATGAGAAAGAAAGTGTGTTGAGAAAAAAATGAGAGAGTGTGATGGGAGAGATTGAGAAGAGAGAAAGTGTGATGAGATAAAATGCATGATGAGAGAGAAAGTGTGATGAAAAGAAAGAGAAAAAAGAGTGTGATGTGAGAGATTGAGGAGAGCGAAAGTATGATGAGAAAGGAAGTATGATTAGAGAGAAAGTATGATGAAAAAAAAAAGGAAAGAGAATGTGATGGAAGATATTAAGGAGAGAGAAAGTGTAATGAGAAAAAAAAATGTGATGAGAGAGATTAAGGAGAGGGAAAGTAGATGATAAAATGAGAAGAGATAAAATATGATGAAAGAAAACAAGGAGAGAGAAAGTTATATAAAATAAATATTAAGGGAAAAATTTTGATTATTGAAAATAGAGTAATGACTCATTGAAGGGTGGAGACATGAGAATGAGTCATTACCCAATTATAAGGATTCATTCCCTTATTTGTATTTCCATTCCTAAAATTCAAAAATCAACAATGACAATCAATGATTGTTATTCCCATTTCTTACTCTTATTCCTCTAAACCAAATGCCCCCTAAGAATATATGTATATATTGATTTTGTCTGAAAACACGAAGATAATGATAAACTAGGGATATGGCTAGAAGGTTGACGAGATAAGACTGCACGTGATCATGCAATGTAAACGATGTTAGTACCGGGCTGGGAAGAGGTTCCCGGCATTGATCCTCTGATACTCAAGTCAGTGATCCTCGCAAATGAAGTAGTAGAAAACTATAGCTAGAGCATGTGAAATAACGAAGTTGTGCATAGCTCCGCCTGTAGATGAGAACCCCTTTTATAGTGTCAATGTAGTGTCTATACACGCATCTCAAAGTGTGTGCACATTCCCCCCCAAATGTTTTAGGAAAAGATAAATCAAAAGTGTCCCTCGCACATTTCCTTAAGCGAGCATGCAAATCCCTGATGTGACAAACTAGAAGCTTCTAAAGTAAGATTTATCTGTGAAACATGCTCTGTTATCAGTGGCACAAGCCTCCAAAAAGGTACGATGAAATATATAGGTGGGCCCCGCCATTGGCTGACTGACTCCCACTCAGACTGATTGTTCTCGTTTGTCTATGCCACTTGGAGCTATTGGCTTGTTCCCTTCCCCACTTCCTGACTATTAGTGGTTGTCTTCGTCTGACCGACCGTAAATCTCAATCGGCTAGGACTGGAAGCTCATTGCTTACCGTTTACCTCTTAACTCCAGTCGTCACTACCAAAGAGTGGTCATTTGACACCCTCGCCCAGTCAACCAAGGCTCCCACTAGTCTGGTTCGATCGATCGTCCAGAGCCTTTGACCTCCTTTTGATATTGACCTCCATGTCAGTAGGCATTTTCCCTCTTGCTCTTCTTTGGTGGGCCCATCTTTATATATATATATATATAACTCTTCTTTGGTGGGCCCATCTTTATATATATATATATATATATATATATATATATATATATAGCAACTCAATATAGTTATTCATGTAAATCTGAAGCATAATTTAGTAGATCTACAAAATATTCATCATTATTATTAGAATCTAATCTCTAGTTTCTTAGTTATTCATCTGAGTATTTTACTAATACATCAGATACATTATACATGTGTAGCAACTCAACATAATTACTTAAATAATATTATAAAAAAAAATACTATTTTTTAAATAATATTATACATGTGTAGATACATTTTTAAAAAATAATATTATAAAAACCCTCTCAGATAATGATAAAATACTTGAGAGAACCCATAAAAATAATGAAGTTTGAATTTGAATAGAGTCATCAATTCGGATGGTCAATTGGATTAGTGTGTTTCATCAAACAATTTAAATTGATTGTTATCAACCTATTTAAGATGGTCTAAGTAGATTGACTCATCGGCCTGCAACTCATATGGATTAGCTCGTTGTGAGCTTGGGTTGGTTCATGGGTAAAAAAAAATATTTTTTTAAAATTTAAAACTAAAGTGAAAAACTCAATGAGTTCATGGATTTTGACTCGTCTAATTCACAATCTAAACTTAATATTTTTATAATATATTTTTAATTTTTTTAGCTAGTTTGTGGGCTCGCTCGCCTAATTCGCAATTTATTTGGATTGGATTCAGAATTTTCCTACCCTCCTAGTCATATGATGGATTTTTAGTGGATCGGTCCGTCCCACCATGAATTAACCTATTTGATTGTAGGGATCTAGTGCGCTAAATACCCGAAAAGCGCAGCAAAAAATTTACTATATCCTCTCCCGAAGATTCATGCAAAGGTAAAAACTTTCATATACTAAGTTTTACATGAGATTTATACCTTTGTTGAGTGCCCTTTGCAATTCCGACAACAACTTTTCTTTGGATTCAGATTTCAGCGTGATCAAGCGGCCCACCTCTATGGTATCCACATGAACACATTCTGTCCGTCACACGAACTCACGATTTGGAGAAGAACCAACTTTGTGGTGCTAACCACTTAGAAGGTTCGACCAAGAGAAAAAATTCGCCCGAGAGGAAGAAGAGGAGAAGGAGGAGAAGATAAAGAGTCTCTCTTTTCATCATCATGAAAAATTCAATCAAAAACCTATTTATATTCATCAAATGAATACTGAGATTTTTTGTCTCTTTGTATTCCTCTTAATAGGTTGGATTATTATACTACATTAACTATTAATCCAATAGCCCAATGAGTCTAACCTATTAATTAATAATCCAACGAGTTTATTCCATTAATCCAATGTGTTTAATTCGAACCAACGAGTGCTTAATTCAATGAGTGAATTCATTTGAGTCTAACTCAATGAGTAACCCAAAAAGTCTATTCATCTTATAATGGGCTCTTAGGGCTAATACCAACATTGATAACATTACATCCGAGTATAGATAGAATATGCATAAATGGTGCTCCAAATTTACTAAAAAAAAACTACGGGGAAGGCCTTCCACTTTCAAAATGAGTCGGGAATTGGATATCCTTTTTACGAAAAGGTTCTTTTAATTCTTGCTCTATTTATTTCTAAATCAGGTTTAATTGACGGTGAATATAATTTTAGTATTTTATTAAGAATTTACCCCTTTACTAATTAATTTTGGAAAACCCTAAAATAAATTACGTTAGTATCCTTTTTTTTTTTTTTTTACATCAAAATTTTTTTAAGCTTTATTAGTAATTTTCACAAACGTATCAATCATGTATCTAAAGTTTAAGACTCGGCTGTGGTGTATTATTGAATTTTTTTAATTAATCAAAGTTGACGGCGTATTATTAAGATTTTTCCCATTAATCAATTAAAAATCTAAAGTTTTCTTTAGTCCCATGTCTTAGAATTGACAACACTGCGAGCAGAGAAGTTTCTATAAATACCTTGGACTGGTGATGTTAGAAAGCATACTTTTCTTAATTTTGTAGTTAAGATCAAGTATGATATTAAAATAATTTTTTTATAGGGGGAGTTTAGTGGCTTGCTGCTAGGATTCTTGAGAGCATTGCACTATTACATGAGTTTGGCACACCCTTACCCAATTTATAGCCTCACTCATGAGTTATTCGGGTCTCGATTTGAAAAAAGTTCGTTTGAGATTGTTCGATTAATTTAACGAGTCGAGCTTGAGCTTGATTTCGAGCTCGAAAACATTATCGAGCCGAGCTTGAGCTTAATAATATTCAGTTCATGAGGTTGCGAATATATTCATTTAGAGGCTTGCGAACGTGCTCATTAAGAGGTGTGCATTAATGAACCGAGTTCAAACTAAGTTCGTTTAATTTTTAAACAGGCCATTTTCGAATCGAGTTTGAAGAAAGCTTGTTTAACTTAAACAAGCTATTTTTGAACCGAGCTCAAGCCGTTTGCAAATTATTTAATTCCATTATGAGCCGAGCTCGAGCTTAAGAATTAAAGTTCAAATTGAACTCGAGCTGAGTTTAAACTTAGGTAAAACAAATTGAGCTTGAGCTCGAGCCTCCTACTTAGTTTAATTATATCCTTATCAATGCTCTTAAACATTAATTTTATATACTATATTGAGAGTAGTGATTTTTTTAATAAAAATTATATTTTTTAAACATATTTATGTTAAAAAATTACTGTTTTCAAATATATAAAACTGATATTTGAGGGCATGAATATAATCAAAAGAATTAGATGAACATATAGGATATTATTTCATGTCATTTTGAACTCTTTAGATCTATAAGTCAGTTTTGACCAGTTTCAGTCAAAATTGATTGATGGATTTAAAGAGTCCGGAATAACATAGAACCAGATTTTATGTGTTCGTTTAGTTCTCATTATATTGATGCTATCGAATACCAATTGACTTATTATATTGAAAACAATGATTTTTTAAATACGAATTAGATTTTTGAACATATTCATTTAAAAAAAATCACCGCTCTCAATATAGTGTATCAAATTAATGTTTGAGAGCATGACACATGACTTAGTTTCATATCATTCTTAGCTTTCTAAGTCCATTAGTAAATTTTGACCGAAATCAACTATGGACTTAGAGAGTTTGGAATGATATGAAATCATGTCCTATATGTTTGTCTTATTCTCCATTATATTCATGCACTCAAATATCAATTTAATATATTATATTGAGAACGATGATTTTTTGAATATAAATTAAAATTTTTAATCGATTGTTACAGTATAACAATCAATTCAGGATTTACTGTGTTGATGAACAATATTCCGAATTGATTTCTACTATGTAATAGCCTATTAGAATAAATATGAAGGGATAAAATGGATATAAAAAAAGTTGATTGGATAATTTTAAAACTTGAATAGTTGATTTAGATATTCCGGAATATTATCCAAGTTTGGTAATTTTTAGGATAGAATTATATACTAGTTTACATTTCATAAAAATTTATAATAGAATAAAATACCATATTTTAGTATGTAATATGGTAATTTTAATTTGAATTACTTACATGAGTTTACTTAAACATGGTTAAATTAGTTGGGGCGCAAAGTGTAAAAGTTTGAAAGTATTTACGAGAGTGGCTTTTGACGAGGTGAAGACTTTGGGTGGGGCGAAGTGGATAAATAACAAAATGGACTGAGCACTTGCAAGTTGCAACGCCATTTAATCCGTCACCGCATCGCCGGAGCTCCTTGAAAACCCTAGCAAGTTCAGCGTCGCTTCGCCGCCGCTTCTTGTAGCTGGCGATCCCATGGATCCAAGGAGGCCCAGCCGCACCGTCAGCGATCCCAAAGTCCGCCAGGTCGGCTTCGTCACCCCCGCTGCAACAACGCCGCCACCACGCTCCGTCTCCGACGCCCTTGTCTCCTCCTCCTCCGCGGCCGCTGCGTCCTCTCCTCCCACCGGGACGTCTCTCTCCCCCGTCATGATCCCTCCGCCCCGCCATGGCGCCTCGGACGGCCTCCCCGCTCGCGGCACCGTCCCTCTTGCCGTCCCCAATTCCGGCTCGTTGCTCCGCCGAGATAACCTTCAGATTCTGGTAGGTGCCCACGACCACAACGAGACGGAAGTTGTTCTTGGGACGCCCCCAATGACGTCGCCTTCCAGCAGGATCCACGACGGAGTCTCGGAGTTCTCTGACAATGCTTCTATGTCTCCGTGGTATGGTAGGAGCGATCCGGACAAGCTTGCTTCGTCCTTAGCAGGGAGAAACAGTGAATTAATGATGTCGAAGTCTGTCGGTGCTGGTGGTGGGAGTGGCGGTGGTCATACTCCTAAGAGCCCTCTGACGACTGCATCGGTTGTGAAGACACTCCCTGGCATTTCAGGTACCAGTATTTTTATTTCAAACAACTGTTAACTTCATCTGCTCATTATTTTTACCAACCGATTATATATTGTTGGAATGCCCCTGCTCATTATTAAACTTTAGTTTGACTAATGCATTTTGGTCAAGTACTGAGTGACGCAATCTAGTGGAATTGCATGTTAGTAGGTATACAACATCTTCGGATCCAGCCTTCTTGCATAAGCACAATTTGAATAACGCATTTTGGTCATGCACTGAGGGAAGCAATCTAGTGCAAGTCATGTATGTAGATAGATATAAATCATCTTGGAGCTGAAGAAAGCTAAGATGATAATGCCCAGCTTGCTCACTCAAGGCACAATTTGCCTAGCTCTTATTGAGGTTGCTGACCTAGTGAAGGTGCAGGATGGATTAGATGTTCTAAGCGTTAGTAACAACTAGGACTCCATGAGCTGCTGCCATTTCCCTATGTTTTTTTTGAGATCATATCTTGTGATCAACTACCAAAATCACGGCCCATATTTGAAAGTTGACTTCAAGAACTGCTATCAATCTATCCATTTTGGGTTTTCATATCTTGTAAATAACTACCAAAATCACAGTCCACATTTGAAAGTCAACTTCCGTTTTTTTGTAGAATGGTATAAGTAGTAATTCTAGAGGCAAGAATAATGGTGCTAAAGATATGATATCAAATTTCATCTCTAATGTTTCACTATTGAGGGTTCAGTTTATACTTTACTTGGTTTGACCTCATTGTATTATAATCTTGTTTCCATGTTGTTATGTTCAGAATTACATGTCTCATCCTTATATTATTTGACACATTCGCATTGTGTATCCTTATTGGTTGCTCCCAAATCCTGGATTAGCATAGTTCTTTGTAATTGGTGGTATAAACTGAATTTCACTGCTATCTCTATTTACAATTAGTGCATCTTTCAGAGAAACAAGGAGGAGCATTGGGGATACAAAATGATTTGGCAGAGGCACCAATGCCACTAAAGGAGAAAACAACAAAAGCCGAGCGGCGTGCTCTCCAGGAGGCCCAACGTGCTGCAAAAGCTGCTGCAAAGGAGGCTGGTGAGGCGCTGATCCATTTTCTTGAGTTTTATAGTTATCAAAGCTGGAGCTGATTTTTACACTTTGTTCCTTACATTGCTACTTCATATCATGGATTCATGATGTTATTTTGTTTAAATAATCCTTAGCTTCCTTTATACTCTTTGTAAATATCAATGAGTTCATTGCTTTGACTTTCATGATGTTTTCATGTACTTTTCAGTTTTGATCTAGGTGTAAAAACTGATTCAATTATGGTTTCACTTTGGTCTGTGCTTGGGACATGAAGTCCACCACTTTTATTGTATTTATCTACTATGATTTCAGTCTGAACTCTTAGTTGTAAATTATGCACAGCTATATCTGGACCTGCTGATATAGATTATTCCATTATATTTCTTTTGATAAAAAAGAAAGTCAACATTACCTTTTTATTGAAACATTTATTCTCATAAAAAATGTACAGTTCGAGATATTTTGTACCCTCATCATCTGTGTTAAAAGAGAAATCATTGATACTTAAGGTTTGTCTGTTTGCCTAACTAAGTGGATTTGAGTAGTTTCTCTTATTAGGGACTATGTTAATTTCCCCCCTCTTTTTTCCTTATTCAACCATGAAATTCTATAGATATTGGTTACCATGTGTAACCAAATATAGAATTTATCTTCTTGTCATTACCTTTTTGTTTGGTTTTCTATTTGCATATTTAAACTTAAACTATGCCTAGCTTTCAACTTCTATAGGAGGTGGAGTTCCTGCTAACACACAGCAAGCTAAATCAGTTAAACCTTCACAAAAGAAGGATGCCCCTCAAGTTACAGCTCCATCTGTATCTTCCGAAAAGAAGATTGTCGATCGCCCCATTGAAAAAGATCGCAAGAAAGATGTTCCTCCTCCACGTATGCAATTTGATGATAAAAATAAGGTTGAGAAAGTGAAGCGGCGAGCAATGGTTAACCAATTTGAAACAAAAAATAGAGTTGAATTGTTCCGACATCTGCCTCAATACATACATGGAACTCAGCTTCCAGATCTTGAAGCAAAGTTTTTTCAACTTGATGCAGTCCATCCTTCTGTTTACAAGGTACCATACACATTTTCACTTTTGTGATCAGTAGAAAATTGAGGTTCTTTCTAACTTTGCCAAGGCCATTAGGAGTATAGTATTGCTTAATAGGGTAGTCAACGCTGTTAAGAGCATTAGGGTAATACAGTATTATGTAGTGGGTCTTATATATTTATATATATAATGGTAATGATCTTACCCTCAAATTTTACATAGTATTAAACATGCTACTAAATTTGAAACCATGGATATTAATCTATTAGTGAGAAATCTGCAATATGATGGGTGTTCCATTTATCTAGGTTTGTGATGCAGTCTAAAAATTATTGATAAGTGTAGGATTTATTTTAAATCTTAAAGTGATATATTTTTTAATAAGTTTATTTAACTTTTAGTTTTTTTTTTAAATTTCCAGTTTGTTATGAAAGATAGGCATTTTTTTTGATGACTTGGTTGAATTATGAATTTTTTAAAAAGGGGATTATGATCCAATGTAATAGGTTTCCTTTGTGACATTGAGTTTGGAATTAGTTTCAATTTTATATTTTTAATGTTCTCGTGTTGCATGAATTGGCATCAAAGCTAAAATTTCTAAGTTTGTTCTTTTACCCTCCTCTCGTGCACAACAACCAATTGCTTCCTTGAACACAATTTCTCTTCTTGATCCCAAGCTTGAGTGATTTAGTTATCCATCTCGGAGTGTTGTCCTTGTGCTTTTCTCCACCGATGCATTGGTCAAACCATGAAAATAAATCTAATAAATCTAGCCAAGAAAGATCTCTCCTTTGTTTATTATTCGCAATGAAGCCTATGTCAGTTGTTGTTAGGCTATCATACCCTTCTTTTACCAAAAACCCATGACAATTTCCTTCTCTATCTTCTTACATTAACCTTCCACGATAAAGTCATAACATTTATCTCAACTCGTCGCTTGTATGGAGAAACCCCTCGTCCAAGTTGTCTTCTACTGCCGCTTAGAAAAACCATGATTTGAAATCTCATACCATGCAAACATTTGGAACATATTGTTCCAATAAATTATTGAAACTCAATACTACTTGACATTGATAATGTCTCCTATGTTATTATGCCAATCACGTTGATGAATATTGTTCGATATTAGCTCTCGACAACCCTTGGCATGCTAAAACAAAAGTCAATTGAGATAATATTGTTATTTTTTTTGTACATTTCTCCATACAAAATAATATCAAAATTGTACCATTCTAGATGGTAAAAATATTTTGTTATAGTTGTCTTATTTTCTTTTTCTTTTTCATCCCATCCCTTCTTTCACCTTTAATTTGCTATCGACACCAAATATTAGAACCCTTGCACGATATCGAAACACTATTGTTACAATCAAAAACTGAAATATCGGTACCACTCGAGATTTGAACCATCACTCGAGAGTTTGAACCTTGGAAGGAACTTCTTCCATCATCACCTCCTTCCCACACCACTCCACTTGTATCTTGCCTTTATGTTGATGCACCCTGTAGATGCAAAGATAGCAATATAAGGTATACATATGCATTTATTAGTCCTAGAAATTCCATAATGACTCCTATAAGGACATCTACATTTATTCTTCCTATGAGAAAAAATGTTTATTTAACTTATATGTTGACTTTGTCACAGAAGAACCACAGGAAAGTACTTCTATCCCTAGGTCAAAGCTAGTGATTTTAGACTCATTTGAACAGGCGATCAAAAAGAAGGGAGAACCAAGTCAATGCTTAATTTTGTGAATAACATTAAAGAAACTATATTGATTCCTCACTCATTAGAAGGGCCACTTGAGAAAGGATGCTCAACAAACATTCTGACGCAATGTTGCTTATGCTCGAAAAGAATTAATAAAATGTTAACAACTCACCTGGAGTCAAGATCTCCTTGGTTGGGGAGAATGATGTGATTCAAAAAATCTAAAATTTAGGTTTGTTATAAAGTTTTAGAGTTTAAAATCTTTGTTAATATATTAAAATTTTAAAAGGTTGTTTTAAATTTCAAAAGTTCTTATCATTTTTAGAGATAAGTTAGGGAATTTTTTTAGATGATTTGATTGCATTATGAGATTATGAAAAGAGTTTAGGATCCCAACTGATATTTGTTCTTTGATTTATGATTTTTTTGAGGGTTTGAGATTAGGCTACACTTGAGGTTCCGTTGCTGCATTAATTTGATTATATATATTTATTTCATGAGCGAGTTATATATATGGATACACCTCTAGTAATAATCAGGATATTTAATCACTTAGTTTTTTCTTCCTAAGGAAGCAGAGGGAAAGTGCTGTTGGGAAAGTATTTCTGTCACTTTATTTTCCTTTTGATTTCCTTCCCTGCGAGGAAGCACACACATACATGTCAAATTAATATAGGGTTGAGTTAGATTTGATGCGAGATTCAAGCCTCAAGGAGACTTTAACACCTCAATGTATCTGTTGATATTGCTGATTATTTGTATTGGTTCTTAATTCCCAGATGTCAGTACCATTAACTAAGCTTAGAAAATTTGAGCTGCATGATTCATGGCAATCAAGTTAACTATTCTGTTGTTTCATTAGGCTTGGTGTAACATGTAAGATCCAAACTACTTTCAAATTAGTTTTTGTAGTTGTTTGAGCATCCAAGGGGGGGGGGATTGCTTATAAACCTTATTTCATTGTTATCAGACATTTTCTTATATGAGAAGGGTTAGTAGTATGATTGAAGCTTTATGTGTTTGTTAATTGAAGTGCCTTTATTTCTTCGAATTTCTTAGGAATTCTTGATTAGCAACCATCACTTAATTTTTTGATTAGGCAAAAAATCAAAAATGAAAATCACCCACAAGAATCTATTGTTAGTCGATCAAGCCAGGATTGATGCTTGACAATAGAAGCTATACATCTTTCAAGCAACTAATCGAAAAAATCGGGAACATAAAAATGATCTATATATGGTATTCGTTGACCTAGCAAAATTTTATGATTGAATCTCAAGAAAAATTATATGGGGAATTCTAGAAAAGAAAGATATTAGCGTAACATATGTGCACTAATTAAAGATATGTATGATGATATAATGACACGAGTGAGGACTTGATTAACCGAAGCATTTCTCATGAAGATAGGATTACATCAAGGATCATCCCTATCTTTTTTCACTGATCATGGATGAATCCAAGACACGGTACCATAGTGCATATAGTTTGCAGATGATATTGTTTTATTAGATGAGACATGTGATAGAGTAAATGCCAAACTCAAATCTTGGTGGGAAACACTAGAAGCGAAAGGTTTTGCGCTTAGTAGAATCAAAATAAAATGTATGGAATTTAAGTTTAGCAATATTAGACATAATTAGACAAATTGTTAAGATAGGAGATGACGAGTTGTCTCGAACTAAGAGCTTTAAGTATTTAGGTTCATTTTTGCAAAAGGATGGAGGGTTTAGAGAGAGATGTTTTACATAGAATACAAGTATATTGTTGAAATGGAGGAGAGCGTCGAATGTTCTATGTGACCCTTAGAACTTAAAATGAAGTTCTACAGTTAGACCTGTTATATTATATGGAATTGAATGTTGGGGTACGACTTGAACACATAAGTAGAAGATGAGAGTTGTAGAGATGAGGATGTGAGGATGGATATGATAAGAAATAAGAGCATTAGAAAGAATGTCGGGTTACATCTATTGAGGGAAAACTCCAAGAGACGTATTAAAAATGGTATGAACATGTACGATAAATAAATGCTTCAGTTAGGTGATGTGAAACTATGACAAATATGTACATCAAACGAGGAAGAGAAAGACAAAAAAAGCTTGGTTAGCAACAATAAAATAAGATAAAATTTATTTAAATATAGATAATGATATAGTAAGAGCATCCGCATTGGTGGGTTCCGCTGTCCATTATATTAACACCTTCATTCTCTCACATTTATTTTAACATTAACACTCATTATTTGTGGGTCCCGCTGTCCACTCATTCATCTTATTTTTATTTTACATTAAATAAATACAATTTCAATTTTATTTACACAATTTAAGTGATTATTATTTAAAATAAATAATAATAATATTTTTAAATATATTTATTACATAAAATATTTTTTTCTTATTTTATGAGTGCCATTTATTTAAAATTAAAATATTATTATAAATTTGAAACAAAGGAATACAACATATAAAAAAAATCACACTTGCATAAAAATTAAAAAACAACATATAAATTAAACATAAAGAGAAACTATAAAATACTAATTCAAGGATTGTTATTGTATTGTGACTAAATATGTTCAACTAAGTCAGCATGTTGGTGATACACATAACTATCATGTAGTTTGGAATTTGTCGGAGATAATCATGAAATCCTCGGTTTGAGCCTTGGATGGGTTGTGCAGGTTAGTCACCTTCATCATTGTACTAATTTGTCATGTGACCCCCTTATCTTCAACAATCTTGTTATGCAAAATAATGCATGCTAACATAATATGTTTTAACTTTTTTTCTGTACCAATAACGAGCTGGACCTCTAACAATTTCCCATCAAGCTTGGAGCACCCTAAATGCTCGTTCAACATCTTTTCTTGCAGCCTCTTGTTTTTCCTTAAACAACCTCCTTTTGGAATCTTCTGGGCAAGGAAAAGCTTTCACGAAAGTAGTTCATTCCAGATATATTCCATCTGTTAGATAATACCCCTTCATATATTGTCTCGTTGACCGTAAAATTAATCTCCGGGGCATTTCCTTGCAAGACGTTATTGAATATGGGAGATTCATACAACACATTAATATCATTACGTGAACTTGCGACACCAAAGAATGCATGTATATCCACAAGTCTTGAGACGTGACCTCTTTAAGCACGATTGTTGGTTATCCATAACCTCTTGTAAACTGGCCTTTCCAAGCAAATGGACAATTTTTCCATTCCCAATGCATGCAATCAAAGTTGCCCAACATATAGGGAAGTCATGCCTCTCATCATGCATTTAAAGAAGATATTGAATATTATCAGCATTCAGCCTTCTCAAGTATCGATCACCAAATAGTTCAACCACACGACCGTAGAACTGAAAAGACACTTGATGGCAGTTGATTCACCCATGCGTAGGTACTCGTTAAGATGGTTGGCTAGGACTCCATAAGTCAATTGGCGAATCGCAGTTGTGCATTTTTGTAGTGATGACAAGCCTTTTCTTCTTGCAGCATCGTCCCTTTGTTGAAAATATGATGAACGACTCTCGAGTGCATTCAGTATGCAACAAAATAAATCTTTTCGCATGCGAAATCGTCTTCGAAATATTTGATCTTGATACATTGGGGTTGTGGGGAAATAATCATTGAAGAGCCTCACACGCCCGACTTCATGATTTCTTTTGATGAACCTTTTTCTTTGCCGCACCTCGTTATTACTTTGATATGCTTCTATTATTTGTCGGCTTTGTTGAAGTATCAATGACATTAGCTTATTCCCCATATCAAACCTTCGTCAACAACTTCAATTTGAACTTTGTTTTCACTTGCCGAGTCAGAGCTAGCGCTACTTGAATATTGAGACATTTTGGAGGAAATAAATTCAAGTCTATGTGTTTGCCAAATGGTATGTTCTTAGAATAAAGAATTGTATAGCACAAGGTGTCTATTTATTTTTTTCTTGTCAATCGCTATATTCCAACGGCTACATTACAACAACTATATTACAATGACTACTTTGCAACAACTTTATTAATTGACCAGGAATTGCACATTAATTGAAAAGGTATAATAATAGAAAATTACATTAATTGAAAAATCCAATAATTGAAAATGACATTAATTGAAAAGTACATTAATTGAAAAGTACAAAAATTGAAACTTACAATAAATGAAAATTACAATAAATGAAAATTACATATTCCATCTCCTCCTAATCTCTTGACATATATGTTCGTGGATAATCAGTTGCCCCTTTGTCATTTGCGAAGTGTCCTTCGAAAGGATTGCATATTCCTTTAGTTGAACTTTAGCTAAGGCAGCTTTTACTTTAATCTGCAGCTTTTGCTTTCATCTCCTCAACTTCGAGTTGTTTTTGTTTCATTTCAACTTTAGCTATTTTTATGCTTGTATACTTAGTAAACTTTGCAAATATATTGTCCAAATTTGTTGTCATACCTTCAATGTCTGATTTCATTTTGCCTTTTCCTTTTTTTTTGATGCATTCTGACCGATTGGACAAGTTTCTTCGTTTAGGTCTAATGTAGACTCATATATTGGTTAGATGAGGTTTTACTTGGCCCCGACTTCGAAGTCCTTGCCTTCTTCGTGCTAACAAGGTGATCAACAAACTGTGGAGTAAACATTGGACGGTTTTTTATGATTCTCCATACATGTTCGAGATTAAATGCAATGTTGTTATTTTACTCACGATTTTTTTTCATACGCAAGCCGCAATATATCCTCATCACTGTGGTCATACGATACACATTATAAATACTATTGTAATTTGCATTGAAGCAATATACTTTTTTTATATGGTATTTGCCAGTGCGATCGTATGACACTTGCAATTCTACTGGGTGTACCTGGAGGACGATTTTCATTGTAGTAGCTTGCAACACGTCCCCAGAAAGCATCCAGATCATTGTCGATGATTGGATCATCGCTGATAGTGATAGATGATCTTGCTAAAATCTCGTCTTCAATCTTACTTCATCCGCAACACCAGAATCTGCCTTCTCCAAATTTGCGAGTTCAATTGGGGATTCACGGTCAGACAGTTGAGCCTCTGGAACAAAAGTTGAAGTAAACGGTTCATTTTCCGTCAAAGATGCATGTGTATTAGATGAATAATTTTGTGGATATGGATTAGATGGATAATTTAGTGGATATAGGCCATATGGATTATTTGGTGGATATGGAAAATATGGATAATTTGGTAGAATTTGTGAATTTTGGAAAGAAGCATTTTCTTTTGGCAATTTTTGGTAATTCACTAAATTTCTAAAAAAATCCTTGGTTATTTTCATCCATTTTGGAGGGAAATAGGATTATAGAAATAAATATTCAAAATAAAATTGAGATGATGAAAATAGTAGAGAAGATTTTTAGAGGGATTTAGGTGTTTGAATGATTGAAATAAGTTGTGTAAGGTGATGAGTATTTCTAGATGAAAATTTATTTTTTATTATTAAAATAGCCATTAACTAGCCATTTAATTTTTTTATTTTAACCTCATCAAAAATAGTTTGGCAATAAAATACCATCAATTTAATTTTGTTCGGTTGGTTTTTAATTTAAAATTTTTAATTTTTTTAATAAAAAAATATGGGAGGGCACCCATGTGGCCCTCCCATTGTGTACTTTGAACCCATGTGAGTTGGGCTAGCCCTGTGTCAAGGCGGCCGCCTAGGCAGGAGGCGAGCATCAATCGCACCGCCTCAGATTGAGGCGATGCTTTAGACAATAACTCATCTTCTTCCGCCACCACCATGCTTGGAGTCACCGTTGCTACCGTTTTGCTACCGCGACACGTCTGGATGCATGGCTTAGGCCCGACGATGAGTTCGGATGCGTTGCGCAAGGCCGGACATGGCATCTGGCCCTATGACGCGTCTAAAGGTGTCGTGCAATCCCGGACGCGTCGCCCGAGCTTGGCGACAGGCCTGGAAGCGTCGCTCAAGCCCAACGATAGGCCTCGACACGTTGCTCAGGCCAGTGAGGTGTTCGAACCCGTCGCGCGGTCTCGACGATGTGTCAAACTTGTCGCCTGACTGAAACAGAACACACGAGTAAGTTGTAAGTTAGAGTTTAATTAAATTACTTTATGTTAATAATTTTAATCAACTCCGAGATAATTTAAATAGACTTAATTAAAATCTAATAAATTATCCTATTAATTTAATATATATATATATATATATATATATATATATATATATTAAATATTTAGATTAAATATTTAATTTTTAATTAATATATTTGATTAAAAGTAAATATTTTAAAAAATAATGATTATTTATAATATTATGCATAAAAAAGTAAAAAAAATATTCAACCGTCTAGGCAATAGCCGGTCATTGACCGCCATGCCACCGCTTGCCGCCATTTATAACACTGGGTTTCTTTCTCTAGCGCTTGCATGCACGCACCAGAGTGAGAGTTTTTATTTTTTATATAAAATTTTTTTTGAATGTGTTCAGGGACATGGTGTTCTGTGAGTCGTATAACACTTATACCTGCTCATATTGGTTTTAACACCAATTGAGTGTTATAACATCCAACAAATTCCACCAAAGTGTAAGCCCTAAGGGATAGAGCTCAATGACATAGAAGGATCCATATACCCGACCCCACCTAGTGGGAAGATTTGGTGGTTGTTATTGTCATCGAAGTATCCATTATTCTGTTTGCTTCCTATTCCTACTTTTGTAAAATCTTTTTCGAGTTCATTACTATGTTATCTCAAGTGATCCTATAGTTAGTGAAACATTTTTACATCTATAATAACAGGGAATCTTTTACAAATACAATTTTACAATGAATATAACAAAAAAGACTTCTTTGTACTTTTTATAAAAGCAATAAATAACTCAAATGCTATGCAATACAGTTTTGAAAGACATAATGAACATTGCAATTTATATTAAATCAAACCCAACCATATTTTGTCTCTTTAAAATATTGTAAGCAATTCTCCATGGATATTTTATATGTAAATTTTCTTCTCAGTATGATTTATTTTTATGCCCATTTAATGAATTACCCTAACATTTTTTTAAATCTATCCTGTAAAATTGCTCAAACACTGAATTTTCTTTTGAGCAATGATGTACAGAATTCCCTCATTGATCTGGCTTTGCACTTGTCCTCAGGTTGGACTCCATTACTTGTCTGGAAAGATATCTGGTGGCAATGCTCGTTGTATTGCGATGCTTCTAGCATTTAAAGAGGCAATTAATGACTACTCTACACCTCCTGAAAAAGCTTTTGGCCGAGATCTGACCACAAAAATTAGTAGTTATATCTCATTTCTGATTGAATGTAGACCTCTTTCAATTAGCATGGGAAATGCTATCAAGTTTCTAAAGCATAGGATTGCTAAATTACCACTTGCTATGTCAGAATCAGACGCTAAATCGAGTCTCCAATCTGATATTGATCGTTTCATAAATGAGAAAATAGAAATTGCTGATAAGGTTATAGTTAGGCATGCTGTTGCCAAGATCAGAGATGGGGATGTTCTTCTAACATATGGACTATCCTCTGTTGTTGAAATGATATTAGTATATGCCCATGAGCTTGGTAAAGATTTCCGTGTTGTGATAGTTGATTCACGTCCCAAACTTGAAGGGCAGGTATTGCTCCGAAGACTGATAGCCAAGGGACTTAACTGCACATATACGCATATAAATGCAATTTCATACATCATGCATGAAGTCAAGCGGGTTTTTCTAGGAGCTGCATCAGTACTCTCTAATGGAACAGTTTACTCAAGAGTGGGGACAGCATGCGTAGCTATGGTTGCAAAGGCATTCAATGTTCCTGTTTTAGTATGTTGTGAGGCATATAAATTTCATGAAAGAGTGCAGCTAGATTCTATATGTTTCAATGAGCTAGGTATACTTGCAAGTTGGATTTGCTACTTAGATTTTTTAATTTACTTATCTTGCAAAATTGTTCTGCGCAACTGCTTTTTGCGTTTCTTTGCAGGTGATCCAGATGTATTTTTGAAAGTTCCTGGTCATGTTGCATCAAATTACCTGGAAGGTTGTGTTGACAATGACAATCTGCAGCTTCTAAATCTCAAGTAGGAAATATTTTGCCTTGCCAATAATTTAAGTATCAGGTTCCTTATAGGTGCAAAAGAAAACCTCAATTTTTTTTATTGACAGCTACGATGCCACACCTTCTGATTATGTGTCAATGATTATCACTGATTATGGAATGGTGAGTTTCACTTTAATGTTATTTTATGGTTAAGTTTTTCCATATTGCTAGAGTATGCAACACACTTAAGTAGCTACCCACAAGGGTGTCTGGCATATGCTATCATAAATTGCAAATAGTGGTCATATCTAAATGCTAAAGCAAATTTTAGTACTTAAAGTTGCTTAATGGAGTTACCAAACACTTTTATCTAGAAGATATTCTTTGACTCCCTCATTGCCAACAAAGCAAGGGCATTCATATTCAAGGTTGGTGGATGGGAACACTCTTCTCAGTTCACTTAGTATCCATTTAAGTTGAATGAGATTATTCTATCTAATAATTTGATCTTGAGGTGGATCTATAGAGTTAAATCAGATCTAGCATTCATATTAAACGAAAAGTTGTTTATTTTCTTATATTAGGCAGTTAGCTCAATTTTACCATCATATTTTGACTTTGAGTCTTAACTATTGCTGCCACATGATATCCAAAATAATGCTGATGACATATAGGTTGTTTGCAAAGATTAAAGTGGCAATATCATCTATTAATTCCATGTTATAAGGTGAAGGCCTGTATCATAATCATCAAGCTATGCAACGTTATATCACTATTAATATTCAAATCAATTGAATTATTTTTTATTACATTGACTAAAGGATTTTTTTGTCTCTCTCTACCTACTACATCTTAAGTCTAATTGATTCAACTTTTTTTTTAACTATATAATCTTTTAGACGCCTTTTAACTTGTTTGTAACATCATATTCTATTTTCTCTTATTTATATATTTTATCATCTACCTATTAGAGAGAGTCCTTTCTCTTTGATATTACACGGACAACATCAGACTATGTTATGATGAATTTTTCAATAGATGTTTATTTTATGCTTACTTCTTTTGTGTCCAATGTTTACTTAATGCTTTTTTTTTTCTTATGCAGCTCCCTCCTACCAGTGTGCCAGTTATCGTGAGAGAATATGGCCCTGATAACTTGTGGATATAAAAGTTATTTTCTCCAACTGGCCTCACTATGGGATAATTTGCAATATGATGTTTTTAGTCTCATTTTGTTGTTAATGAGTTAAATTACTTGACATACTCATGTAAGTTCATATAACATTTCTCATGTTTCCTTTCTACTTAATATGATGGCAACTATTTCTTGCCTTTGCTTGTTTCAAACTAGCAAATACGAACCAGCAAAGAATGGGATCTCACTGCCTTCAAGGTTTATCTTAATTGGGATTTCTATCCTTGACTCTTTCTTTATATATACTGCAGGAAAGTGTTAATTTGTCCTTCACCTTGGGACTATACTCACCCTTGGCTGCCTCTGGCTGCCCAAGTGATTGCCTCAGGCTCTTACCCTGCCTCTTTCGTTACAAGTAGGGCTGTAAACGAGCCGAGCCGAGCCGAGCCGAGCTTTGGGGTGTTCAAGCTTGTTTGATAAGATAATCGAGCCGAGCCGAGCCGAGCTTAAAATGAACCAAGCTTTTGAAATGAGTGTTCAAGCTTGGCTTGGTTTATTTTTTATGAGCTTAAGTTTGTTTGAAGCTTGGCTTGAGCTTGGTTCGTTTAGATGTTATCAAGCTCTCAATTCAAGCTTGGCTTGAGCTTGGCTTGGGCTTGGTTCGAGCTTGGCTTGAGCTTGGTTTGAGCTTGGTTCGTTTAGATGTTATCAAGCTCTCGATTCAAGCTTGTTTGATTGTTTGAAATTTTTAATTGTTTGATTAGTTATTAAAATTGATAATTTAAATTTATTTATTTTATTTTATTATTTATTTAGCATATTGAAAGAGTTTTATTAATAAATATGGTTCGTGAATATTGTTCACGAACGTTGTTCACGAACATTGTTCACGAACGTTGTTCACGAACGTTGTTCACGAACGTTAACGAGCTGAACACATATGTGTTCAAGCTTGTTTGTTTAGTTTAACGAGCTGTTCAAGCTTGTTTGTTTAATTAATCTTATGTATATTGAACGAACATAAACAAGCTCTTACCAAGCCGAACACCAAGCTTGTTCACGAACGCTTGGTTCATTTACAGCCCTAGTTTCAAGAAGTTGCTCAAGTCCCAGGCCCTGGGCGGCCACCAGAATGAACACAAGGAGAGGAGCATCAGCTGGAACCCTGATTATCTCTACCTCCATCCCTCTTCCTCTGCTCCCTTTCCCATTCATGCAAATCTACTCTCTGCCCTGCCTTACCTCGTTTCGATGCCGGCTGTCCTGGCAGCCGGTTCTTGGCAAGCGGAGAGACTGTTGATTTCCTGAATTCTCAATGGGCTCCTGCTCTTCTTACCGCCACTGCTGGTTCGTCGATCAGGGAAGGCAGCTTGATCTCTCCCTAAAACTCTCATCTACATGTCGATGAACTCCAGTTCAATGTTGTTTCGCATGCTGTCACTGCAGAGTAGTGTTTCTTAATAAATATTTTATCCTTTGAATGACTATTTTCTTCGTGCTATCGAGTAAATACTCAATACTGAACTTAGCATCTTCTGAGGCTGAGGCAATTCACAGAGTGCTCGTGCGTGATTCTAACTGGAGTTAGGGATGACAATTTTTCCCGTGGATTCAGACCCGCGGGAAAAACTTGAAACTGGAACGGAAATCTCCGATTTATTTAGGGATGAGGGCGGGTTCAAAGATTTCTTATAAGGATGAGACGGGTTCTAGATAAATATGGGGATATTATTTCCATCCCTGGATCCGTCCCAAAAATTATAATAATAATATTAATATTTTAAAAAATATTAATAATAATGTCATTAAATAATATTGAAAATATTATTAATATTAAAATATTTTAAAATAATAATAATAAAATTAATATTAATATTAATATTAATTAATAGTATAATAACAATAATATAAAATTAATTTTGGAGATGAGAGCAGAGATGAGGATTTGATCCCCGTTAGTTCAGATTTGGAGATTCTCCGAATCCGAAAAAATAGATATATGGGCAAGGATAAAATTCATAGACGGAGATGGGATAGTAAACCCGGTCCCACCCAATCCTATTGTCATCCCTAACTGAAGTTTAAGTTGACAGTTTGTGTTGCTCCTAGAGACTTTGAGCTTTGAAATAGTTTTCCTTCCAAGCGAATAAAACCATCCTCGAGTCTTCACACAAATTCGTATGAAGGCTCCTGATCTAATCAACAGATGTAACTCCATCTAATCTCGATCATTTGGACTAAGTGGTTAAGATTTAATGAACAATATTTGACTGCATAGGTGCCTTTTACATGTAACCTTCTATTTGATGATAACACTCTGTTAGATAGTGAGGACTATCATGCGTGAAGTTATCATCTAATCTACTGTTCCATTTCTAGATGTATTTTTATAGACATTTTTTACCAAATAGGATGCATAGCCATGTGATGCTTCTGAGCAGATGTGATTCTTAATTTATCTTGATAACTAATAAAATTTTTTTTATGAAGCCAAATCGATTACCCCAAGTTTAGTACTATATGGTTCCAAGTTCACCTTTTTATTATCTATCACAAGTCATTCAAAACCATTAGGGTGCGTTTGGTTCAAGTTATCATGTATAACCTTGGTTATGTGATTACCAGGTAATCACATAACCAAGGTTATGGGGAATAAAACATAACCAATGTTGTTTGGTTCAACATAGGTAATGTAACAAAAACTTATTTGTTTGAAGGTTTTAATGAATACTCTAGTTTAATATTTTACCGTATTACCCTCAGTTACAAAACCAACTATACATAATAATAATAATAATAATAATAATAATAATATTATTATTATTATTATTATTATTATTATTATTATTTATTTTTTAATATTTTTTTATTTTTCTTTTTCCTGTATATTTTTTTAACTTTTTTATGTTTTTTTTTTTTATTTTTTAATGTTTTTATATTTTTTATATTATTTATATTTATATTTTTTTATTTTTTTACATTTTAAAATTTTAATTTTTATTTATTTATTTTATTTTTAAATTTTGTTATTTTTAAAACTTTAAAATTTTTTAAAATTTTTAAATTTTTTAAATTTTTTAAATTTTTAAAATTTTTTTATTTTTAAAATTTATATTTTTAAAATTTTTTATTTTTTAAAATTATTTATTTAAAAAAAACATAAATTTTTAAATTTTATTTTTTTTTAAAATTTTTTTTTATTTTTTTATATTTTTAATATTTTTTTTTACATTTTTTCTCTTTTTTCCATGTTTTTCCTTATCGGAGGGTATTTTTAGTAAAAAAATTCGTTAACCCCGGAATCAAGAAAAACCTTAGTTTTATGAGGTTTTCCGATTTCGGGCTGCATGACCCTTTGGCTGATGTGTCGGGCATGGAACATTACTTGGGAATCATCGAATACCTAAACCAAACAAGACTTTTGCTGATAACCTTGGATGGATAACCAAAGTTATCAAGAATAACCCCGAACCAAACGCACCCTTAAGGTTGAGCATTCGATTAATTAATATTGATTAATTCAATTTTTGATTGAATTAGCTGAATCAACGGAAATTTTAAAATCAAATTAACCAAATTTAAATTTTATTTAATTAATTATATTTTAAAATACAATATAATCAAATTAATATCTTTATTCGATTTAATTGAATTATGATTTTAAAACTAAAATTCAACCGAATTAACTGAAAATGGAATCAATTTTTTTTTAAAAAAAATAAATTAATTGGACCAAATTTCTAAATTCGATCGATTCATTCCAGTTCAATTAATTGATTGTATCAAATTTTTACTCACTCCTAATTGTCATTAATTTGACAAAGCTAAATGAACTTGAGATGCAAAAGCCAAACTGATTGTATCAAATTTTTATTTACTCATAATTGCCATTAATTTGACAAAGCTAAATGAACTTGAGATGCAAACGCCAAACCGAAACAATTCTAAGATTTTGTCATAACAAAGAGATCTTACTTCAAATTTAAAAAAGTAAGAAATGTTAAGACAACTTCAAAGCTCGAGGGACCATTTCTAAAAATAAAAGTACAGGGATAAAAGAAATTTTGCAAATTTTTTTTTTTTTTAAAATAATCTAGAACATCCTGATTTTATAATCATATGTATACCCAAAGCCTCTTACCCTCGCCTTCCTCTTGACGATTTGGTAGAGAGCCATGTTGTGGGATCCATGATATCGACCGCCCCATCACAAAGAGGTTAATCTTGGTGATTAGTAAAAAAATTTTTATAGGACCGAACCAGTTATCCTAAATTTAATATTATAGGATTTAATATTTTCTTTAATGAGTTAATCTTTCTATTCCCTTAAAAAATCACTACTGTTGTCATTAGAGTTTAGCATTCGATTAAAATTGAATTTAACAAATTGAAATTTTTTTAAACCAATCAAACAGTTTGATTTTTTCTATAACAAGAAACAAACTGAACTTAAATAAATATTGGTTAATTCAATTTTTAATCGAATTAAATCAATCAATCCAAATTTTAAAATCAAATTAATCAAACTTAATTTTTATTTAATTAATTACATTTTAAATAAAATATAATTAAATTATTTGGTTTAACTGAATTATAAATTTTAAAATTAAAATTTACCAAATTAATCGAAAATCAAACCCAAGAAAAAAATTTAAATTAACTAAATTGAATTTCTAAATTCCGTCGATTCAATGATTCGATCACCTATAGTTGCCATCAATTTGACAAAGCTAAATGAACTTGCGATGCTAATACAAACACGAAACATATCTAAAATTTTACTATAATCTAAGAGATCTTATATAAATTCAAAAGAGTAATGATATGTAGAGGGAAAAAATTTCAAAAAAAAATTATTCCATAGACACATAATTCATAGCCCATAATTTTTATTTTTTTAGCCCATCATTTTATATGTATTCCTGAATTTTCTTTGAGGTTCTTTCTTTCAAAATTTGCATGTAATCCCCATTGGTAAACACAACTTTGCATGCACTCCCTATTGGAAAAATTCTTTATTTTCACTCCCTAGTCTAATATACTTACCTAATTGTCCATGATATTTTAAGTATAAAAAGTCTAAAAATGAGTATAAATCTTCTTAAATTCAGTACATTAAACTAGAATTTAGTATATTTTCTATCAAATTGAGTACGATTCTTTTTCCACCTCAATTGGATGGAAAATATACTAGATTTTCTTTAAATGATACTCAATTGAATGAAAAATATACTAGATTTTCTTTAAATGATACTCAATTGAAAATATACTAGATTTTTTTTCAAATGGTACTGAATTTAGGAGGAATTATATTAAATAGGGAAAAAATCGTACTCAATTAAATAGAAAATATACTCGATTCTATTTTAAAATGATGAATTTAATAAAAATTATATTTATTTTTAGACTATTTATACCTAAAAAGTATGAAGGACAATTTTAATAGAAAATATACTCGAATATACTAGATTTTATTTAAATGATACTCAATTGGATAGAAAATATACTAAATTTTTTTTAAATGATACTTAATTAGATAGAAAATATACTAGATTTTCTTTTTGAATTTAAGAGGAATTATATTAAAACAGGAAAAAAAATATACTCAATTTAATAGAAAATATACTCGATTCTAATGTAAAGTATTAAATTTAAGCGAAATTATACTTATTTTTAGATTTTTGTACTTTACATTATCATTTTTCTCTACTTTACCATATCATTTTTCAATTCAAAACTCGAGAAACCATTTATAAAAATACCAAAAGTTCAGGGGACAAATCAAAATCTTGCCAAATATATATATATTTTTAAAAACAATCTGGAATATTCTTATTCTATAATCCTACGTATACCCCAAAGCGTTCTACCCTTGACCGCCCATCTCAAAGTGATTAACACGTGGCACTCCATTATTTCCTCTTTTCAATTTCCTTGCGCTTTAAATGGAAAGCCCTCAACCTCGACTTGAGAGTTCATCAGCCTCACGCCCGATCATCGTGTCACCGATTTCGTTCTTGCGCATTCCGATCGCCTGAGGTATGATCCACACCCTTCTCGTCTTCTCGACTTTCCTTTTCAATCCGATTGATGCTTTGTAGGCATCTCTGCTATTTTAGTATTTATGTATCTGATTTTGGACAATCCGGTGCTAGTTTGAGGTTTTCTGTTGTTGGTTGATAGTTGTTTCTTGTTCTTCTTGTCGGAGATCTATGCCTGATTGATGGGATTGTTTGCATTGCTTATTTGATTGGATTGGAGCTTTTCTGTGGTTTAGGGTTTTGATTGCTTGACAGTAGTTTGGTTTTCTTTGTGTTTTGGTCTCATCAGGCGATTCTCCTAATGACGGAGTAATGGGACTACTTCTGCACCATTATATTTCCCGATCAAAACTATCTTTGATTGAATGAATTTGTTCATGTAGTTGTTTTGATTAATGAGATATCTTAACGGGGTGGAGCCAGTCAGATCGCTATTACTGGCTGATCAGTCACGTAGTCTGGATGCGTTATTTTAATTTACAATTTCTTGCAAGTGGTTTGTTGGTTTCCTTTGTAGTATGGAAGGGTTGCAAACTTTATCTTTGTTCAAACAAAGTCCCAGCTGTAAAAAAATGAGCTATTTAAATTATACCTTCATTTCCTGATTTTATAAATTTACCAACAAAACTGAGATAGTCTTAGTTAAAGGGTTTGTTTTACTTGGATGGTCTAATCTCAATTTGAATGATACATAATACATTCCCCTTTTTATTTCATTGTTGTTTCTATAAGAAACTAAAATTTCTATCAATTTTATTTAGGAAAGTCAAAATGGAACCACTCTTGAGCAATCATCATCACCCTTTGGGTGTTGGTGAGTTTTTAAAATAGAGATGCTGCTTTGTTTTTTTGCTCATTTTTATTTAAAACGATATTTATTGGTCAAATTGAAATTAAATTTATATTTCAATCAATCACCTTGAGAAGAAGCAATCCAAGTCAATTTCCAAAGTTGGATTAGTTCAATTATTTGGTTCAATTAGAATAAGCAAAACCCTTAGAAAATGCTGTGGTTTAGGTGCTCATTCCTGCTCCTCTCTACTAATGTTTTCTTTTTATACTGTTGATGAAATTTTATTCTGGTGCATGATATATTTTCTACTTCATTATGGTTAGTTAGTATATATTATTTGACCCCAGATAGATTTGTTGCTTGGTGTGTTGAAATCAGGTTAACGTCTGTATATCTGTAAATAGTAGAAGCGTTAATAACCTTCCAATGGGCGCTCCAAAGCAAAAATGGACTCAAGATGAAGAAGCAGCTCTCAAGGCTGGAGTTAATAAGCATGGGGCCGGCAAATGGCGAACAATTTTGAAAGATCCAGAATTTAGCAATATGTTACGCAATCGATCTAATGTTGACCTCAAGGTTTATTTTTATATGGATACATGTTTAATTTGTACTGGTATTATAATATTTTGAAATTTCTCAGTAACAGTAAATAAATCCAATTGTTTCCCAATAATATCCATCATTTCACAATGAGCAGGACAAATGGAGAAACATGAGTGTGACTGCACATGGATTGGGATCTCGTGAAAAAGCCAGGATTGCCTTGAAAAATAGTCGACAAACCACCAAGCATGATGGTACATCAATGGTTGTAGTTAAGGATATTGAAAATGAAGTTCTTGATGTGGAGCCTCTTGCAGCGTATAGTGAGCCTCCTCAAATTTCCTCTCAGAAAAAGTCCATCTCCAGGTTGCTTTGGTTATTGCTTTACAAATTTTTGTTCAGTACTAATAAATTCTAGCAAGATATATAATTTGTTTGCGTTCTCATTTCTAACAAAAGATATAAGTAGATAAAAGTTGGATCTATCTTGCAATGGATACATGAGTCAAGCAGTAAATTTTCACTCAGTTTAGATAAATGGGGATCAAGCATAATTATCCACAAATACCATACAATAAAGAAAATGCATAATTTCTGATAAACAATTTTGTCCTCCAGCAGAATAAGTCAGTGGGAAGGAATACGGTGGTCTTAGAATGTAAAAAAATCCATGAAAAGTGTGTTGATTTAACATTCTTTAGCATTGCTTGGGATTATTGAGTGTTGTCTTTGGAAAGTTTATGTCAGTTTGAAATTTGGTTTACCTTATCTAACACTTTCAACTAATAATACTTATTTTGTGCATATTTTAACTATAAGGTGTATTTTTTAAAAAAAGGTGTGATATGCAATCTATATTACTTGTATAAGTGAATATCTGCCTCCATTTGTTTTTTTTTATAAAAATTCTTAGCTACTTAATTGGATCTTTCTCCTAATATGCAGGCTAGACAACCTCATACTGGAAGCTATAATCAACTTAAAGGAGCCCACTGGATCAAACAAGACAGCTATTTCTTCGTATATTGAGGTTTTTCTCATCCCTTCGTTTAAAAGGAGATACATCTAGTCCATATGATAAAGACTGTTGCTTCTAAAGTTTTTTTTTGTCCATTCACATGCCATACTTATATTTTCTTCAATGGTTTATGTATCTTTTCCCTATTCGTGTCACAGTTATCATTCAACTATATTTAATAAATATTAACTTTTCCTAAACGTGTCACAATCCAAGTCAGGATCTATTTCTTTGTGGTTATTTGATATTTACTTATTTTCTTGAGTTAAGCATGCTTGTGTAGTTTCTTCTTGTCTTCTAACCTACATAAGCTTTTTAGTTTGTTCTCTTCTGTTTTAATTTTGAATAATGAAGACTCTTCTGTGATAATATGTGGCTAAAAATTATTTTTGACCATACTCAACAATGTTAATCTTTCTTTTACAAGTTTTAGCCTTTTCTGGTGACCTTTATAATGATTTTTATCATCAGTTCTCAAGTGTTGGAGTTAGTTTGATCATTTCCTTTAAAGTTTTGTATGTTTTTCTTTAATTTCTGATTGTGAACTTTGTCCTATCTCTACATATGCTTAGTTTACGCTCTTAGATGATTGAAGACTTTCTTAAAGCTTTTAAAAATGTTCTCTGAGTAATTTCTATTTGTTTAGATGGTTAGAGTTTGCTTCATCATTTACTGTAATTCCTACTATGAGCTGGCATTAAAATTAAGATCCACTAGTTCATCTTATTCAAAACTGTTCCTGCTCATCAAAAGCATGAATTTTACATTGTTAATGCTAGAGGAATTAGATTGGCTGCAACAACTTCTTGGGATTCGAACCAATTAGGAAATCGTCTCCTAGTGAGGCTAACTGATGCGCAGAGAACAAAGAGGGAAAATATCAGGAATCGTAGAATACTTATTACATTATAGACTCATAATATGACCAAGTCATATAAAAATACCCAACTTATCTCTAAAAATCATAACAAACTTTGAAGATTTAAAATAACTTAAAAACTAAACAATCTTGTTAAAATTTTAAAACTAAAATTTTAGTAGAAGCCATAAATTTTTCTACAAATTTCAAATTAGTGACCTTTTGGGCAACTTGTTATTGTTTTCTTCTTGCATCTTATATTGTCATCCTTCAATGGCTGATATATTTTTATTTTCGATCTGGCTCATCTAGGATCAGTACTGTCCTCCAGCTGATTTTAAAGAGTTGCTATCAGAAAAGTTGAAGGCTTTGACTGCATCTAGGAGATTGATCAAGGTAGTATCGGCTAATTTATGTCATGCAACAATATTTTCTATCAATACTTGATTGTAGGCTATTTGAGGATTGCCAAACTTATAGATATCAGTTTTAAGTTGTGATTCTCTACTGCTGAATCTATATAAATTGCAAATGACCAATTGATTTTCACTTTAGCCTGTCTTCAATATTTTCTTCAAATCAGACCAGCTGCGGGGTCTTACTTTCTCTCGATTTTTTTGGCTTGTATAATGGGTAAGAAGAGAATCATACACCATCTCAAACAATAGTCACCCAAAATGACTCTCCGACTTCCATGTCATCTCTTTATCCATCTAAAATTACTCTTTTTTGAAGTAAAATGAGGGTTGTAAGTAAGGCGAGTTGAGCCAACATTGATGATGTCAAGCTTGTTTGTTTATTTTATGAAGCTTGCTAAAGCTTATTTATTGAAAACCTTATAAATATTGAGCCAAGGTCTAGCTCAAGTATGGATATTGTCATGCTTCTAATTTTATCCAATAAATAAAATCTCTATTATCACTCATTTTTAAAATGATATAGATCATTTGAAACTCTAAATTTTGTAAGATAGAAAGAAATATATATTAAGAGATTTATAAATACACACACATATTGTATTCTTTATATGTTTGGATATTAAAAACTAAAGAAGTAATATCATAATCGAGCATTAGACAAGTTTGTAAATAATTTTGTTCATAGACATTTCACGAATCATTTTAACAAACATCAACAAGTTGCATTCACTAGTATTACACTTTAATATATTGCTTTATATTGAATATAAACAAGCTCTCTTATCTAGCCAATGATCTATGTTGGTTATAAAAACTATGATCCTTTATGTACCAAATAAAATGACTTGAAATTTATTCTTTTGCCTTAACTTTCTTTTCTCCTAGGATGATGTTGGAATTTTAATCTCACTTTTTTGCAATACTTTTATCTATTCTCTTGATCGATTGCACCTTTCATAAACACCTTAGAATATGGGCTAGTCACTTTCTCTTTTCTAGTATCTTGATGTTGGAGATTTACTCTTGCATTTTTTTTCTTCTGGTTCTGTGGAATAATATCAGACTTTTACTCTCTCTTTCTTTCTCTTTTATATATATATATATATATTTTGTCACTATTAAATTTCAAGGATAGATTTTAGAACAATATCTTCTATTTTTCTATGCAATTTTCATATATTTATCCATGTTTGCAAACTTCATAATTCTGTATTATTTTCAATTCGAGGGAAAACTAAGGAAGAAGAGTATATCAAAGGACAAATCAAGTTGTTGTCTTTAACACCGCACTATCAAAGCTTCTGGGAAGCTTTAAACTGCTACACCAGTGTTGTTGATATCTTGTTTAGCATCTTTATTAGTGTTTTTTTTTAAAATGTGGATTCATCTGCTATATATATTCTGTAATAAGTTGAGCAACAATTAGTATGTATACTTTAACAAGATGAGTAATGTTAGATATAATACAAAATAATTTAATTGATTTAAATATTACTATAGTAGTATAGCCTTACATAGAACTCCATGGAGGGATAAATAAACCGCATGGCCAACCCACAAACACGATTTGATGGTGATGTTGATGGCACATCGTTCAGATCTTAGAAACCCTTGCACTATTAGTGCTTCAGCAGGCGAACCTACATATGATAATATTTACTATGTTTGTTACAGAGATAACATATAAACTGCAATGATGTTAATTGAATTCTTTTTGCTAATGTAAGGTAATTGCCTCGTTAATCTTTCAAGCTGCCACCTATGTCAGTCTACGCACTACAATGTCTGATGGCCATGGATTCTAACAAGATAAATGCACTTCACAATTTTCAATTTTATCATATGAAAATGTATGACAAATGTTGTCAGCATAACTTTTATTCAAGATACCCCATTAGTTTTTTTGTAATTTGTCTTATAGGCAATGTCTAACCTGACAACATTGTATTAACAGTTTGTTCCCTACCTTTAGGTGAAGCACAAATATAGAATAACACCAACTTCTGCTTATTCAAAGGAGAAAAGCTCCAAATTTCTCGCTGAAGGACAACAAGAGGAACCTAGAGCCAAAATCAAGCCCCTCACGAAATCTCAAATAGATGCTGAATTAGCACAAATGCGAAATATGTCAGCTCAGGAAGCTGCTGCTGTTGCAGCTCGAGCAGTTGCAGAGGCAGAAGCAGCGATGGCAGAAGCTGAAGCAGCAGCAAGGGAAGCAGAAGCTGCTGAAGCCGATGCAGAAGCAGCTCAAGCCTTCGCAGAGGCAGCAATGTTGACTCTGAAGAACCGCAATGTTCATAAGCAAGTAAGTGTTTAGTGTTTATGAATCTGTCATCCTACTTCTACTATTCTTAGGCCTCTGCCTCTGCCCCTGCCCCCGCCCAGCAAAAGGAAAACCTTCTTTTCCTGCAATTGATAAATGTGGATTTCCTTATACCCTTACCTGGGAGGGAGGGAGGGAAAATTCCTTCTTATGTGTGATTTACAACAGAATCCAAATGGTCAAAATTTCCAGCCCCCCGTCATCAGCTTAAAATCATGCCGGTCACAGCTAGCTCTATGCTAAACAATATTAATATTCAAATTAATTTAATCATTTTTATTGTAATGGCAAGTGTTCTCTTTAGCATTTATCTACTTCTCACACCTTCCTAACAAAGTCAACTATTCTTAGTGCAATCGATTAGTCATCTTTAATCAATATGTATATTATCTCAATAATTTCTTTTTCTTATTTTAAATATTATTTCTCAAGAAAAAGTTCCGTACAATGTATCCCCCTTCATATCTTGTAGAATATGCAAGTGACGCTTCCTGCAAAAGACAGATATAAAGCTTGAGTAAGCGTCCATGGATGCGTCACCTTTGATGATTATGGTTGCAACACTAGCCGTGGTTGAACACTGAATATAAACATACAAGTATTTTATTTCCCATGAATAAATATTCAAGACTGGCTTTTATTGTCAGATGATGATTTTTTGAAGACTTTCTCTCGTATCCTAACCAGTTACCAATGGATGTTATCGTATCGTCTGGATACAAGTATTTTCCATTGCTTATTGTAGTCAACAGCATGATCTACCTGATCATCTGTCTTTTTTCAAAAAATTATTTGAAAGTGATATCTGCTTTGTTAACGCTAGTTCTTTTTCACTATTGGCTATTTTCTTGACATCAACTGTTTGAGGTATTCTCATATCTCTCACATATGTGCAGATGGTTCGCGTTTGAGAAGCGACTAGCTTGAGCTATTTTATGCGACCAACTTGGTGATATACATCTCTTCCTAGTTGCCATTCTTGTAGATACATGTTATGGTTATGTATAGATCAAACAATGAAAATCCTCATTTTCATCGTGGAAAAACTTGTTGTTTCGTGTCATGATCGCAGTTGCATTGCCCTTGCTGCATCATTCTTCCAGGAAAAAAACACAAACTTGGTGCCTTTGGGTTACAGACAGAAATGTCATGGAGCTTCTTGTCTTCAGATCATAGAAATACTTGTTTCAAACTGCTCTTGCTCTTTTTGCTGTTTTCGGTTATGAGATGACCATAACTTCCTATGTTTTTCGGTTCTTTGATTAGCACAGCTGTGGAAATTTGTAAACAGAGAGCATGTGCTATCCTCTTCAGCCTAGAGCCTGGAAATCATGTGGATTCAAGTTGCAAAGCTTCCAGAATTTGGTAATTCGCAGAAACTAAATCATAATCTTGTCAGTGCTGATGTGATATTAATAATTTTAGGTAAAAATTTAATTTTACTTTTTAAAGACGAACAAGTTTGGATCATCATCAAATTTGGCAAGAGGAAAAAAGGACGTGAAAAGCATCAAGTTTAGGTAAAGGTTAGTTACGTACTTTTTTAATGTAAATAAATGCAAACGGTACCATTGTAAAGGTCAAAATTAATGTGAAAGGTAAAATATCGTGATAAAAAATTAACTAACTACTTCCTCAATGTGAAAAAAAAATATAAATATCATTTAAAGAATAGTAAAATATACAAATACAAGAAAGGAAACCAATGATAATCCTTATATATATATGAAAAAATTATGAATAGTGCAAAGTTGAAATTTTCAAAATTAACCAAACAAGTTAATAAATAATAATGATTTTCACAAAAGGCGATTTCCGAGAGGAAATAATTTCAAATAGAAGTAACTAAAATTCTATATTCTTCGTAGAGTATTTAAATAATCAATAAAAAATTGTGGAGCATTTCATATTAATAAATTATTAAGGCATTTGAAAAAAAGTTTTAAACTATAAAGGTATTTAATACTTTTTAATTAGAATTATGATTTACTTTATTTTTTTTATTTAGTTGGTATCACTATTCAGCTTATGTTGATCAGTTTAATTTTATGAAATTTTTTTATCGATCGTTAAGATCGAAAAAGTATTCATAATCGATGATCCATCAATACAGCGTTATGATGAATTGCACGTTAAGAGGATGATTTTATTGTTATTTTTTATGAATTGTTAGGGTAAAAAGTAAATTCCGAGCTACGATGAGTAAAATACAAGTAAATAAAGTAGAGGGTCAAAATGAAGAAAGAAGAGTCGTGAGATCGATCCTGACCGTAAATCATCCGTCCGACCGTCCATCACGATTCGCATCCTTCGGCTCCCGTCGCCTCGCTCGCTGCCTCGCGGCACGAGAGTGTGCTCACTTGTGCGGCCTCGACGGCTTTATTTAGAGCTCGAAGCCGCGGGTGTTCGCCGTCTTCCTCCACTGCCCCGGCGGCCAGCGGTCAGCCACCGCTCCTCCGTCTGCAATGGCCGTGGACGTAGACAGGCTGAGCTACGAGATATTCTCTATCCTCGAGAGCAAGTTCCTCTTCGGCTACGACGACTCTTCCCAACCTTCCCTCCTCTCCTCTGCTTCCCCAGCTGGATCCCTTCCCCTCGCAGCTGGGCCCGGAGGTAGGGTCTGCATTCTATCCATCGACGGCGGTGGACGCCCCTCCGACGCGCTACTTTCCGCCGCCTCCCTCGCCCGCCTGGAGTCCTACCTTCAACGCCGTTCCGGCAATCCTTCCGCTCGTGTCGCCGATTTCTTCGACGTCGCCGCCGGATCGGGCGCAGGAGGCGTCCTCGCCGCAATGCTTTTCTCCAGGGGCCCCGATGGCCGGCCTCTCTTCGCCGCCGACGAGGCGCTACGGCTCCTCGCGACCTGGAGTCGCCGCTCGTCGTTCGGATCCGGCCAAGGGGGGAGCGTGCTTGAGCGGCTGCTCCAGCGGAGACCTTGGCGGAGGCTCCGGCGGGTGTTCGGCGACGCGACGCTGAGGGACACCGTAAAGCCGGTGCTCATCCCGTGCTACGACCTCGCCACCGGTGCCGCCTTCCTCTTCTCCAGGGCCGACGCGATGGAGGCGGACGGCTACGACTTCCGCATCCGGGAGGTCTGCGCCGCCACGTGCGCGGACCCGGCGTCCTCCGCGGTGTACATTCGCTCCACCGATGGGCGCACGCGGATCGCGGCCGTCGGAGGCGGCGTCGCGATGGGGAACCCGGCCGCGTCGGCCATCACGCACGTGCTCAACAACAAACAGGAGTTCCCCTTCGCCGTCGGGGTGGACGATCTCATAGTTCTTTCCTTAGGAACCAACTTCTCCGCCCCTCAGAAGCCACCTAAGCGGCCGGCGAAACCGACGGCCGAGCTCGTGAGGATCGCCGTCGACGGCACCGCCGACATGGTCAGAAACCTAAACCTCCTGCCCTATATCCAGCTGGCATTTTCAGCAAATTTTTAAAACTCATTTCATTTATTCCCTATTTCGCGACTGCAAAAACTGATAATAATGTCGGTTTGTTCCTTTTCCTACGTGGCTGAAATCCGTCCGTCTGTCCATACTTACTCACGATACCTGCAAATTGTTTCAGGTGGACCAAGCAATTGCAATGGCATTTGAACAGAACCGAATGAATAATTACGTACGGATTCAGGTAATAATTCTCTCTGAATAAAACTATTCGTTTACCATTCTTTTATGATATATATATTTCTTTTGATAATTATGTCAGGACATCGGGTTTGGGTCGAGCAATTCTGTTCCAAAAACAAGCGATCTTAAATGTTTGATGCATCGTTTAGAGGAGAAGTTGTCGCAGAGGAACGTCGAATCGTTGTTGTTCCGAGGGAAGAAGGTGTCGGAGCAAACAAACTGTGAGAAGCTGGAGTGGTTCGCCGGCGAGCTGATCAAGGAGGACGAGAAGAGGAAGAAGAGCTTGGTTCCTGTAGTTATGCTGAAGCAGCAGGTCATAACGCCGAGCACTTCCTCCGTCGTCACGGCCACGTCAAGGTCGTCAGCTTCCTGATCACCGCCGTTGAAAGCACCTTAGAACTTAGACGGTTTAGGGGAATAAGGGAGCAAGCACTGCTGCTCGTGTGCAATTTCTCTGGCACATTTGGGGTTTTCTAAGGTAGGTCAGCTCAAGCTTTCCGGTTGAATTACACTTGAACGTCACCACCATATTTGACATCTTGTTTCATTTCGGACTTGATGGTAGTAATCAACCTCTGGCTCTCAGTCTTTCTTTAACATACTACAGGTTGCATTACTAGTCAAGACACACACAAGTTTAATTGTGAGAAAATGAGCTTCCATCACCTCATGATGGCAAAATAAACACAAAACTAATGCTATGCAAATGGCCGTCATCATTCGATTCAGCAAGCACTGTTCACTCGTCACTACCAACTAGAGAGAAGGACGTGGTAGTAATTTAGTTTTTGTCACACTTCCTGTGTCTTCAGTTAGTCATGTTGCCTTCTCGTGGTTGATGAACAAACATTGGCATTCCCATAAATATAATCCAAAAGTAGATAACCAGCTCGTGCAGCAAACAACAGACATCCAGTAAACTGCACCCATTGGTAGATTTCGATTGATTTACTACTCTTACTCACTTTTGGTAGATTTATCTCTCTCTCTCTCTCTCTCTCTATATATATATATATATTTTCATTGTCAATGAACTAATATTGGAGGAAATCTGTCCTAGTTTTTTCTTCATTGATGACCTAAAAGCAAAAACATGTGGCAAATGTCCATAAAGGCCATACTATTCTTGTTGTTGCCCTTGAGCTTGTTTCTTCGTTAGGGTACAAGTAATGAAGAGTGATACTAGATCTGTAATTGAGAGTGAAAAATGCATGGTACAAGGACCGTACTGAAAGATTATTGAAGAAGACAACTTGGTGTGGTTGGCTCCCACATGATGAATGGGTCCTCTACCTAGTAACTAGCAAAGGAAAGCCACTCTTTTTATTTAACGTTTCATGGGCAAGCAAATTCATAGGCTGTGGCATCATCAAACTTGTTCCCTAGTAATTAATGGTGTGGGGGCAGAGAATTGAAGTATGTGGTACACAGTTGATAAATGAATAAAAATATCCTTACATCTCTGCTTTAAATAGAGTGGAGTTTTGATCTCTCAAAGAAAGAATATCCTAGCTGACTATTTTTGATCCACTGGCCATGGATTTCAGTCAACTACATTGGCTGTCCATCAAATAATAACTTACTAGGGTTCTAGCTTGTTTGGTGAGACAGCTAGTAGGTAACAATAGACAAGCTTAGGAATGGATGACCACTCTAAAAGTTTTACATTGAAATAGGCCTGATAGCATCTCAACACAGTATATCACACAACTAAAATATTATTCTTTAAGATTCCACAGCTAATAACTGCACCTATAAACGACTGATATATTTATGTATATTTGTGTGATCCAATGCAATTGGAGGGATTGCATGTACCTTTGTTTTGTTCCATGGGTCAGCTTCGTTGCTGAATGATTTTACCAGGATAGCATCTTGAAATAAGGGCAACTTACTGTGACTGCAGCTGACACATTATTTGGAAGCATATGAGCAGGTAAGGCTTCTCCGTCTGCTTCCCTTATCCTGAGGATGAGTCTAAGACAGTGATTGAGTTGCTTAAGCAAGTATCATTCTCATAGCTCAAGCGGATGTCTCTAGATCTAGGCCCTAATTTAATGAACAAGAGCTATTCAAGTTCAACATGAAAAAAAAGAAAAGAATTTTGATGCTTGTGCATGTTATGACTATTGATCAGTGAGTCAAACAAGGGTGGTTGATATTATATTGAACTTGTGCACGACTATCTAATAGACTTGGCATGTGAAACCAATAGTCAAAGCTAAATTAGATTACAATTATGGAAGAAAATCTTAAATAAGGATATACACTTGCTGTCCTATGACAAGGTTTCTTCTTCCATTTGAGAACTAGTTTTACACAATCTATTCTGTTAACTTCTGCCTGCAGTGAACTTTGCAATGATTTAATTTCTCTCTGTTGCGTGCATAAACTTTAACTTCATTTAAAACAAACATCACTTGGAGAGAGAATAAAGTAGCACAGAAACAGAAAACATATACTTGAACTTTGATAACTTTATGCAAATGAAAGCTGCGAGTGTCTTAAATATTTAAGCCAGCAAGCGACTGCAAAACCTTTTCTTTCAGCTAAAGCTTATTGGGCCTCTGATTTTTGCAGCTAAAAAGGGCATCCTTGTTTGAATTCTGGTGTTGAAGTTTTTTAGCTGCAGGAACTAGAAGACACTACCTTTTACACTTTGAAAAAAAAAGCACAAAATTTCAGTGGTCCTAAAAAATGTCTGGAATGAGAATTCTTCTCAAACTTATCACTTAATCATCTCTTCTGCATCTTTCTCTTGCTTATGATGAAGATTTGCAGCTGCTATTATCTCTGTGCAGGCACAAGGACCAAATTATGGCTTGAAGATGGAGATTATTATTCTTCAGCTTCATTCAGTGCATTGGTGATGGCATAATTATCAGGTATTTTATGAACAAATTCTATTTTTTTCTGAGGTTATTAAATTTTCCCACCACCACTACTCTGAAGCTTCTTCCATGCTTTCCCACTTTACACATGAAAAATAAAGGTCATTAAGCATGCTATTCTAGTGCTTTCCCACTATTAAGTTTGAATTGAAGCATAAGATTTATGAGTGAGAATTTGGGGACAACTTTTCTTTTGATGATTCTTTCCTGCAACTCTGGACAAGTTTCAATTATGAGGTGGGCCACTCAACTCTCACTCTCTCTCTCTCTCTCTCTCAGTGTGAGTCTGACTGTAATATTAATGCAATTTAAGGGCACTTGGGTTTTTGGAATGAACAAATAACCTTACATTTTACATTTGAGAATTTATAAGACACAGAACAATTATCGAGTTTTTTTTTACAAGATCAAGAAGCAGCCTTTTAGGGCTTTGTCTTTGTTTTCTGAAAAGTAATTATAGTTGAGTAAAAAATACTCAATCTGTTGAATTATTTGTGCATATATCAAAACCAGCTAGATTTTGTTTTTTTTTTGTTGGACCTTAAGGTGGACGGCACCCAGTACCGCAAGTCTCTAAATCCATGTTGCTGCTGGCAAAAGGAGCACTGAGGTCGGAGGACGGCAAAAAAACATGACACTAAAGAACACCTAAGGATGAACCTCGCACTAAGAACACCAAAATACAAATATCTTTTGAAGAGTATCACGTAAATATGTTCATGAGTCTTTCATCACTGCCATCTATTTCGCTGCATGCTCAAGAAGGCAAAAAATTCTTTTCCCATTCTGAAAATTAGCATGCTATCACAATGCTGAGGTTGAAAATTTACATGAAGATTCTCAAGATAATGAGGCCATATGCCCCAAAAGGGGCAAATTAAGCATACCAAATCATACAAGACCACTCATATATGCAGAAGTATAGATAAATGAAGATGCATGGCATTTAGAATACAAACGGTTTAAAGCTTCCCAACTTAAGTAAACTCAATATTTGTACATGTCTTAAGCATCAATAGAGATTCCATTGCAGGTTTGCATCT
Organism: Zingiber officinale; assembly: GCF_018446385.1. Lineage (NCBI taxonomy): Eukaryota > Viridiplantae > Streptophyta > Magnoliopsida > Zingiberales > Zingiberaceae > Zingiber > Zingiber officinale. Next base: position 14,712,145 of record NC_055997.1, read on the forward strand.
TTGTACAACTGTCAAGGTGTGAACTGACTATTCTGGGCATGAGGGCGAAAATCTGGATTAAAAGGGGGTGAAGATCTATGAGATGTTTGGGATTAAACTCTAGGAGATGTCAGTAGAGGAAAGACAAAATTGGTTGAAGAGATTATGTGATTTTCCTAGATTCATTGAGAGATAACCATCTGTCGAAAAACAACTGCAATCGGAGATGAAAGGCAGCACATTCTGTATGTGATTTTCCTTGAAATGAAAAGATTCAAACAAAAAACTTTACAACAAAAGGAGTTGTTAATGGATTCAGCATCCATTATACAGATATGGTGGAAATTTAAAGACCGCAAATTCCCCATCCGCTGCTAATTTGTATGTTCATGTGGTTGAAAATGCATCAGCACACGGAAAATTATAGCTAACTGAATTCTACAGGTCACCCACAAAAATATATATCATGTAAAACAATAATCAGAAGGTGTATAAACAAGTAACAAAATTCCACTTCAGAAATGATGAACAACCAATAATTATTACAAAAGAAAGGCTACAAGAAGAATAAATGAAAGAATTTACCTCATCAAGAGCCACTAAAGCATCGGGAGGTCAATGTTCAATGTCGTGTGCATTCTGGGCATCTCCACTAACCGTCTGAGCGACACAGCACTCCAGTGTTCAGTGCCCTCATTGACTTGGGCATAAAGCAGTTTCTTCACTGAATCTATGCAAATACTTATGTTGCCAAATCCATACACTGGAAGACCATTGTAGTATCTATCAACTTTTGGCATGAACAGCAAGCCTTGCTCCATTGCATAAGCTTCAATGGATTCCTTGAAGCTCATTTTATGAACTCCACCAACACCATTCACATGACTGAGTCATAAGCTGGAGCCTGCTACTGCGCTTCAAATTGCCTCTCTTCTGTAGCTCTCAGAAAGCTGACATTCTCTCTAGCACCAGGTTGAACCACTTCCACGCCTTCTACAGCCTGGTTCATCGTATCCAAACCCAAACTTAGAAGGAAACGAATCCTCTCATTGGAAAGTAATTTTGCATGGAGGAGGCACTTCCAGCCAATATACCACTGCATAACCTCATTAAAATTAGAACGTGATCACAACTAATGGTACAAAACTTATTGCCAAGAGCAATACTCAACTTAGGAACAATATAACGTACCATCAGATGTTCCCACCTAGCTTCATCCAAAACATCCTTCCATGGTGAAAGCATTATGCCAAGCTCGGAGAATACTACCCAGCTTAAAACTATCCCATCTCTGCCCTAATAATGGAGCCATCAAACTTCCTTGTATCCCATCATCTTCATCAACCTCAAGCCTATTCCCTTGGTGTGTGCCTCAAACCTCCCTATGCCGCCGGCGCCAGATGCATCTCTTCTCCCAGAAGGCCTCTTGCCAGACTTCGATTCCCCCCTCTCCAACTCTTTCTCCTTCTCGCGGCGTTGTGCCCCTTTTTTTAATTTTCCTCCCAAAGGCCATAGGGAGGAAGAGATCCTCGTCCTCATCCACAACGCCTTCGGTCTCCTTTCTGCTAGACTGAAAGCCTAGTCCATATCCCAATCCCTGGCCGGAGTTGGGAACGCCAGCGGATCGATCACCTTCTTCTCGGGGATCCCGTTTGATCTCCTGGCTAGGCATGACGGTGCCGGTGGAGACGAACTGGACAGGCTTGGAGATCAGGTCGCCCTTCCGGCGTTTCCGCTAGCGACGCCCTCCTTCATCGGTGTCAGAATCGCTGGACTCCGTAGCGAAGGCGCCGTAAATGTAAACTCTCCGCCAATCCACTAGCCGCCCTCGTAGTCGTCGGCCACGGCGAGCAGCTCGTCGGCTCCGTCCAAGCAAAACCCTAGCGCTTTGGATCCGAGCGGCAGATCACAGAGAAAGAAGTAGCTCCGTCCATAAACTGAAGGAATTCGAGTTTATTTAGACGGAAATAACACCCTAAAATGACAGGTCTTTCTTGTTTACTTGGAAGAAAATAAAGAAGAACAATGAGCTTTATTTTTTCAATCTTATTAAACAGAAATGAAACTAATTCATTCTACAAATACATCTTAAAAATACAAATAAGTAATTATTTTCTGTTTTATATTTAATACATAGAATAATGTAGAAATAATATAAAACGATTTAAATTCACTGCTACATTTTCTCACTCTTAAAATGAATGTTTATATATAAGCTTTTATCCGTCCAAATAAACAGACCCTAACAACCAACCAACTACAACTACCCCTCAGCCACAACGCTCATCTCCCTTCGTCATTCCATTCTGCATTTCAAATAGCCAATGTCAGCACTATCATATAATTCCTACCGGCTTGCCGGCACACTTTTCTGTTAATGCTGATGGATCATTGGTAGCCGATTCGGCATCAAACAAATGCTTGACATCACTGGACTTATCGACATAGCAAGAACTCTTCCGCGCATTGCAAATTTGCCAAGAATGTTAAACATACCAACTTGAAGGTCCAAATGATACCTAAAGATGAATATCAGATAGAACTTTTTCAAGGCTTCTGAAGAGATGTGTATTAAAGTTATGCAGTCCAATTTCTATCCACAACCTACTAAAGGATAATTAAATTTGTGCCCTATGTTTCTCATTTGAGAACTAAGCGCGGCTAGAACCGTAAGAACTTCCGCCGACACTGGCTGTCCCGAATCATCCGAAGAGAAAACACAGACTTCATTCTTAATTTCAATCCAGCTGTGTGCAGTCTGCTTGTGGACTCCTTTTTGCTTCATCAAAACCCTCACCCTCTCAACTTCATTCCATCTACCAGCCTCAGCATGTATGTTCGACAAAAGAACGTAATTTGAAGTTGTATGAGGTTCGAATTCAAACAATTTATTTGCGGCTAAATTCGCGAGTTTTGGATTCTTGTGCAAACGGCACGCACTAAGCAAGGCACCCCATATACCAGCACTGGACCGTATTGGCATTGTCATAACCAGCTTCACTGCTTCTGCTAACCTCCCAGCTCTTCCAAGAAGATCAACCATGCAAGCATAATGCTCAGCCACCGGTGTAATCGAGTAATCTTTACTCATGGAGTAAAAGAATTTCAATCCTTCATCGACCATTCCTGCATGACTACATGCCGATAAGACACCGACAAATGTGACCTCATCAGGAGCAACTCCTTTGTTGGTCATTTCTTGAAAGATTGAAATTACGGTTCCTCCAGAACCATTTGAGGCATAACCTGCAATCAAGGAATTCCATGAAACAAGATCCACAGATATCATTTCATCAAAGACTTGTTGAGCTGCTGAGATCCTTCCACACCTCGCGTACATGGTTATCAATGCATTACCGGCAAAAAAGTCATTATCATGTCCACTCTTGAGAAGAAGAGAGTGTAGTTGCATACCGACCAGCAAAGCTGCTAGGTTAGCGCAGCCACTAAGGGCAGAAGCAAATGTAGACCAATCAGGATCGCATCCTAATTTTCTCATCAGCCAGAAGTGCCGGATTGCCTCTATAAAAAGACCATTTTGGTTGAACCCGGAGATCACAGAATTCCAAGAAACTGTGTTTTTCTTTGGCATTTGATGGAACAAGTCAATTGCTTTATCCATTTGACCATCCTGAGCATAACCAGCTATCATTGTATTCCAAGAGACGATATCCTTCTTTGGCATGTTCATAAACATCTTCAAAGCTTCATCCATTCTTGAACATTGAACATAACCAGAGATCATCGTATTCCAACAAACAGAATCTCTCACACTGATTTCCCTGAAAACTTGATGTGCCTCATTCATCCTCATGCTCTGCACATACCCATTAATCATTGCAGTTTGAGCTGCGACATTTTTAATTGGCATCATATCGAGCAAGTTTCTTGCTTCATTAAGCCTCCCAATTCGAACATAACCACTAATCATTGTCGTCCAGGATACTGCATTCCTCTCGGGCATCTCAGTGAACAAACGATGAGCCTCTTCGACTTGTAAATGCTGAACATATCCCGCAATCATAGCATTCCAAGAAACCACATTCTTCTTGGGCATTTGGTCAAAGATCTCACGGGCCTCAACAATGCAGCCTTTCTTGCAATATCCATTGAGCAATGTCACCCAAGATACTACATTTGGACTTGTTATTCTCTTAAAGAACTCGGATGCTGTAACCAAATCACCAGCCTTAACAAGACCTTCAACAACCAAATTCCAAGACACCACATCTCGTTCCGGCATCTGATGGAAAAACTTCAAGCCCATCACCATATCCCCATTGCGTATGTAGCCAGAGAGAACAGAGTTCCAGGAAACAAAATCCTTATTCGGCATCGAATATAGCAGCTCAATGGCATCTTTGTATCGTCTTCCCTTAGCATATCCAGATATCATTGCATTGTAGCACGCCGAACTCTTCTCGACAGGCATTCGATCAAATAAAAATCTTGCCTTGTCCAGTTCGCCATTACGAGTGCAGCAAGTAATTATCAATGTCCACGAGTAGGAATCTTTCGTGGGCATTCTTTCAAACAACTCAGCCGCTTCAGAGAAACAATCATTGTGCAAGTAGCCGGCAACCATAGTGTTCCAAGAAACCAAATTTCTGCGAGGCATTTGATCGAACAGGATTCTTGCGTCGACGACATAGCCGTTCTTGGCGTATGCCGAGATCATTGAATTGTAGGTCACCGTATTGCGAGTAATCATGCCATGGAATAACGCGATGGCTTCCTCGATCCTTCCAGATCTCGCGAGCTGTGTGAGCTTTAGATTCTGAGCGAAAACCAAACCTGCTCTACAGCCAAGGACGTTGAGCTGGGAATTCATCGTTCCTTATCACCGATCGGCGGACGAGAAACTGAGAACGCCACGAGAGCTAAACCCAAAACACGGTCGGAGAGGCGGGAGGCGGATCCACCAAAGGCCGCCGTCGCCGTCGGCGCCGCAACGACGCAGAGACTTGAGAAGAGGTTGTAGGCTTGTGTCATGGGCCAAAGAAGTCCAATTACGGCCCAATTAAAAGAGTTGACCGTTGAGGACTCGACCGTTGAGCAACGGTTCTTGTGATCTAAAAACCCTTGATTTCTTCTCTCTATTTAAATTGTTAGCTCCAGCTCCAGAAAAACCAAGCATCGATTCCAAGTGCCTCTTCCTCTTGGCAGCTACTACAACCACAATGGCCTTCGTCGTCGTCATCTCCCTCCCCTTCATCCTCTTCACGATCCTCCTTGCCTTCGCTTGCTACTTCCTCGGTCGAGCCAAAGGCCGCAAGGATGTCCGCAATGGTATCGGCTCCCAGGTCTACGGCGTTCCCCTGCCTCCTCCAGGTGCCGAAAGTGGATCATCGCCTTCGGCTCCTCCCCCACGACTGAACAAGCAAGGCCTAGAAGATGTTTGATATGGTGCCCATTATTTCTAAAAGTGATTTATGGTATTTGCTTGGAATCTAAACATCCGTATAAAGAGTACACACAATCAGAATCTTCCCTGGGCTCGAGTGGGACTCGGGTCTGACCGGAACACAACTAGATGGACTTGTAGACAAGACGTTTCTTTAAGCTTGATCACCATTGGATTCCGGTCATCAGATTATATTTCGACTCGCGAGTAGATTGTTGAGGCTCTATTTTATATATAACTCCAATTAATTAGAAAAGATAGAGGACTTTTCTCCTATTCATTTATTTGAGAATGGACTCTATGATTTATTAGATTAATAAATTTGAAGTATACATATAAATATTTATAAATAAATCAACCATTCATCAATAAATTTGATATTCAATTAAAAATTTACAGATTGTACTCAATTATTTGAATTAATGATTTAATTCATTTTAACTTGATTTTACTCAGTTATTTTATCAAATAAATTTGAATACTTTACGGTTTTACTCTTATTTACCATTCTATATATATATTTTTAGAAGTCTACCTCCACGATATAAACATAAACAGTACAATTAGAGAAAAAAAAACATATTTATTTTAAAAGAAAAATAAAATTTTTGGTCTTGAAATTCAAAACCCGTTTACGTGGACACTGCTGATCTTTCCGCAATCGCAGACCGGGCAGGCGCTCGCCGCCGCGCCGCACGACGGGCAGAGGCAGAGGTGCCGGCACGGCAGCAGAATCACCGTCGCCTCCTCCTCGCCGCACCTCCGGCAGCTGGCCCCGTCGCCGCGGCCGCCGCTCTCCCGCTCCACATCATTTCCCGCGCCGCAGCGGCACGACTCCGTCTCGTCTTCGCCCTCGGCCGCGCCGGCGTTGGCGCCGGCCGCCAGGGCCTGCTCGAGGTTGTCGCGCAGCTCCCTGGCGGCAGCCTCGTTGCTCTCCGCCAGGCCGCGCCACACCTGGTTCTCCACGCACAGGGCTCTTATCCGCTCCTCCAGCGCGCAGTTCAGCCTCTCCACCTGCGCGATCTCCTCCTCCTTCGCCACCATCCGCCGCCTCGCGCACGCCTCCGCCTCCGCCACCATCCGCCGCCTCCTCTCCGCCAGCTCCGCCCTCACTCTCTCCGCCTGCACCAATTCCCCCATCAATCACACAAACAAAACCAAATCAACCAAAATCGAACAGAACAGGACGCACGTGCCGCAGGACCAGGACGTCGACCTCGCCGCCGAGAACAGATCGAGGCCGCTTCCTCGACGACGCCGAGCCTCCCTGCGCCGGAGGCGCAGCCGAAACGGCGTCAGAAAACCCTGTTTCCATGCCGACAACGTCCCTGCAAAACCGATCCATGCACGCATCGAACACTAAATAATCAAACTCGTGGAAGAATTGAAGAATTCAACATGCTCGTCAGCGTACCCATCGAGGAACTGGAGCTGGGAGGGGAAGGGAAGGAGATGGTGGTGCGATTCAACCGCCATGAGAGGGGAGGAGAAGGAAACAGAACAAATTTGTAGATTTATCGAAGGAAAAGAAAAAAAACGAAGATTAAAAAGAGGGAAATGAGATGGTGTGTTGTCATTGAGTGTGTGACAAAGATAGGGTTCTAAGTTTCTAAATTAGGGATGCTAACAGATCCGAATTCTTCGAATCAATTTGGTCGGTTAATTATATATATATATATAATTTTGATTTAAATCAAAATTCAATTACCCTAACTTAACTCGGACTCTAAACCCTACTTCAAACTCAAGATCTCGAAGACCATGAAAAGAAAGCATTAAAGCATCGAAAAGTCACTTATAAACATCGATCGCGAAATTCAAACTTAAGATAACGAAGTATCGTACATAGTTTGTCTAGCTATCATTTATGTGAATCATGAGGCACTTGAAAATGACCTTAGGGTTGCGATCGGTCGGCTTCCATCATCGACCGCAATGTGTGCTTGTGCTTCCCCCTTTCATAGGCAATTGCAACAACCCACAACCTTTCACTTTTTTGTTTCTTCTATCTATAATTGATCCTCCTAACAAAACACATGGTCCAACCAACACCTTTAGTGTCACGTTGCTCGGTTGGACCGACCGATTCAAACCGATCGATAGTGTAGATGTCGTACCACGAATCAAAAAGTCATCAAACACACACCCACTTGGATTTTTCATTTCTCTCTTATGAAAATTAATGTGTTTTTTCAATCTTATATGATTGAAGTAGTTAGACAGGTAAACCCTACATGGCCCATGAAACCCTACTTCCTACACTTTCAAAGTTGGTTCCAAGTCTCTTTTGAGAGCCATGAGGGGGCCCTCTAAATCACATAACAAGTGTGAAGTCTCCAAGCCATCATTAATGACACAGACAATTTGTTAGATGGTAGAAGAAAGCTCTACGTCACCATGACTGTTTTTGAACCTAAACCGGTTAAACCGGGCCGAATTCGATGACTGAACAACATGTAGGGTGCAAAAGTGACCATGAGCATTCAATTCGAATCCATCAAACGCGAGATAAATTCACGGAGTGGTCCATTGTAAAATGATTGCTTATAGAAAAATAACACTTTAGAACACCCTTCCTAGTAAACTCTCTTAGGTTACCCAGGAATAGCACTACAAAAATTTTCTAATTTACCGATGAAATTTTCCGTCGGGAATCCATTGATATATTCACTTACCGATGGAAAATCATTTGTTGAAATATTATTTGTCGGAATAGGGGTTTCTGACGGAAATCAACATTTTATAAAGGTGTTGATATTAAGTGTTGGTATTATATATATATTGGAATAATCCAAATCAACATTGATTGTATTGGAATATCATTAGTTGATGATTTAGGTGCAGTAAAAGTTGTGTGATGAACCACCAAAAGACCCAATTGGTTCATACAAATAAGGTTTTTCGTGATAGCACCACCAATTGTAGTAATTTGGTACAAAACTATTTCTACATATATGTACTTTCACGATATCTTTATCACGGAAGACTCTATTTCTACATTTCGAATGATTACAAAGACATCGTAACTTTACACCATTCATACATTCTGTATGACTTTTAGTAAAGTTCATAAACTCTTCAACTTCAACAATAAAATCATCTTTAATAAATTCATTTTCTAATCGATTGTATATCCAAAGTTTTATAGACATTGTCACCTAATGAGAATATAATTTAAAACACTATTAAACAAGTATCCCTTACACAAACATGTGCATCTCCAAATTGGTTATTATGTCGAGTACTATGTAACTCAATTACTTAACATATTTAATACTCGCATTATTAAAATCAAGATGTCTACTATCAAAGTATAAATTTACACAAATATAACAATTACCATAAAGCATAACAGTCACCGTAAAACATATATGCACTATTAACCTACAACTCACCATCAATATATCAATTTTTTAATATAGCATATATGTAAATGTATTGTTTAAGGAAAAATACCCGAAAAGCGTAGGCTAACGGGAAAAGAGCAGCAGATGCAGTACACTACAAAATAAAAAAAATATAGCTAAAATTAAATTGAAATAATCACAACTAAAATTAATTATGAAATTTAGCAAAAGGTTGATGATCGTACAAGCACTCAGCTGCGATCACGTGGCCTAGCATGTGGCCAATCACATCTAACAGGTGGTCCCCGGCCACGTGAGTAGCCGCATCCAGCAGGTGGTCCACGACCACGCGAGCTGTCGCATCCAATAGGTGGTGCCAGATCATGATGCCAATAGGTGGTGATCGGGAACTGACGGTCGGTAGCCAACAATCGGCAGCCAATAGCTAGCGGTCGGCACAACCGCCATCCGCATGTTGGTGGCCGGCACAGCCATCGGACACGTCGCCAGTCGTGTTCTGGTGGCCTGTACAACTGCCAACACTCAGCTAGCGACCTACACAACCGCTAGCACACGTATGGCGGCTTGCACAGCCGCTAGCAAGTGGCTGGCGGCCGGAAATGTCGCAAGCCGGTGCTAGAGAAAAAGCCGCTGGAAAGGAATGTCGCTGTCGGAGAGAAGATACGCGCGCAAGAGAGAAAGGAAGGGCACGGGTGCCCTAATAATTTTGAGTTTTCCGACGGAATTAGAATTCCATCGGTAATTACCGACGAAATTAGGATTCCGTCGGAAAACTCGAAAAGTTTTTGCGTTTCCCGATGAAAGTTAATTTCCGTCGGTAATATCGAATAAATACCGATGAAAAAATATTCCGTCGATAAATCAAGAAATTTTTACCGTGCAGGGATATATGGCACGAAAGCTATGGGTGTTTTTTTGTTCTCGCATAAATTTTAAAGTGGATTTATGCACAAATCTCAAATTCGAAAGAGAAACATATGTTCACGCGATCACGCATGAAGAGGAGGGTTTCAAGTCCTTAGCAAGGGGTGTCTATTGTTGGTGCTAGTTTAGGAACGACTAGATCTTTATGAATCTTGCAAGTGATTACTAATAAACTAAAAGGTAATTAGTTGATGATGTGAGTAATTTTTAATTTATTTGTTTTTATTAGTATTATTGAACAAGCGATTGCAAACTCAACTATCTTTGCACTTCCTAGTTTTATAAAATTGCAAGAATCTCTTACTCTAAAGATCGAAAATGATCTAATTCTAACAATGACGTCCTATTCTTCACTTTCATCGTCCCAAGTAAACATTCAAGTGATCGATTGAAATTATTTACTCGTATAACATTCTAAATTGACCTATTTTACCTCCACTCCATTTCATGAATCTTACAAATCCCTTGATTTTTGTTCTCGGACGAAAACATTCATGTATATTCAAGTTAACATTCATGTGTTCGCACCATAGACTACATCTATATACTAATCATAAATTACAGTAAAAATAATAAAATTGAATATATTTTTTTGTCAGAAATTTGATTGGGTTAATTAAAAATTTATTATTATTATTATTATTATTTTAAAAAATCTCTATCATTTCAATTTCAATTTCAATTTACCCTATGTTTGGATGGAGTGAGGGAAGATTCATTAATGAGAAGGGAAGGGAAGGGAAGGGAAGGGAGGGGAATGAGAGGGAAGTGAGGGGAAGTAAAGTATTTAACTTCTCCATGTTTGGGAGGAAGGAAAAGTTCGTTAGCGTAACATGTGTTACTTTGTTTGGTAGGAAAGGAAGGGGGATGAAGGTTAAATAGATAAAGTTATAAAAATATCTGATCCGGTGGTAAGGACGGGGGACCCTCATGGGCGGAGGGTCAAACACACGTGGAGGTCAACCCCAAGTTCGCGCCGAACGGAAGGATGCCGGATCGAACGGAAGCATGCCGCGCCGAACGGAAGCATGCCGCGCCGAACGGAAGCATGCCGGGCTGAACGGAAGGATGCTGGGCCGAACGGAAGCATGTCGCGCCGAACAGAAGCATGCCGGACCGAACGGAAGCATGCCGGGCCGAACGGAAGCATGCCGCGCCGAATGGAAGCATGCCGGACCGAACGGAAGCATGCCAGGCCGAACGGAAGCATGCCGCTCCAAACGGAAGCATGCCGGGCTGAACGGAAGCATGTCGGGCCGAACAGAAGGATGCAGGGCCGAACGGAAGGATGCCGGGCCGACCTAACATTCGGCCAGGAGCTTCCTGGGCCGGACAGAAGACAACCCTACCATGGGCGGGTTTCCGACGCTCATAGTGAAAAGGGTCACCTGGCCGAGCGGATAGCCCGCTCGGCCGAAGCATAAAGCATCGTTGCTGTGGAACACTCTCAGCCGAGCACCCGGTCGGACCGATACCTACGCCCGGTCGGACCTATGCCTGCCGAGCCGCTGGCCGCTCGGCGCGGGAACAGAAGAGACAAAAGGACAAAGGAAACATCGGGGGAATATCTCCTGACAGCGGGTATGTTCAACGACCAGGCCATACGCAAGATCTTACAACAGAGGATCCCGCTGTCCCATCATAGATGTGCTCGGATTATAGCAGTATGGTGTCAGGTAAGCCCTTCTGACAAGCCCATACCGAGGTATGGACAGAGGACACGTATGCACCTCGGTATGTGTGCCCGAGCCTCTTCACAGCTCTATATAAAGGGTCCTCACCCTTCGCCGGAGGTACGCATTCTCCAAGATTGAGAGCCACTTCTTTGTTGTCCACTTGCCTGACTTGAGCGTCGGAGGGTCATCGCCGGGAACCCCTTCCCGGACCGACTTCTTTGCAGGTTCGTCGGAGGTCCGTACGACCGGTCGAAGATCTACGTCAGCAACGCGGAGAGCGCCACGTGCCCAGCGTCCGTTGATTCAGCGTTCGGACAGGATCAAATTGACGCCGTCTGTGGGAACGCTCCTGCATCCGACCGGAAGCAATGGACGAAGCTGGACGACAGCACTCGGTGATGCTCTCCACAGAGGAGCTCGACGCTCTGATCGAGACAAGAGCAGCTAAACTTGTGGAGCAATAGAAACAGAAGGCGCAAGCCGAGCGGATGGAGCAACAAGCGACGTCAGAGTCAGGAGGCCGAGCGGAAGCCGAGTTTCGACCGGAGAACATCTCACCAAGGGGCCGAGATAATGATCCGATCGGCATTCAAGGGGAAGCGCACCGGGCGAGGCGAAAGGTGTGCCAAATGTAATATATGTTATATTCTTTCCGTTCGGCTGTATACTTGAAATGCAGGAATAAAAGCTATTAGAACAAAGCAAAGGCATGATTTTGGCGGACCGAGTGGGTAGCTACAATCTTGCATTATGAAGACCCCGCGCCGCTCGGCCGGGAATATAAATTATCCGAGCCAAATGCTCGATTGCGAAGAGAGTCGGACCGGCGACTATAAACCCTCCGGCCGAAAGACCGTCGAGCTCCGACGTTAAATATCGAGAGTCGGACCGGCGACTATAAACCCTCCGGCCGGAAGACCGTCGAGCTCCGACGTTAAAAATCGAGAGTCGAGCCGGCGACTATAAACCCTCCGAGCGGAAGACCGTCGAGCTCCGACGTTAAAAATCAAGAGTCGAGCCGGCGACTATAAACCCTCCGAGCGGAAGACCATCGAGCTCCGACGTTAAAAATCGAGAGACGAACCGGCGTCTATAAACCCTCCGTTCGGAAGACCGTCGAGCTCCGACGTTAAAAATCGAGAGTCGAGCCGGCGACTATAAATCATCCGAGCGGAAGACCGTCGAGCTCCGACGTTAAAAATCGAGAGTCGAGCCGGCGACTATAAATCATCCGAGCGGAAGACCGTCGAGCTCCGACGTTAAAAATCGAGAGTCGAGCCGGCGACTATAAATCATCCGAGCGGAAGACCGTCGAGCTCCGACGTTAAAAATCGAGAGTCGAGCCGGCGACTATAAATCATCCGAGCGGAAGACCGTCGAGCTCCGACGTTAAAAATCGAGAGACGAACCGGCGTCTATAAACCCTCCGGCCGGAAGACCGTCGAGCTCCGACGTTAAAAATCGAGAGTCGAGCCGGCAACTATAAATCATCCGAGCGGAAGACCGTCGAGCTCCGACGTTAAATATCGAGAGTCGGACCGGCGACTATAAATCCTCCGGCCGGAAGACCGTCGAGTTCCGACGTTAAAAATCGAGAGTCGAGCCGGCGACTATAAACCCTCCGGCCGGAAGACCGTCGAGCTCCGACGTTAAAAATCGAGTCGCGCCGGCGACTAGAAACCCTCCGGCCGAAAGACCGTCGAGCTCCGACGTTAAATATCGAGAGTCGGACCGGCGACTATAAACCCTCCGGCCGGAAGTAATGCTGTTTAGCGGTAATTCCAGTTAAAGTCATGTATGTATTCAACTAAGCGAGTCCGGCGGACCAAGTGTGCAAGCGGGCGGGTCACCAAGAGTACCCCGTAAACATCTGACGAAAATCCCATTTGCGAAACGAGATATATTCAGCCGAGCGGACTAGCTATACAAAATACTTCGTGAGAAATCCCTTGTAAAATGCAAGAGAGGTGGGATGAGAGGCGATTAACGAGGAGAAGCGGAGGATGGTTTCTTGGATGCGCCACTCGGCACTACGGGCGTCCAGTCAGTCGGACTATGCGCCTCCTTCGACTAGACTTGAAGGGGAGGCATGTGATCCAGTGGTAAAGACGGGGGACCCTCATGGGCGGAGGGTCAAAGACACGTGGTGGTCAACCCCAAGTTCGCGCCGAACGGAAGGATGCAGGACCGAACGGAAGCATGCTGGGCCGAACGGAAGCATGCCGCGCCGAACGGAAGCATGCCAGGCCAAACGGAAGCATGCCGCGCCGAACGGAAGCATGTCGGGCTGAACGGAAGGATGCTGGACCGAACGGAAGCATGTCGGGCCGAACGGAAGCATGCCGCGCCGAACGGAAGCATGCCAGGCTGAACGGAAGGATGCCGGGCCGAACGGAAGCATGTCGGGTCGAACGGAAGCATGCCGCGCCGAACGGAAGCATGCCGGGCTGAACGGAAGGATGTCGGGCTGAACGGAAGGATGCAGGGCCGAACGGAAGGATGCAGGGCCGAACGGAAGCATGCCGGGCCGGACGGAAGGATGTCGGGCCGACCTGAAATTCGGCCAGGAGCTTCCCGGGCCGGACAGAAGACAACCCGACCATGGGTGGGTTTCCGACGCTCATAGTGAAAAGGGTCACCTGGCCGAGTGGATAGTCCGCTCGGCCAAAGCATAAAGCATCGTTGCTGTGGAACACTCTCAGTCGAGCACCCGGTCGGATCGATACCTACGCCCGGTCGGACCTATGCCTGCCGAGCGGCTGGTCGCTCGGATAGGGAACAGAAGAGACAAAAGGACAAAGGAAACATCGGGGGAACATCTCCTGACAGCGAGTATGTTCAACGACCAGGTCATACGCAAGATCTTACAACAGAGGATTCCGCTGTCCCATCATAGATGTGCTCGGACTGTAGCAGTATAGTGTCAGGTAAGCCCTTCTGACAAGCCCATACCAAGGTATGGACAGAGGACACATATGCACCTCGGTATGTGTGCCCGAGCCTCTTCACAGCTCTATATAAAGGGTCCTCACCCTTCGCCGGAGGTACGCATTCTCCAAGATTGAGAGCCACTTCTTTGTTGTCCACTTGCCTGACTTGAGCGTCGGAGGGTCATCGCCGGGAATCCCTTCCCGGCCCGACTTCTTTGCAGGTTCGCCGGAGGTCCGTACGACCGGTCGAAGATCTACGTCAGCAACGCGGAGAGCGCCACGTGCCCAGCGTCCGTTGATTCAGCATTCGAACAGGATCAATATCCTTACTTTTTAAATTAGTCATTTTTCATAATATTAATATTTATTTTATAAGTATAAATTAGATATTTTTAATAATAAAATTAATTTTTTATATTATCATTTAAATTAGTTATTTTTTAATAAAAAATAATCTTTTTATATTATTCATAACAAAACAATGAATTACCAATAATTAAGTAATTAAATGAGAAATAACGAAAATAATGATTTTAGAAATCTTAAATAAAAAAATTGAAAAGATAACGCTAATAACGAGAATTCCTATTCTTTATAAACTTATTAAATTTTGATAGAAAAATTAAAAAATAGTATATATCCTTTTAAATTTTGATGACAAAAATGATTTCTTCCTTCAATTTAGTTAGAAGACGTGTCAAAGCCTCTCCTCTAATAATCTAGTAGCAAACGAGGTATGAAGAAGGCGAGGAAATTGGACTCCGGTGACATAACAAAATTAGAAATTGGAACATTTCTTAAACTATTAAGAACAAGGATAAAATTGGAATAAATTTTTTTTTTATTTTCCTTTCCCCTTCCTTACACCCCAATTCGGGGTGTAAGAAAATCTCTCTTTCCATGGGTAACGAAGGTTAAAACTTACCATTCCTTACCTTTCTTTCCTTTTTCTCACTCCTTCCCAAACAAAGTTCAAAGTTTCCTTTCCCCTTATTTCCCCTTCCTTCTCCTTCCCTCACCTCCTCTCAAACAAACCATTAGTTGATTTGGTTTCTATTATAAAATTTAAAATTCGATAAATCAAATTGTCAATAGTTGATTCATCATAATATATCAGTCGACTACTAAGCCACAAATTAAATTAAATAGCATAAATTTAGAATCAATTGATACAGTCGAATAATAATGATGTTTTATCAATTAATTGATGATAAAAAAATTAATTAATTCAGTCAGTTTGATCGTATCAATTACTTGATTTAATAATAAAATTCAACCAATTCAAATTATTTAATTTAATTTTGATTAATTTTATTCAGTTTTAATTGAATACTCCCCACCTCGTTATCACGGTGGAAGTTAAAGTCAAGACGGTCAACGCATAGATGACATCGGTCGGGCGAAGTATGTCTCGACCGGGGAGAAGGCTCCGACCCGATGTCGCCTTCGACACGGGGAGCAATCAAACAACCGACGCTTAAGGGAGGCAATGTGTAGAAGTCAAGCCGAGCAGCTACCTCGCTCGTCCTGGCAATAAGAAACAATCGACGCTTAGAGACAATGTGCAGAAGCCGAGCAAAGCGGCTACCCCGCTTAGCCCAGTATCAGCTTCGGCAATAACACAGTGGGCCTTCGGCCGAGCAGACACACACGGAGGAGCAACGAAGTTTTGGCCGATCAAACGAGGCACTAAGGCAGCGGAATTTCGGCCGAGCGGCCAACCCGCTCGGCCTAACAGTACCCTCCTGATATCCAGTAATATCCTTTTAGGAGTTGGTGCTACCGACACCGAGCATAGACTGTCAGAAGATCGTACGATGGAAGTTTCCATTGCCACTTCAGAGATATGCTCGACCCGTTAAGATACTGTGTCAGGATCACTTTACTGACACGTCTTTTCAGAGAAAGCTTTGAGAAACATGCTCGACTTGGGAAGCGTGCACATGCGCTACCAAAGCTCTACATAAAGGGGAAGGGGTCTAATCATCGACAGATGTATGCTATTCACTGTTTATGCTACAGTAGTCTTCTTATTGCTCCGCTTTCCACTTCATCATCGGTGATTGATTTGAGCGTCGAAGGGTCAACGCCGAGGAACTCTTCCTTAGCTTGACACTGACGTAGGCCATATTACAGATCCGCACAAAGTCTACAGGAGATTAACATGAACACCACATCTTCAACTTTTCGTCTTTTAACTTTCGGACATAATCACTCAATTTTAATAACTCCGGCAGAAATACCAACATCAATTCATGTTAATAAATTCTAAGAAGTAGCTCCATTTATTTTCAAATTTAAGAATTGTTAAAGATTGTTGATCCTTTTTAAGTAGTGATGCATAAATAAAGGTAATTGTGGCAGCCAAGTGGGGCTAAGGGAATCAGTGTCTCATGGCAAAGGAGTGAAACAGTTGAACTTTTTGTGGGGATCTATTGAATTGGTTATAATAATTTCTCTCCTGTTTTTTTTTTTTTAAAAGTTATTATAATTATTAGAACATGATATTTAGATTTTGAATATGAGACGAAGACATGGCCAAATTAATGGGATGGCACGGAGTTTGAGGATGAGGAAGACAATGGCTCTGGGATCCAACGTGACAAAGCATTTTTAAAGTTCTAAATACATTTTATTTTAGTTGATAATGTATCACATCAAACATATAAAAATATATTACGCTCTTTGTTATTAATATTTTTAAATCACACTATGTTTTTACTTAATATTACTAAGTATAATTTTTCATTTAATATTTCCTCTTTTTTACTAGCACAGATCTCCTGGATCATTTTTTTTATCCAGAGATGTGTCACTCATATTTACAGTCGGATCATAGCCACAATCCGATCGCAAATAGTTACGATCCCTTCCTGGGTTCATCATCCTCACCAAGTTATAATTTTTTGTTCGGAGCGGACGGGCGGCCGGAGGCCGCCCGGAGGCCGCCCGGAGGCCTTTGGTGATGGATAAGTGGTCAGGTTGCTGAGCGCCGAGCGAGGGTGTCCTCCGGACGACCTCCGACCGTCCGCTTCGAGCAAAAACTATAACTGTCGCCCGGAGGCCTTCGGTCAGGGGCGGAACCAGGAAAAAAATTCCAAGGGGGCTGAATTGTACAGATAGTTTTTTTACGACTAAATTAAAATATTTAATAATTAGGGTTTTACATCAACTCTTGCATAATATACGATACTACAGTCTACAGAAACTATACACATAAAGTCTGAAATCTAACGAACAAAGGAGTTAAGCTCTAGACTCTAGTCTATTCATTTCCACTGTGTTGATCCCTCCAAGGCTCCAACTCTTGTATAATATACGTTGCTGCAGAAACTGCAGCCAAATAAACATGAACGTCACTCATATAAATCATAATATGCATGGAATTCTTATGAGATATAGTGTAGAACAGAGCAAAAAAAAGAGGTTCAGAATTTTGAGGAATCAATGATGAACAAAGAACACTTTAATAGCAAATGTTTCTGTCAATACAGAAGCAATAAGAAATAGGTCTACATCTCATTTTGCAACCCACTTGATGACTAACAACAGGAAACACTCTCCATGCAAAAGCTATTAGCCATTTAGCCTATTAAGTTAATCACAACCAAATAACCAATTGATCTTATTGAACACTTAGGATTCTCATTTAAACCATATAACAGGTTGCAATACTAATACTTGCAATATCTGATTGAAATGATATTGTTAGGGTTTACCAAGAGTCTAAGAGACTAGAACTCGAGAGCCTTTCCCTTGTCCCACTTAATACTAGACCGATTCTCCATAACTTGATAAATTAACATTGAGAACATTTAATCTAACTTGCAAGAGAAAAAAACTAGAAGTTTAGGAAAGATTAGTCTACCTTTCTTCCATAGGTGAGCTTCATTTCCGAGTTGGCACATAAGTCTGCGACGGCTGACGAGTCGGTACAAGAGGAGGCAATTGGATTCTACGAGACTGCATTTGTTGAAAATGTTGTAATATTTGCTCATTTTCAATTGTAGAAAAAAAATATCCTTTTCAATGTATACAACTAGACTGTCATTCATCCATTCATCTCCCATTCTATTGCGTAAATCAGTCTTCACAGTCTTCATTGCAGAAAACACTCGTTCAACCGAAGCAGTTGCAACTGGTAAAACTAATGCCAACTCTATCATACGATAAACCAATGGGAACACCAAATGTTTTTCAGTCTCAACCAATTTCTGAGCAAGAATTCCCAAGTCATCAATTGAAGAAAAGTAAGGATCATCCCGCAGATTATAAAAGTAACTCATAAGTTGTTGTTCCAAAAATAAATAATCAGTACCACAGAAGTCCTCGGGATAAAAATCAGCAAGATGGATGAGTTTGTGAACATCAAATTGAGAGAAAGAATTTCTTGGATGAAGACATGATATGCAACCAAGCAATTCTGTACTAACTTCTGAAAAACGATTATTCATCTCTTGTATAATTAAATCAACAACCTATCATTCAAATTTGCAACCATGATAACATTAATAATCAATGAAATATCTTTAACAAAAAAAAATAGATTTTTAGAAATAATACCTGACAAAAAATCTCCACACGATAATGATGAAAATTGGTGATGAGTTGCCCTCTACGCCTACCATGACCACGAGTTAGCATGTTGTCCTCCATATCAAGTATTGGAATTATATTCAATTCACAAAATGTGTTAACTTGTTCCAAAATTATCTGCCATCCATCTTCCCTGAAGTCTTGTAGTCGACATTTCACACTTCTAACCAAGGACATGGCTTGAACAATATTTTGATCCCCTTGTTGTAAGGAAAGTGATAACTCATTTGTAATTCCCAATATATACTTCATCAAATGTAACACAAAAACAAATTGATAACTCTCCATCTTCTCAATTAAACCTGCGGCAACACCTTTATTTGCAGAATAAGAGGCGTCATCATGTACATTTCCTAACACTTCTATCACCGAAGACCACATAGAGCATAAACGAAGTAATGTTAAGTAGTGTGATCCCCAACGAGTATCTCCAGGTCTTGCTAAACTAGTTTCTTGATTTTTTTCCTTTTCCACTAGTAATTTCTCCACTTTCCAATTCAGCAATTATTTTATCATGTTGAATCTTTCTAAGTTGATCTCTCCTCTTACAAGATGCTCCAGATATATTCACAATCATAGTGATATACCCAAAAAATTCACTCACAGTAAAATTGTCACGGGCAACAACAACAAGAACTAATTGGAGCTGATGAGAGAAACAGTGAACATACATTGCAAATGGATTTTCTTGTAGTATCAGAGATTTCAATCCATTGAACTCACCAAGCATATTTGAAGTTCCATCATATCCTTGGCCTCTCAATCTAGATAATGATAAACCATGTTGCACAAATAAAGCATCAATAGCCATTTTCAAAGAATGAGAACTGGTGTCAGGCACATGCACAACTGCAAGAAATTGTTCAATCACACATCCTTTTTTATTCACATACCTCAAAACAACTCCCATATGCTCATTCACTGAACTGTCCCTAGCCTCATCAACCATCAAAGAAAAGAATTTATCTCCAATATCATTGATTATAGCAAGTGTAATCTCTGAAGCACAAGCACGTGTTAAATCCTTTTGAATTTTTGGGGAAGTCAATTGATTGTTTGCAGGAGCATTTTGTTTTATAACTTTAGAAACCACTTCATTTCGTTGACTATACCATTCAAACAACTCAAGAAAATTACCTCTATTTGAAGAAATAGTTGACTCATCGTGTCCACGAAAGGACAACCCTTGCTTCAATAGAAAGCGTGTCACATCCAACATTGCTGTTAAACGAGTCCGATAATCAATTTCCATATCGCGACTATGTACTCGTAAATATTCCCCACACTATGCCTTTGATCTTGA
This sequence comes from Zingiber officinale, assembly GCF_018446385.1. Taxonomy (NCBI): domain Eukaryota; kingdom Viridiplantae; phylum Streptophyta; class Magnoliopsida; order Zingiberales; family Zingiberaceae; genus Zingiber; species Zingiber officinale. The sequence continues at coordinate 14,732,325 of NC_055997.1, forward strand.
AAAGCCTCAAATTGTATTCTAGCTTCATTGTGACAACTATTCACAGTCTCCATATGACGATTGAATCTTTCTAATGCCCTTTTCCAATTGTTGTATCCATCTTTTATAAAGGCATTATCTACATTTTCTTTATTTAAAGGTTTGAAGAGATAACACCAAAAACAAAATGCAGCATCTTTTGATATGCTATACTCTAGCCATGTATATTTTTTATACCAAGTTTCTTGAAAACTTCTTTCTTGATTACCAAAAGTTATTTTCGGATACACATGACCATTTGGTTGACAAGGCCCTCGGAGCGCATACTCTCTTCGAGCTTGATCTCGAATAGTAATATCAAATTCTTCAATTGGTTTTCGTAATCCCGGATCACTAACAATATCATCCAAATTCAATTCTACACGGGATTGATTTTCTACTTGTTCAATAACATTCGGCTCATTAGAGGAGCTAGAGCCGGAACTACGAGTTCGTTTAAAAAATCTCTCCATATCCTACACAAATAAATAACTAAAAATAAATTATGTAATGAACAACTACAAATATAATGGAAAAATATATGTTGAACTAAAACTTTAATAAACTACCATAGACCACAATACCATTGCCAATCTAATAGAAATATAGAATACTCATGGAAAACTAAATAGTCTAAACTATAAATGTAATTCTACATATTTTACAAAAAAATAAAATAAATAATAATGGAAAACTACCAATCTAATAGAAAACTAAACTACAATGGTAAATTCACTAAATTGTAATATGGTATTCTGTAGAGTGTAGACTGTACATTTTCAAAAAAAATCAAATAATAAAAAAAATTTAAAACATAGCAAATCTAAGTTCTAACCTTATGAAGAAATGGTGTTGAAGCTTGGAGTTGGAGCCTTAGAGTTAGAGTCGAGAGAGACTGCGAGTTGGAGGCTTGGAGGCTGGAGCCTTGGACTCTAGTCTCTAGAACCTTGGAGGCTTGGAGAGTTGGAGAGTTAGAGTTGGAGGAGAGTTGAGTAACTTGAGTGGGAGTGGGAGAGGAGCTGAAGACTGAGGAGGAAGAAGTGTAGTTAGGGTTTGAGCCGCCGTCTGCGAAATGCGAAGCAGCAGGCAGCAGCAAAGCAATTTGGGGCCTTTACATTTTACAAACCCTGTTTAATGTTTTTTATTTTTTTTATTATTTAATTTATTTAACAATGGGCCCCACTCTATTATTGTTTAATTAAAATTGGTAATAAAAAAATAAAAAAAAACAGAACAAAACTCTTCGTCTTCTTCGACACAGCCGCACAAACGCACACACACTTCACACTTCACAGGTCGGTGCACTACGCACAGGCACAGCCGCATAACCGTCGCGGCATGCCGGCACCGGCGCATGACGCACTGCCACAGGGCCTACACGGCTACATCGGCGTTCAGCAATGGCAGTGGCCAGTGGGCGGCGCGCTGGCGTCCAGCGGTCCAGGTGGAGGTGGGGAAGGTTGAAGCCTCCTCATTCCGGTGATGTATAGTGGACGGCAGCAAGCTGGGGGGGGGGGGGGCTGAAGCCCCCCTCAGCCCCCCCGTCGGTCCGCCACTGTCTTCGGTGATGGATAAGTGGTCAGGTTGCTAAGTGCCGAGCAAGGGTGTCCTTCGGACGGCCTCCGACCGCCCGCTTCGAACAAAAACTATAACCTGATGGGGACGATGCACCCAAGAAGAGATTACAACCATTTGCGACTGGATCACGACCACGATCGACTGGATCACGATCACGATCTGATCGTAAATACGAGTGACAGTGGTCCAAGAGATGTTCCTCCTTTTTTTTACCCACTCTCAATTTTTTTTTAAAAAATAATTTTTAAATTTCACTGCTACTCTTACCTAAAAGATCGCGTGCATAATAATTACATTTTAAAAAATATTAGATGTCCTTACCCTAAGATATAAATTGGTACCTTTTTTTAAAAAGTTAATGATAAATTAATCTGCTGATAATATACTGTGCTAATTGCTAACTAGGAGGGTGATATATAGAGCTGTCAGATGGATCAATTCATGATGGGTGGATTAGCCCATGATGGATTAACCATTTGACGGGGTAGGACGGGTCAACCCGTCAACTTGACGATTTGAGAAATTTATAACCCAACTCAATCCAAAGTGGGTTGCGGGTTTGGTGGGCCCACCCGCGGACCCATCATTTTTTTTTAAAAAAAATTAAAAATATTTTATATCTTCAACGTTTTACTTCGGAAAATTTTTATCAATCAAATATATCCATAAGCATATATTTTTAATATAAATGGGCATAAACGAGTACTTATGTGGGATGAAAAGTACTATTTTTATTTCAAAATTATAATAAAGAAATATCATAAATTGACATAAAACTTAGTTTACATATGTCTCTCAACTCGCGGGTCACCCAAGCCCATTGCGGGCCGACCCGCGCGGGTCACGGGCCTAGGCGGCGCGACAAGCTTGGGTTGATAAAATTCCAATCTAACCTGCTTAAATTATTTGGCGGGGTGGGCCAACTCGACGGGTCCAATCCAAATTGACGACTCTAGTGATATAGTTTTTATTATATGGAAAAGAGTCATAGAAAATAAGTTAAAATAACGGTAAGGGAAGTCCCGACGAAGTCATTCTGACGCTTAAGTCAGCTTTTGGTTAAGAAGAAAGTAATTGTTGGAAATTAGGGTTTTGAGAATATGTATGCACATTTCTCGCTATCATGGTCATGTTCACGATCCATTTATGTTGAAATTAATGGCTGTGCTTTCCGTCTTTCCCGTGATAATGACCACATTATCTATTATTCTCCCAAAATAAAGTAACGCTTACTTATTTTAACTTTTCATGGTTGCGACAATTTCAATTTAGTTTAAGGGGGTTGAGTGGATTCAAGAGTTAGGATTCATCCCTTATTAACCTCGCATGCCACTCTGGCCTGATTATTGATCCTCTTGGCCATGTTGCACCTAAAAAATACCCCAACATCATTAATCTCTTCTTTAAGTCTAGGCAAAGGAGGTGCGAGTAGGATTGAATGGACTGTAACACAGTGACCAGGTTTTCACTTGATTCGTTGTACACATGGACAAGGAAATCTTTGGCTGGTTTTTAATAAAATCCTCGCATTAATTATTAACATGCCTCTTAAATGCTAGACATGCCTTATTAGCTGTGACTTCCAATCCTAGATAAATCTTTTATCTCCGATGTCATATCAAATTAATGGGATGGGACTTCTAGCAATGAAGAATGACCGCAATCAAAAGGTTAATGGTGTTCCCTTACCAGTAGGGATCCTCTGGTCCGCAAATTGTGAACCAGGGGATGGTCCACTGATGAGGACCTTTAATTTGGATGGACCCCATCTTTAAATAGATGGGGTCCATCCAAATCAAAGGTCCTCATGTAATGGATCATCCTCTGGTCTACAAATTGGGGACCAGAGGATCTGCTCCGGTTCCCTTACACCTTTCTTGATCCATTTTATGCAAATTATACCCGGCTCTTGCATCCGTCGACCTTCGTTTTTGCTTCCACTTCAAGTTCCTTGTGTTCCACATCGGAGTAAGTTCTCGTCTTTTTCTGCTGTTTGAAAGTTCGTCAATTTGTTTTTGGTTCCTTGTTTTAGCGTCGATCTTTGTGATGACTTCAAAGTCTTTTTCTTCATCCATTTCCTGGTATCGATCCATAGAGTCTAGTTTTAGTAGTGCCTCCTTATATCGCCTGAGAACCACATATGAGATTCTAAATAATTATACTTTAATAAAAAGGTAGAACCGCTACCTTAGCGGTCCCCTAGTGCTGATCCCACGAATATGGAGGGAGGTACATATAGGTACACATGCCATATGCGCATGGTGAGGGTAAACCCAAGGTCGTCAATTCTTGAGAATACGCCAGAGATGTCATGCGCCGACCGTCTGCGCTACGCCCTAGGGGCAATAATCATACTTTAATACTTCCTAATGTTAATGATCGTCCTGATCCTCCACCACCGGGATGTGTTACTTTCTTCCGTAGTCATCTGATAAATGGGCTACGTTTCCCCATTAATCCATTTTCTCTTAAATATCAACTATTTCCGCATTCCCTTATCCTAGTTAGGGCCTAACTCCTTTCTCATCTTGACGGGAATAATTATTTTATTTCGTTTACACCGTATACCTTTGAGTGATCATCTCTTCCATTGTTTCTTTTATCTCAAGAAGATGAAGATGGAGTATTTTTCTTCTCGTCTTGGGTGGGGCATGGTCTGCTTAAGAACCTTCCCACTTCCCAAAATGGTTGGAAACCTCAAATTTTCTTCATCTGACCTCCTATTCTTATGTTTTGGCCAAACCGTTGGCAACGTAATTTTCCTACCCCCCCCCCCCCCCCCCCCCCCTCTTTTAGTAAGAAATAATCACCTGGTACGAGGCTACTTTCATGCTTCTGAGAAGCTTCAAGATATGAAGTTACTTTTCTATTCGAGGAGGGGTTACTTCACATGTTTGGGCTGAGCCCTCTTCCAACTCCTCTTCGACTATCTTTTGGTACCATCCTACCCTTTTCCTTGGCTCTTATTTTTTAACTAAAAATACTTATTTATTTTGCAACTGCCTGTTAGTGTAGGGAGCACTAGACAATCGAATATGTATTTTGATAATAACAAAGGGGTTCAAAGTTAAGTTGTTATGTTATCTAACAAGTTGAACTGAATGTGCAGGAAAGTCTTAAGTGATCTTAGGTAAAGGAAAGTCCTAGTTGCGGTTAGTGTCACGCCCCGGAGGAGTCCCTGTCCGAAGAAAATTCGGCAGCATCTCCCCTGTACGGCGGACAATCTGAAACTTTCTACATATCCATATACCTCAGCCACATGCGGCTAGAATAACAACGATAATAAAATACAACACACAGGCATTCCACGCAGTTTAATAAGAAATAAATAAATCAGTAATATCATGACTCGAAAACAACCCTACTCCACTACACTCATAAAACTCAAATTCGATTTTTCCTACTCCACTACACTCATAAAACACAAATCCGACAAACTCACCTCTTCTGCCGTCCAGGCAGGCATGTAGTAGAACAAAACCAAATCATACCAAAATCCATTTACGATAAGAATCCATACAAGATCCATAAGTAAAACCAATACAAGACTAAGACATAGTCTGATAAAGATAAAAAAAAAATAACAACTCGAGATCAGCAGAGGACTAGCACTACGTGCAATGGGGACTAGCAACTGGAATTGCTCCGGACAGCCTCAACCTGAAAATATCAACGGAGGAGGGTGTGAGTCCAACACTCAGCAGGTACAACTGATATGCATAATAAAGTAAATAACAGACAACACTAATCATGCGTACAGTCTCCTGAATACGAGAAGAATAAATGCAACTGAAATAAAAACAGGAGAAAACTGTACTAACCAGGACCAAGGTATAAAGGTAATAGGGTCGTCAAACCGAGGGTGTCATAATCCTGTATGCATGTCAATCATATGCATCCATATAAATGCAACAAGTAAATGCAGCAAACACAAACAATAAATGCATCATGCATATGATGCCAATGACATGGTCACCCCTAACGCCAGTCAGCCATCTCACACACAATGGTGAGTCCGAGTGGGTAGAGCTGTGACAACCGTGCACTCTTACATCACTGCCCCTGATGAGTGACCGAGTGGACGGGATGCTGTCGGAGTACACACATACTCCTACCCCGAAATAATAAATGGGGGAGCGCAATGCTCTCATCTCCCGGTACACGATGACGGGGAGGAATCTCTGCCGGCTACCACGCTGAGTCACACTACCCATGAGCGGACCAACGGAGCTAAACAAAGTCCAACTGCCTGCCGACTACAACGCTGCTACACTAAACCAACGGAGCCAAACAGAGCGGAACTGTCTGCCGGCTACCACGCTGAGTCACCAAACCAACGGAGCCAAACAACAGAATTGCCACACACCTGTCTGATATACCACTAACCCATGAGTGGTGGTGTGTACAGATACATGTAACTGGCGATGTGCTCAACAATAATGGAGCAGACAATCGCACAACATGCAATCATGCAAGATGATGCATGACACTAAACATGGCAATATCACGAATAGCATAGCATGCTCCATATATAAATATAAAATGTGTACCACAAGACAATGAATCAAATGGAAGGTACACAAACAGATAGGGTATCAAATAAACCCTAGGTCCTAAACATAATGTCTCATATGGTTGTGTCACTACCTAAAAGCATGAATGATCAGGTAAATAATAACATGCAGTGCATAATAAGTAAACAAACAAACATGTAATAGATCATGTAGTGACCAACCGAAACAAAGGGAAGAAACACAATCATTGCTATATGTTAAACACATTATTATGCATATCAAAAGACATAAGTCAAAGTACCCGCCTCCAATCGAAATGGTCCAATCCGACAATCGAGATACTCGTCTCGAATCAAAGTCCTGTAATAAACCGTATAGTTTAGCTAAATTTAATTATAAGCAAAATAGCTAAACCAAATTATTTTTCTCCAGGAACCCTAATTAAATAGTTAATCACAGTTAACTATCCCTAATCCAAAGCTTAGGGTTTCATTCCTAACTTAACCACAAGTCGACCTAACTATACATGAACCACCAACTATATAATGAATCAAACCTATCCAAACAAACTCAATTAAGTATCTTACCCAATTTAAATCTGCACAACTCTAAAGCTTCTATCAACAGCACAACTGGAGATCGACTTGTCGCCGCTAGCAACAAAATAAATTGCTGGATCAAGGAAACCACAACAAATCCCATTAGAAATTCTTTCCCACTGTCCAATTAAGATGAGGACATCATAAAATCAACAATACCTAATTTTCCTTACCCAACTAGTAGCTGTGCTTGTTGATCCACACCAGAACTGTGGCTACCAGCACAAATTGATTGCTGCTGGAACAAAAACGAACAAACCAAAACAGCAAATAATCAAAATCCTTGAACCTACAGAATTTCCAACCAAACTAAACCTCACCGTGGATTTGATCAAGGCAGAGGGCACTAGGGCAGCGGCGTCGGCACCGTGCAGAGGTGCAGCGGCGGCTGTACATCCAAACTAGGGCACGAGGGAAGGCGGAACTGAGTGAGTCTAGGGCAGAGGAAGGGTGGCCGACGCTCTCCGTTCGACGGCGGCGGATGGCGGAGAAGCTAGGGCGCAACCTCGGCAGGAGGAAGCTTGGCTAGGGCACGGTTCGTTGTGAGGAGAACTCGGCTCTGATGAGAGGAGATCAGAGAGGGCGTCGGCACCTAGGGCTCGGCGTCGGGTCGGAGTGGTGGCAGTTGGTTGCTACTCGGAAAACCCAATGGCTCCACTGTACAAAAATTTTGTACGTGATCTGAACCTTTCCTAGCTACCATGTGTTCTTTCAAGTCAAACTTGTATCTCCTGCGGAACTTAACACGTTTGATTCCAAGTTTAACTTATATGTTCTTTTAGGTTTAGATTTGGATCTCCTGCGGAACTTAACACGTTTGATCCAAATCACCTAGGTTATAAATTCAATTAAATATTAGTTTCTAAAATTGGCTTCCAGTACTGCATGGCGAGGCACTTGACTTTCTTGGATATGGGAGCAACCATCACCGACTAGACAAAGCCTTTTAAGGAAAGTTAATATTTAATTTCCTTATATAACTCTAGGTTAACCAAAAGGAACAATCAAATCACAAGAAAAAAAAGAAAAAGAACACAACATCGAAATTAAATTCGAAAAACAAGAATCGAATGTCTCTTGTATTTGGTATTTATACAAAGAAAAATTAACTAGTATGATGCGGAAATTAAATACTAGTTATACCTCTTCCTTGTATGCTAAAAACCTCGAGATCTTCTGCCGTATCCCTCGCCTCCTCTTAGACGTCGTGTGGGCGACGATCCTCCAAGACGAACACCACCCGGAAAGCTTCTCCTCCTTCTCTAGAATTCGGCCACCACCACCACAAAGGAGCAAAAGAGAGCAAAGGGAAGAGAGGGAGAGGGGCCGACCACTTGATGATCTCCAACAACACAATATCAATTGTTATGTTCTTCAAGGCCTCCCCTTCCCCCCTTTTTATATTAGTTTCTCAACGGAAAATTATGAAAAGAGTTTTATAAAAAATTAGACTCATTCCTATTTCCTTTTAATTTTTTCTTTTTCTTTCCTTTTAATTAATCAATCCTAGATTGATTTATTAATTAAACAACTATTTGTTGATGTTTAATTATTTGACCGGCCCCTTGCTTGGGCACCAAGCAAGGTGGCCGACTACTTATGCCCAAGTAAGGTGGCCGACCACTTATTAAAAGGGAAAGAAAGAAATTTTTTTTATAAAATTTAAAAGAAGAAAACTTCTAATAAAATTTTACAAACCCTTTTTTTTCTAATGTGGATATTAAAAGGAAAGATTTAAAATTTAAAACCAAGTTTTAAAATTTAAAACATCTCTAATAATATTTCTTTTTAAAAGAAAGTTTTATAAATTTTACAACTCTCTTTTAAAACCTTGTGGCCTAATTTAAATTAGGAAAATTTTATAAATTTTTAAAATCTCTCTTTTTACAAATTGTAAATATCTAAGGAAATTTAAAAATTCAAAAACAACCTTCCTAATTTAAATATTGCGGCCGGTCCCCTTGTTGGAGTGTATACTTAAAAGTTTAGCTTTTGTACACATTTATTTTGAAATAAAGAATCACATTGGTCAAATGTTTACATTTATTTGTTAAATGTAATTGTTCAATTAATTTATATAGTAGATAACATGGAGTGTGGAGTCACACTTAGAAGATCATGTTGTCGGTTCTCTATAAATTATAAACAGTTGCTCACGACTAAGATGGAAAGGAACAAACCATCAGAATAGACGTAGTGTAATTAAGTATTAGTTTATCTTGACTAATAAATTACACTGATACACTTTAAATGTATTGAGTAGGATCATTTAGGTAAATTCTTTTTGTACTGACTTAGTAAAAGAACTAGACCTTAGTTATTATGGAAGTGTGTGCTCTTAATCCTAATATAATAACAAGCATGTATATTTAGTATTTATTTCTTTGACTTATCAAAGGGTGAGGTTTAGCTCGATAAATCAATATGCCCGATAAGTTGGGAAATGATATTACTTATAGTATGTGTTGTTGATTATAGAAGGAATATGTGTCCTAGTTATCTAGGTTGAGAATGTCCCCAAGAGGAGCTCATAAGTATTTGTTGGGTTCTTCGAGCCGCGAAAACCGTTTTTTCGCGTCGCGGAAACCCCGAAGGACCCAAAGCCGTAGATCCGTGCAAAGATTCGTATAAAAAAAATTCAAAAAACTATTTCTTGTACGAGTTCAAAAACTGATCTACTACTTAGATCTATGAGGAAAAAGTGTTTACCCTTGATGCGATGCCCTTCGCGTTCCCGCTCGTCCAAATGATGCCGGATCTCAAGACCGTCAAGCGCCGGTCCTCTAGAAGTATCCACACGGACACACTAGATGGAGATGACCAAAAACCAAGGTGTGCTAGCACCTATGTGGTTCGGCCAAGGGAGGAGAGGGAGAGGGAGAGCTTGAGAGGGAGAAGGAGGAAGATGCACACACATGAATGAAAAATGAATTTTTTTCACCCAAAAACCAAGTGGCCGGCCACATTTCAAAATTCACATTAATTGCATTAATTGCAATTAATATGAAACCATTAAGAGAGTGACTTTGTTACTTCCATGAGGTGGCACCCATGATGATGTGGAACATCATTATTGGTCCACCTAATGCCAACTCACCAATGAGGTGGCAAAAAGGTCAAGTCAAAATTGACCTTTGGTCTTCCTTCTCAAGTCAAGTCAAACTTGACTTAATCTCTACCATGGTGGATCTAATCCAACCATTTGATTCGAGCCAACTTAATATAATGAATCTAATTCATTAAATTAAATTGATTCAATGAGTCAAAATCTAAATTAGACTCATTTAACACATGAATCAACTTGAGTCGAACTCAAGTTAGCCCAATTAGGATTACTCTTAATCTAATTTGATTCATCAAATGAATCTAATCCTCTTGGTTCATCATATGAACCTAATCTCCACCTAATTGTCCTAAGTGTGTGACCCTATAGGTTCTTGTAACGTTGGCAATGCCCTAAACCCATTTAGGAGCATAAGTAATGAGCGGTATCTAGCAACACATCATTACTACCCAAGTTACAAGAATGTCGAGATCCGACATCACCTTGTGACTACCAATTGTGACTACTCACAAAATAATGACAAGTGTCCTTCTATCCTAGACATCTAGATTGATCAATATGAGGCATAGACCGTGTCATCCTCTAATCAATCTAAATCTTGAACTCCAAGTTAGACTCACTCGATCAAATGAGCTCAACATCTAATGTTGACTCATTTGGGCATGGCCATGCACTTAGTGGTCTCACTCTATCAAGAATACAGATGTCGCTCCCGTCATATGGGAGGGATAGATTCCATCTACATCACTCACATCCCTCTACATAATTCATTATATACCCAGTAATCGCCTTTATAGTCCACCCAGTTACGGGTGACGTTTGACGAAACTAAAGTACATAACTCCTTATGTAGGAATCCATGGTGACTTCAGGTCTAAGGACTAATAGTCATACTAATAGCCACATGAGAAAGTATATGACACTCATATAACGATCCATGATACTTTCTCATGGCGGGTCATTCAGTATATATTCTCTAATGCATACCCATGTGTCAGCTTGATATCTCTATATCCATGACTTGTGAGATCAAGTCATCGAGCTGACCTACATGCTAGTCTTATTGTATTAACATTATCCCTGAATGCTAATACTCGACTAGGAATGATTTAGAGTAGTGTTCCCTATATCATCTCACTATCGATTCAACTAATCGATTGATATAGGTATGAACCTTCTACTCAAGGACGCTATTATACTTAGTCTATTTGGCACTAATATAAATAAGTATAATAACCAAACAAATGCCTTTATTAATATACAAGAATATGATATACATGAGTCCGTACAATCATCAAATGATTGGCTCTAGGGCTCTAACTAACAGTATTGTCATGTTAAACCCTGCAGGTGGACCTAATCCAACATGACAAAAAAGTTGAGTGGTACTACTCTTGGAGCTAGATATTAATTAAATGAGTTGTCAGTAACTCACTTAATTAGTGGACATTCGTAATCTTAAACACAGGGAGACTAACACACTCATGATAAGAAGGAGTTCATAATGTAATTTGGGATTGGTGCGGTAGTGCGGTAATAACTCTCTAGTGGAATGAGTTATTATCGATGAACTTGAGTTGTGTGTTCGGGGCGAGCACGAGATACTCAAGCTCATCGGAAGGCCAAAACTAATTTCTCCTCTAGGTCCTTGTTGTAGCCTCAATAAAGCCTCAAGTCCATCCAAAGAAAAGCCTATCTTGGTGTCCAAGAAGGGTCTGTTCATTGCTTGGTGACCAAGCAATGGCCGACCACATATTCTCTAGAAGTGGTCGGCCCTTGCCTTGGGCAAGGGGGCCGACCGCAATATTTAAATTAGGAAGGTTGTTTTTGAATTTTTAAATTTCCTCAGATATTTACAATTTGTAAAAAGAGAGATTTTAAAAATTTATAAAATTTTTCTAATTTAAATTAGGCCACAAGGTTTTAAAAGAGAGTTGTAAAATTTATAAAGCTTTCTTTTAAAAAGAAATATTATTAGAGATGTTTTAAATTTTAAAACCTGGTTTTAAATTTTAAAACTTTCCTTTTAATATCCACATTAGAAAAAAAAAGAGAGTTTGTAAAATTTTATTAGAAGTTTTCTTCTTTTAAATTTTATAAAAAATTTTCTTCTTTCCCTTTCAATAAGTGGTCGACCACCTTGCTTGGTGCCCAAGCAAGGGGCCGGTCAAATAATTAAACATCAACAAATAGTTGTTTAATTAATAAATCAATCTAGGATTGATTAATTAAAAGGAAAGAAAAAGAAAAAATTAAAAGGAAATAGGAATGAGTCTAATTTTTTATAAAACTCTTTTCATAATTTTTCGTTGGGAAACTAATATAAAAAGGGGGGAAGGGGAGGCCTTGAAGAACATAACAATTGATATTGTGTTGTTGGAGATCATCAAGTGGCCGACCCCTCTCCCTCTCTTCCCTTTGCTCTCTTTTGCTCCTTTGTGGTGGTGGTGGCCGAATTCTAGAGAAGGAGGAGAAGCTTTCCGGGTGGTGTTCGTCTTGGAGGATCGTCGCCCACACGACGTCTAAGAGGAGGCGAGGGATACAGCAGAAGATCTCAAGGTTTTTAGCATACAAGGAAGAGGTATAACTAGTATTTAATTTCCGCATCATACTAGTTAATTTTTCTTTATATAAATACCAAATACAAGAGGCATTCGATTCTTGTTTTTTGAATTTAATTTCGATGTTGTGTTCTTTTACTTTTTTCCTTGTGATTTGATTGTTCCTTTTGGTTAACCTAGAGTTATATAAGGAAATTAAATATTAACTTTCCTTAAAAGGCTTTGTCTAGTCGGTGGTGGTTGCTCCCATATCCAAGAAGGCCAAGTGCCTCGCCATGCAGTACTGGAAGCCAATTTTGGAAACTAATATTTAATTGAATTTATAACCTAGGTGATTTGGATCAAACATGTTAAGTTCCGCAGGAGATCCAAATCTAAACCTAAAAGAACATATAAGTTAAATTTGGAATCAAACGTGTTAAGTTCCGCAGGAGATACAAGTTTAACTTAAAAGAACACATGGTAGCTAGAAAAGGTTCAGATCACGTACAAAATTTTTGTACAGTTGAGCCATTGGGTTTTTCGAGTAGCAACCAGCACCCCTTGCCCAAGGCAAGGGCTGGCCACTTCTAGAGAATATGTGGCCGGCCATTGCTTGGTCACCAAGCAATGAATCGACCCCTTCTTGGACACTAAGATAGACTTTTCTTTGGATGGACTTGAGGCTTTATTGAGGCTACAACAGGGACCTAGAGGAGAAATTGATTTTGGCCTTCCGATGAGCTTGAGTATCCCGTGCTCGCCCCGAACACACAACTCAAGTTCATCGATAATAACTCATTCCACTAGAGAGTTATTACCGCACTACCGCACTAATCCCAAATTACATTATGGGCTCCTTCTTATCATGAGTGTGTTAGTCTCCCTGTGTTTAAGATTACGAATGCCCACTAATTAAGTGAGTTACTGACAACTCATTTAATTAATATCTAGCTCCAAGAGTAATACAACCCAACTTTATTGTCATGTTGGACTAGGTCCACCTGTAGGGTTTAACATGACAATCCTTATGAGCTCCTCTCGGGGGCATTCTCAACCTAGATAATTAGGACACAGATTCCTTCTATAATCAACAACACATACTATAAGTAATATCATTTCCCAACTTATCGGGCATATTGATTTATCGAGCTAAACCTCACCCTTTGATAAGTCAAAGAAATAAATATTAAATATACATGCTTGTTATTATATTAGGATTAAGAGCACACACTTCCATAATAACTAAGGTCTAGTTCTTTTACTAAGTCAGTACAAAAAGAACTTACCTAAATGATCCTATTCAATACACTTAAAGTGTATTAGTGTAATTTATTAGTCAAGATAAATTAATACTTAATTACACTACGTCTATTCTGATGGTTTGTTCCTTTCCATCTTAGTCGTGAGCAACTGTTTATAATTTATAGAGAACCGACAATATGATCTTCTAAGTGTGACTCCACACTCCATGTTATCTACTATATAAATTAATTGAACAATTACATTTAACAAATAAATGTAAATAATTGACCAATGTGATTCTTTATTTCAAAATAAATGTGTACAAAAGCTAAACTTTTAAGTATACACTCCAACAATCTCCCACTTATACTAAAAGTCTAAGCTGCCATATCTGTTGCCATACATCTGATTCCCATCCCCTCCACATGTTGATCAAAAGCTTTCGCCAGAAGGGCCTTAGTGAAAGGATTTGCCAGGTTATCTGCTGATGCTGTCTTGGCGACGACAACTTCTCCTCGCTTGACGATGTCTTGTATTAGGTGGTACTTGTGCTCTATACGTTTACTTGCCTTATGGGCTCGTGGTTCCTTCGAGTTTGCAACTGCTCCACTATTATCACAATAAATTGTGACGATCTTGGGCAAACCAGGAATAACATCTAAGCCCATTAGAAAGTTCCTGAGCCATACAGCTTCTTTGGCTGCCTCAGAGGCTGCCACATACTCAGCTTCCATGGTTGAGTCTGAGACACATTTCTGCTTAACACTCCTCCATGCAATGGCTCCACCTCCTAAAGTAAACACATAGCCTGATGTAGACTTACTGTTGTCCCTATCTGATTGGAAGTCTGAATCCGTGTAACCCACAGGGAGTAAATCGTCTGCTTAGTAAACTAGCATATAATCTCTAGTCCTTCTCAGGTACTTTAATATATGCTTTACTGCAATCCAATGTCCTTGTCCAGGGTTACTTTGATATCTACTAACCATGCCCATGGCAAAACAGATATCAGGTCTCGTACACAACATTGCATACATAAGGCTTCCTACAGCCGAAGCATAAGGAACTGCCTTCATGTCCTCAATCTCTTTTGATGTTTTTGGAGACATCTCTTTAGATAAGGCTACTCCATGCCTAAAAGGTAAGAAACCTTTCTTGGAGTTTTGCATGCTAAAACGAGCAAGGATTGTATCTATATATAAAGCTTGGGATATGCACAACATTCTTTTCTTGCGATCCCTTATAACTTTGATCCCAAGGATGTGTGCACATTCTCCTAAGTCATTCATATCAAATTGGTTGGACAATCATACCCTTACGTCTGATAATACCTTGACATTATTGCCAAATAACAAAATATCATCTACGTATAGTACAAGAAATACCACCATGTTTTTGTTACACTTCTTGTATACACAAGACTTATCCGGACACTGAATAAATCCATATGACTGGATTACTTCATTAAACCGGATGTTCCAATATCTTGAAGCTTGCTTCAGTCCATAAATGGACCGATTAAGCTTGCACACTAGATGCTCTTTGCCCTTTTCAATGAACCCTTCTGGTTGCTTCATATGGATGTTTTCTTCAAGACTTCCATTAAGGAAAGCTGTCTTGACATCCATTTGCCAAATCTCATAATCCATATGAGCGGCAATGGATAAGAGTATCCGGATAGACTTAAGCATAGCTACCGGCGAAAAGGTCTCCTCATAATCGATTCTCTCTTTCTGAGTGTACCCCTTCGCAACAAGCCTTGCTTTGAAGGTTTCTACCTTCCTATCTGTCCCTCTTTTCCTTTTATAGATCCACTTGCATCCAATGACTTTTACACCATCAGGTGGTTCTACAAGCTCCCAAACCTTATTAGAATACATAGATTCTATTTCGGAATTCATTACCTTTTGCCAAGATACTGCATCTATATCTTGGAGTGCTTCATCATATGTCCGGGGATCTGGTTCATGTTTACCTGGGATCAAGTCCGAAGACTCACCCAAAAACATGAATCTCTCGGGCTGCCTTGCAACCCTCTCACTACGACGAGGCACCGTCTGTGGTTGTGTATCATGTGTGACACGTGTTGCAGTCTCTTGTGGTACTTCATCTTGTACTGTTGGTACTGAAGTAGACGTGTCCTCTCTAAGTTCTTCTAGAACAATTTTACTACTGGGCTTGTGATCCATTATATAGTCTTCTTCTAAAAACTGGGCATTGGTGCTAACAATGACCTTCTGGTCTTTAGGACTATAAAATAAACCGCCTTTCGTTCCTCTGGGATACCCCACAAACATACGAACTTCTGTACGAGATTCTAACTTATCAACATCTTGTTTCAGCACATGTGCTGGACTACCCCAAATCCGAATATGTCTTAGACTGGGCTTCCACCCATTCCATAATTCTGTGGGAGTAGAAGATACTGATTTAGAAGGTACTAAGTTCAGAATGTGCGCTGCTGTTTCCAGAGCATATCCCCAAAACGAATTTGGTAATTCTGAATAACTCATCATCGATCTAACCATCTCCATAAGAGTCCTATTCCTTCGTTCTGCCACACCATTCTGTTGGGGTGTACCAGGTGCGGATAATTGGGATTGAATCCCGGCCTCTGATAAGTAATTCCTAAACTCTCCTAAGAGGTATTCGCCACCACGATCAGACCGTAGTGTCTTGATACTTGTACCTAGACGTTTCTCCACATCAGCCTTGTACTCTTTGAACTTATCAAAGCACTCAGACTTGCGGCGCATTAGGTAAATGTATCCATATCTTGAATAATCGTCTATAAAAGAGACAAAATATTCAAAGCCACCTCTAGCCTAGATAGACATAGGACCACACAAATCAGAATGAACCAATTCTAACGCTTCTTTGGCTCTATACCCCTTGGCCTTAAAAAGTCTCTTGGTCATCTTACCTTCCAAGCAGGATTCACACGTTGGAAAGTTTTCCAACTCTAATGGACCCAAGAGTCCATCGGCTACAAGCCTTTGAATCCTACTTAAGTTAATATAACCAAGCCTTAGATGTCAAAGATGTGTTTGGTTCATTTCCGAAGGTTCTTTTCTCTTATTAGAGTTAGAAGATGTGTTATTAATTTTCATATTTTGCTTTGTGGGAGAAATTGGATTTAAAGTATATAAATTACCAACCAATGCACCAGAACAGATAATCACTTTATTTCTCTTTATAACCACATTGTTACCAAAGGAAACTGAATATCCATCCAAATACAGTTTAGAAACTGAAATTAAATTCTTTCTAAAACTGGGTACATAAAGACAATTCCTTAAAACCAATTTCCTATTCCTATCAAATGATAAGTAGACATCTCCCACTGAAACAGCCGCCACCTTAGTAGCATTTATCTCTCTATCAAATAGTCGCCGGGTTTCCTAGAACCCCTGCAAAGAATTGCAGACATGATCAGTGGCTCCCGTATCTACACACCAGGTGCTGGTAGATAACACCGCTAAACATGTTTCAACTACTAGAGTATGAGATATACCTTTATTGTTCTGTTTCCTACGAGGACAGTCCGCCTTCCAATGTCCAGTCTGCTTGCAAATAAAGCACTTGCCCTTTGGCTTCTTTATTCCAGCTTTTTGTCCCTCACCTTGAGGTTTATTCACCTTCTTTGCTGAGCCATTTTGTTTCTTCTTCTTCTTGCCTTTCGGCTTAGAAGTAGAACCATTTTCAGCATAGTGAATTTGAGAATGTTGACGAAATAACCCTTCGGTTGCCTGAAGTTCTGTCAGAAGTTCCGCCAATGAATACATCATTTTATTCATATTATAGTTCAGGCGAAAATGCTCAAAACTTCTGGGCAACGTTTGGAGGATGATATCGACCTGGGTTTCGCCATCAATTTCCCCTCCAAGCACTTGTATTTCGTTTAAGTAAGCCATCATCTTGAGAATATGATCCCTCACGGGAGTCCCCTCAGTCATGGTGGTTGTCACCGGTTTTCTCATTGCCTCTTGCCTAGCAGCCCGATTTTGATGTCCGAAGAGTTCCTTGAGATTGTTCATTATATCATAGGCTGTTGGTAAGTCCTGATGCTGATGTTGCAATACATTTGACATCGAAGCCAAGATGTAACACCGCGCCATCTCATCAGCTTTTACCCATTTACTATGATGCTGAATCTCCTCTGGGGTAGAATCATTGCTAGGTGTTTCTGGGCATTCCTCTGACAGTACAAACTTATAGCCCTCAGCAGTTAAAACAATGTCCAGGTTTCTTTTCCAATCTATATAGTTGGGACCAATAAGTCTGTTTTCTTTTAGAATAATGGTCAGTGGGTTGAAAGTCATCCTAAGAATCACAAAATAAATTTTGGTCAGAACTCTAAATTTAGAATAATATTGATTCCTCAAACAATACTATTTAAATTAACCAACACCTTAAAACACTGTGAATTTTATATGCCACGATAGTGTGGACGTATACAAATTCAACATTTATAAAAGGAGGGTATATCCCATTAATTTTATTATCTTGTCAACCTAACTTTTTGACAAATAAAATTAATAGTTGGTTTCCTTCGGTTACACAAATAATAGCAGTGACTCCGATGGGGAGGATACTATTAGACGTGCCTAAGTGTATACCATTACTTGACACTAAGTCCATTAATAAGATTGTGTCCCTTCCGATGGGGAAGATCACACGCTCTTAATTAATTTCCTATAGTCATCCGAAATGGAAGTTTGGTCTAGTGATCCGCAAACAAACTCATCCGATATGGAGAAAGGCACTCAGAGTCAACGCGCAAGTTTGTTTGCATTACTTACAAACCAGTAATGGAGACCGTGGAATTCACTAAAATAAATTCCTCTCTCACTTAGTTATTTAAAGTGAGGAATTTTGATGATGCTAGCCTACTAAACATGTACACTAACATTCACACACAGCACAATACAAAAGCAATAAATAGAAAAACTAATTTTCAACTATTATGGCTTTTATCTATTGTTGTCCTCCGTGTGTCATCATCCTAGCTGCTGCCATCTTTGGCCACCGCCATCGGGTCTAGTTGTCGCATCCATCTTGCTCCTTGTTCCGATGCGCCACTCTGATCCTCAAAAGGTTCCACGCCTTGCAAGATTCGATCCACGACATAAATAGAATTTTACATTTTTTGATCCTATATTTCTCGAAGGAATGTACATGTAAACTAGATCAAAAAATAAAATCCTAATAAAACTAAATACAACTCCTGCTGTATTTTATAATACAATCATGCACACATAATAATTGCCCTTGACATGTCCAAAGGTCCAATCACACACATAATAACTATAAGCCATAATAGTTGGATCATGCATCCACAAAGTTAGCGCATCCTACTATTAACCTGCCTAAATTATGTATGACATGTGCATAATTAAACTAATACCAAATACACAGAGGCAAAACCCTAGCTCTGATACCAATTGTTGGTTGCTACTCGGAAAACCCAATGACTCCACTGTACAAAAATTTTGTACATGATCTGAACCTTTCCTAGCTACCATGTGTTCTTTTAAGTCAAACTTGTATCTCCTGTGGAACTTAACACGTTTGATTCCAAGTTTAACTTATATGTTCTTTTAGGTTTAGATTTGGATCTCTCGCGGAACTTAACACGTTTGATCCAAATCACCTAGATTATAAATTCAATTAAATATTAGTTTCCAAAATTGGCTTCCAGTACTGCATGGCGAGGCACTTGGCCTTCTTGGATATGGGAGCAACCACCACCGACTAGACAAAGCCTTTTAAGGAAAGTTAATATTTAATTTCCTTATATAACTCTAGGTTATCCAAAAGGAACAATCAAATCACAAGGAAAAAAAGAAAAAGAACACAACATCGAAATTAAATTCGAAAAACAAGAATCGAATGTCTCTTGTATTTGGTATTTATACAAAGAAAAATTAACTAGTATTATGCGGAAATTAAATACTAGTTATACCTCTTCCTTGTATGCTAAAAACCTCGAGATCTTCTGTCGTATCCCTCACCTCCTCTTAGACGTCGTGTGGGCGACGATCCTCCAAGACGAACACCACCCGGAAAGCTTCTCCTCCTTCTCTAGAATTCGGCCACCACTATCACAAAGGAGCAAAAGAGAGCAAAGGGAAGAGAGGGAGAGGGGCCGGCCACTTGATGATCTCCTACAACACAATATCAATTGTTATGTTTTTCAAGGCCTCCCCTTCCCCCCTTTTTATATTAGTTTCCCAACGGAAAATTATGGAAAGAGTTTTATAAAAAATTAGACTCATTCCTATTTCCTTTTAATTTTTTTCTTTTTCTTTCCTTTTAATTAATCAATCCTAAATTGATTTATTAATTAAACAACTATTTGTTGATGTTTAATTATTTGACCGACCCCTTGCTTGGGCACCAAGCAAAGTGGCCGGTCACTTATTAAAAGGGAAAGAAAGCAAAATTTTTTATAAAATTTAAAAGAAGAAAACTTCTAATAAAATTTTACAAACTCTTTTTTTTTTTCTAATATGGATATTAAAAGGAAAGTTTTAAAATTTAAAACATCTCTAATAATATTTCTTTTTAAAAGAAAGTTTTATAAATTTTACAACTCTCTTTTAAAATCTTGTGGCCTAATTTAAATTAGGAAAATTTTATAAATATTTAAAATCTCTCTTTTTACAAATTGTAAATATCTGAGGAAATTTAAAAATTCAAAAATAACCTTCCTAATTTAAATATTGCGGCCGACCCCCTTGCCCAAGGCAAGGGCCGGCCACTTCTAGAGAATATGTGGTCGACCATTTCTTGGTCACCAAGCAATGAACCGGCCCCTTCTTAGACACCAAGATAGGCTTTTCTTTGGATGGACTTGAGGCTTTATTGAGGCTACAACAGGGACCTAGAGGAGAAATTGGTTTTGGTCTTCCAATGAGCTTGAGTATCCCGTGCTCGCCCCGAACACACAATTCAAGTTCATCAATAATAACTCATTCCACTAGAGAGTTATTACCGCACTACCGCACTAATCCCAAATTACATTATGGGCTTCTTCTTATCATGAGTGTGTTAGTCTCCCTGTGTTTAAGATTACGAATGTCCACTAATTAAGTGAGTTACTGACAACTCATTTAATTAATATCTAGCTCCAAGAGTAGTACCACCCAACTTTATTGTCATGTTGGACTAGGTCCACCTGTAGGGTTTAACATGACAATCCTTATGAGCTCCTCTTGGGAACATTCTCAACCTAGATAACTAGGACACATATTCCTTCTATAATCAACAACACATACTATAAGTAATATCATTTCCCAACTTATCGGGCATATTGATTTATCGAGCTAAACCTCACCCTTTGATAAGTCAAAGAAATAAATATTAAATATACATGCTTGTTATTATATTAGGATTAAGAGCACACACTTCCATAATAACTAAGGTCTAGTTCTTTTACTAAGTCAGTACAAAAAGAACTTACCTAAATGATCCTACTCAATACACTTAAAGTGTATCAGTGTAATTTATTAGTCAAGATAAACTAATACTTAATTACACTACGTCTATTCTGATGGTTTGTTCCTTTCCATCTTAGTCGTGAGCAACTGTTTATAATTTATAGAGAACCGACAACATGATCTTCTAAGTGTGACTCCACACTCCATGTTATCTACTATATAAATTAATTGAACAATTACATTTAACAAATAAATGTAAACATTTGACCAATGTGATTCTTTATTTCAAAATAAATGTGTACAAAAGCTAAACTTTTAAGTATACACTCCAACAGCGGTGACGCGGCTAGGACTCGGCTCCGTGTCGGAGTGGCGGCAGAGGAGAGGAGGAAGGCGTCGGCGGCAGTGATTAGGGCACGGAGTCGGCGTCGGCTTCTCCCCTTGGTCACGGCTTAAGCACGAGGGAGGGAGGAAAAACGCCGCGGCCGGCGGTTAGGGCTCGGAGAAATCGCGTCGGGCGCGCGGCACACGGGAAGGAAAATGAAGGAAAATGGTGAAGGAAAATAAGAAAAAGAATAAAAGAAAAAGGAAGAAAATCAAACATTTCCTCTTTAAAACGGGGTAGCCTAAACAGGCTTTTCTGGGCCCCATTTTTTTTTATCTCCGTTAACTCGTCCGTACGAGCTCCGAAAAATTTCCGAAAAATTTCCAAAAATTCCGGAAAATTCCCCTTGTTATTTTCTCTATTTTCCGGTATTTTACAGTTAGGCAAGTGGAAAGTCCTAGTTGCGGTTAGGCAACAAAGTCCTGGTCTGGGGGACTAGGCGAAGTCTTGGCAAGTCGAGGACTTTGGGTGAAATCCTAGAGTCGAGGACTCTAGGTGAAAATCCTGGGGCATCGCGAACATCAAGTGAAAGACTGGACTTGTCGTGGATTGGACGTTCAGTATGAAGTCCTGAAGTCTCAGACCCGAGTAAGTCTAGATGGTCTGATAAAAGGTAATTTCTCCTGAGAGGAGAAGGTGATGATGCGTTCCCCTAACAGGGAACAGTAGGCGTCGATTCGACCTAGAGTTTTGGTAAAACTCAAAGTCAGGACCAGACAGTTCGGAGACTGTCAAAGTTATTTTTTATATACTATTTTCCTATTATTCTAACTTTATTTTGCAGGAAGACAAACATTTACAGGTTAGGATTTTACTTTGTTTAGTTGACCGAATGTTCGGATCGGTCGACCAAACCCCTAAGCAAAAAGATCAATTTTTCAGCGACTTGATTAGGATTGACCAAGGGACCGGTCGGTCGAACCTTGGGTTCAGTCGACCGAATGGTGGATAAGTAGCGACTTGATCAGGCCAAGTTGATCGAACTATATAAGCCGAGGATCATCGACGGATCGGTCAACCAAACGATGGGATCGGTTGATCGAACGAAGCCTCTTATCCAAGCGGTAACATCTGGATGGAAAGTTGGGCAGATTCAGAAGATTCGGTTGACCAAACGACTAGATCGATTGATCGATCAACGTCTAGTCAAATAGTGATCTCTAGATCAGTGGATCTTGATCAGGTTCAACTTAGCTATAAAAGTTTGACCAACAGCTTCAAAAATAGTCATTAAAATCATTCAGAACAAACTTTCGCTCTTGCGCGCAGCTCTAAAGACAAGTCCACGAAGTCGTAACGCTATTCCGACGATCGAAAGATCGCATCTCCAACTCTCTAAGTTGTTGGTATAGGTTTCATTTAAAGCACTTAATTTATAATTCCATTTGTACTTGTACTTGTCTTGGTAATTCTACAAATTGATAGTGAATTGCCCAAAACAAACACTCAACAAGTGTGAACCTTAGAGTAGGAGTCGTCACAGGCTCTGAACTAAGTAAAACCAACAATGTTAGTATTGTTCTTTTATTTCTGCTTTGTTTATTCTATGTTTTCCAAAAACATGAAAAAGCCACGAATACTATTCATCCCCCTATAGCGCTTTCGATCCTACACTGCCACTATGTTGAAAGCTGCCTTCGAGAATGTTCTCAGAATGATTGATGTTGAATTAGAGACTTGGGGTGTAGAAATTATTGATCTGACCAGGATGGAGACAACTATAGATGTCGCGTCTAACCCAGTACCCGTCGTCACACTCCCCCCTTCGTTATCTCTAAGGAAAATTGTTCTAGCACGCCTTGATGGGGATACTTGTGGTATTAGAATTTGAGGGATGTCCTAAGGAAATCATCTTATGGGGTTTTCTATTTATTTGATAAGTATAGATTCACTATTTGAGTGTATATTATATATTTGATTATCTTAAACTCATTTACTGAATATCTGTAATATAATTCATAACATTAGAGAATTTATGATTGAATTGCAACTATAATTATCTCTACATGTGTAATTATGAATATATTAAAATTTTCCTAGTCGTTAAATTGATGCATTCGAACATCATCAACTCTGTAAGACTAGCACGAGTTATACTCCTTGGTTCGACCAAGCAACTGTTTTCTCACTGGATGGAGACATTGGGATATCGATAGTTAAACGTGGATGTTGGTTATGGTAACTAGTTCATTGGAGTGACTCACTGTAAGACTTCATATGGTTCTCTACATATAGATAGATATGTCTGTGAAGTTCTTACTACAACACGAGTGTAAGTTTCCTTTGACTTGAGGTATACAAGTCATATTGGTAACAGAGACTTATGTAGGATCGAAAAAAATTTAGATATCTCTACAATGATATGATATTGTCCACTTTGGGCCTAAGCTCTTATGATTTTGTTGTTGGGCTCTACCCAAAAGGCCTCATGCTAATGGAGATATCTTTCTCTTATAAACCCATGATTTTTCTCATGTGTTTTCAATGTGGGACTATGTTTGCAACCTTACAATTCCAACAATCCCCCCCTCAAACAAAGGACCACAAGCTTCCCACGTCCAATATTCGACCCACCAGGTCTTCCTGCCCCTCGGTCCACCCGACCTACTAGGACTTCCTTGCCTAGCCACAACTAGGACTTCCTGCCTAGTGTCCGGTCCTCTTGATCCGAACATAGGAACCCCCACTTTCTTTGTTTGAGGTTAATATTGTACCCATATGGCTCAATCAGACCATCGCTCTTGTGCATAGTCGGCGAGTAAACCTTCTGGCAGTTTGGACTCTGATACCAATTGTAGGATCGAAAAGAATTTAGATATCTCCACAATAATATGATATTGTCCACTTTGGGCCTAAGCCCTCATGATTTTGCTCTTGGGTTCTACCCAAAATGCCTCATGTTAATGAAGATATCTTTCTCTTATAAACCCATGATCTTTCCCATGTGTTTTCAATGTGGGACTATGTTTGCAACCTTGCAACCCCAACAACTTATACTTTGAATCTTAAGCAAGCATCCCATTGAGGTGTGAACCTGGGATGATTGGGTAGAAGTTGAAGTGTCTGAAGGTATTTGGATAGTCCATAGAGGATTCACCACTTTTTGTAAGGAGATGTATACCTTATGACCACTCGTTAGGATTATTACTCAAAACCTTTGGCCAAAGCATCACATGTTAAGAGTGTGAGACTCTTGTACACATGTATAAGTAATTTGAATCCGCATAACGAGGAAGTATTACTTGGACTAGGTGTGGCATAATCAGCCTAGTGGAGACAAGACACATAAACCATGTCCTGAACCAAATGGGTATAAGATGAGTGAAAGGAACGAGGCACGAGTCACTATAGCTACTAAGGATTTAGAATTAATTCTAAGATCAACTATGATTTTTTGACTAATTGGGGATCATGATGTACTACTAGGTATCACTCATGATCGTTCTATAATTAAGTAGTTAATTGTGGACGACCAAGATAAATCGGAAACCTATTGAGTCGCACGTACTAACGAGTCTCTAAAAGACGTAAAACAAGTTAAAGAATATGATTCTTAGATCAAGAGATAAATATTTGGTTGAACCATACATAAGACAAATATGAAAATATTTGTCATAATGGAAGCATGGATGGGTCATATCTCTTATAGAAGAGTTGAACCATATTTAGTTTAATCATGAATTAGTCATGAATCAACTTGGTTTAGTTGTGAACCAAACCAAGGAGTTAATGAGCTAATTTTTAGTTAAGGAATAATGAGTTGGATTTGAGCTTTCTAATCCAACTCATTAATGAAGGCTATATATTGATATGGTTGAGAGAAAATTGTATATATGAGATCATTAATTGGCTTGTAAGGTTTTTAAAAAACCTTCATCCAATTTCTCTTCTCTTCTCCCTCTCCCCTCTCTCTTTGTCACCGCCAACAAGGGGAAGCCCTTCTCCTTGTTGTCGTGACCACCATAAGGAAGAAATCTCTTCCTTGTGTGTTTCTCTTCCTCTTCCTCTTGATTCCTCTTCTTCGCTCATGGCTAATAACTTCCGAAGGAGAAGCTTGCACTCAAGGAGTTGTCTTGAGGAGTTCGACGTAGATACTAATAGAGACGAGGTTTGACAACGTCACTACGGTTGATATCCTTCTCGTTATAGGTCATCTGTAAGGTACACATAGTGTAAATTTACTTTTCGTAAAAATTTAATTATGTGATCATGTTTGGCCTATTGTATCTTTGTATGCGTGTGGTGTGTGTGATGTAATAATTTAGGAATTATTATTATTTTATTTTCCGCTGGGCATGCTTACGAAACATATTTTAGCACACATCGTATCAGACATATCTCAACATGTAGGTCTCGTGCGACCGACAAGAGGGGGTGAATTGGCCTACATAATAAAATAACAAATACCTCTCTCGAAACTTACAACTTGATTAAGATAACTACTTTATTAAAATAAACTAAAATGCATAAATTAAAAGATACTACCAATTTTTACTTAGTTACAACCGGAGAAGTTGTTAATCTAAGATGTTGAAAGTACTAATCAAACTCTCCTTTTGTCGTAGGCGGAGAAGCCTCTTACAATCGTTGGAAGCACAGAATTTGAAAACAAAAATGTAATTCGAAATATCGAAAGTGTTGTGCTGAACTACTGAGACCAGGGCCCTATTTATAGTTTGTTGGTTGAAACTGACCGTTTACTAATGTCGCAGCTCCGAGCGCCTGGAAAGCTTCCAGGTGCTTGGGCATGGATAAAACTTTATCCACGTTGTAATGACTTGCAATGGCTTGTATTGGATAAAAATTATCTCGTCCGAGCGCCTAGAACAGCTCTGGGTGCCCGAACCACCTTCGACAAGGGCGTATCGAGGAGGCGCCCTAGGCTGCCGTGGACGGTCCGGGCGCTCGGACCAATCCAGGCACTCGAACGGTCAACTTCTTGTTGAATATCCGATTTCTCCTCCATTCTCTTGGGTGATTTTGACCATCCGGAATAGGGCTAATCCAAACCCATTTTCAGGCCTTCTCCTCGAGCAAGTTTCCGCTCCAACTTCTCATCCATCGGAAACGTTGCACACTTCCTTCTCGTCCACTAACGTACTCTTCCGCAGTACCTTGTGTAGGATCGAAAGAGTGCAATAGAGGGGGGGGGGGTGAATATCGCACTCTAAAAAACTTTTCTTTTACTCGTTTAAAACAAAGTCGTGCAGTGGAAAAGTAGAGAACAGGTCTGGTTACTTGGTTCGGAGCCTAGGTCGACTCCTACTCTAAGGCCCACGATCCTTGATCGCATCGATGGACAAATCACTAAAATTCTTCTTTCCGAAAGCCTCGAAAAGAAGCAGTGCATACAAGAAAATGAGTAAGATAGTAACAACCTACTATCTTACTTTAGTTAAGTACAATGTAAGCAATAAAATAAAAATATACCGATAGTATGTTAAAGTTGAAGCTCGGTTGACACTTGGATGATGTAGTTGCTTGCGAGTTGTAGTAGCAGTAACACGAGCAACTTTCATAGAGATGATCTTCGAATCAACCAAAATTCATATCTCAGCCTCGGACCTCGAGCTCTCTTTTATAAGAGTCGTCGACATTCGGTCGACCGAACCCGCTCCCTTCCATCTTCGCTGAGATTTGACGCTGATTCGATCTTTGGCATTTACTGTCACTAAAGTGTTTAGTCGACCGATCACCTTTTTCGATCGACCGAACAGAGAGTTTCCTTGTTCGTCGAGATTCTCACTTAATGCTGCATTGATGAGGTATTGTTCGGTCGACCGATCTGTTGGTTCGGTAGATCGATCTGCTTAGCTTCCTTCTCTGCTTCTAACCAAACTAATATGTGCCACATAGTCAGGGTTTGGTCGACCGATCAAGCTCTAATAGGATTTCACTCTGATTTGGTCTGAACTTGTGTCTGTTCTGAGTTAGTCTGGTTCGGTCAACCAATCTTCCTGTTCGATCGACCGATTAAGTCGAACCTGCAAAACAGTGTTAAATAGTAGATTCTTACAAAATAGAGATTAGCACAGTAATATATAAAATACATGAGTAAAAATAATAGACAATTCAACTGTCTTGATCTTAACTTGAAAACCTTCTTGGTTTCTTCAGTTGGATCAGCGACCTTAGGTTGTTCCTTTCAAGAACATGACCTCACTGTCACTCCTCCAGTTACTTACCTCAACTTACCTGCCAAACATTGGTCCTCCAGACTTGTTTGGACTTTCTCTGCTCAGTGTCTAATCACCTAATCTATTAATGTCTTTCCTGTAATACTACATTAGCCAACAACAATAATAGTAATACAGAATGCTATGGTAAAACTAAACTTAGAATTACCAAGATCCGCTGGTCCATCCGATCAACCTTGCTTGGAGTTCACTCCTCGAAGACTTCTCGTTACTTAAGGTTATCTCCCCCTAGGATTTTCTCCATCTGGCTTCACTCACCAGAACCTAAGGTTACCACCTCCTAGGGTTTTCTTCACCTGACTTCACTCACCAAGACTCAGTATTCGGCTATCCAGGGATCATGTCCTTCAGACCTATCCATCTAGCTTTCACGATCTACCGAGATTTCCCTTCCCTAGCCTACAACTAGGACTCAGTATTTGGCTACCCAGGGATCAGGTCCTCCGGACCTATCGAATCCACTCGGCTTCCAAGATCTACCGAGATTTCCCTTGCCTAGCCTACAACTAGGACTTTCCAAGACTAAGCTCCATTAAACACACTTAAACATAATTTTCGGACATTAAAACCTTGGAGGTCGTTTGTACCAACATCTTGTCCCTCGGACGCACTGAGCCCGTCAACTCTCTCCCGTGTCATCTTTCTCACTAGCTACGTCTTTCGCTAGACTTTCTGTGCTCTTAAGTTCCTACACATTTAGACACAAGACATCAAACACACACAAGACCTAATCTAACTCGGTTGACCACATCAAAACTATCTCGGGGTACTCACAATATCTCCCTTTTTGATGAGCATCAACCCGCGGTAGAGTTAGGAAAAAAACATGAATTCATAAGATGACAATTTTGTTAGAGTGTATACTAAAAGCCTAGCTTTTGTAAATATTTATTTTGAAATAAAGAATCACATTGGTTAAAAATGTCTACATTTATATGGGAAGTATAGTTGTTCAATTAATTTATATTGTAGATAACATGGTATGTGGTGTCACACATAGAAGATTATGTTAACGGTTCTTTATAAATTATAAACAGTAGCTCACGACTAAGATGGAGATGAACAAACCATTGGAATAGTCGTAGTGTAATTAGGTATTAGTTTATCTTAACTAATAAATTACACTAGTACACTCGGAGTGTATTGAGCAGAACCATTTAAGATAAGTTCTTTTTGTACTGACTTAATAAAAAAAATAAGATCTTAGTTATTATGGAAGTGTGTGCTCTTAATTCTAATATAATAACAAGCACATATATTTAGTATTTATTTCTTTGACTTATCAAAGGGTGAGATTTAGTTCGATAAATCAAAAGGCCTGATAAGTTGGGAAATGATATTACTTATAGTGTGTGTTGTTGATTATAGAAGAAAATTGTGTTCTAGTAATCTAGGTTGATAATGTCCCCAAGAGGAGCTCATAAGGATTGTCATGTTAAACCCTGCGGGTGAACTTAGTCCGACATGACGATAAGGTTGAGTAGTACTACTCTTGGACTAAGATATTAATTAAAGAGAGTTGTCAGTAACTCATTTAATTAGTGGGCATTCGACATCTTAAACACGGGGAGAATAACACACTCATGATAAGAAGGAGCCCATAATGTAATTTGGGATTGGTGCGGTAGTGCAATAATAACTCTCTAGTGGAATGAGTTATTATTGATGAACTTGAGTTGTGTGTTCGGGGCGAACACGGGATACTCGAGTTCGTTGGAAGGCCAAAACCAATTTCTCCTCTAGGTCCCTGTCGTAGCCTCATGAATGCCTCATATCCACCCATGTAAAGCTCATCTTGGTGTCCAAGAAGGGGTCGACCCATGGCTTGGTGACCAAGCCAAAGGGGCCGACCATGTTCTCCTTAAGGTGGCCGACCATATGCTTCATGAAGGGGCCGACCACATAATTCAAATTAAGAGGGGTGTTTTGAATTTTTAAAATCTTCTCTTTGTAGACATCTACAAGTTTTTAAAAGAGAAATTTTAAAATTATAAAACTTTCCTTATTTGAATTATGCCACATGGTTTAAAAGAAAGTTTTAAAAGTTTTAAAACTTTCCTTTTTTAACCATCCTCATGGTTTTTAAAAGAAAGTTTTAAATTTTGAAACTTTCCTTTTTTTGTAACCATGTTAAAAAAGGAAATTTTAGAAGAAATGTTTTAAATTTTAAAACTTAGTTTTAATTTTTAGAACTTTCCCTTTTTAAACATCCACGTTAGGAAATTAGAAAAGAGTTTGTAAAATTTTATAAGAACTTTCTTTTTTTGCTTATAAAATTTTTACAAAATATTTCTTTCTTCTTTTAAGGGTCGGCCACCCTTGCTTGGTGTCCAAGCAAGGGGGCCGACCATTCAATCAATTAAAAGGAGAAAAGGAAATTAAAAGGAGAAAAGGAAAACAAGAGGAAGATTTTAATTTTTGTAAAAAATCTTTCTTTATTTGCCTTGGGCAAGTATTATAAAAGAAGGGGAAGAGAGGCCTCATTAGGTATCAATTCTTATTCTATTGCTTGTGTTCTCTCTTGTGGCCAACCCTCTCCCTTTTCCTTTCCCCTTGCTCTCGTTTTCCTTGGTGGTGGTGGTGGCCGAATATTAGAGAAGAAGGAAGAGCTTTTGGGTGCCGTTCATCTTGGAGGATCGTCGCCCACACGACGTCCAAGAGGAGGTGAGGAATATGACAGAAGATCTCGAGGTTATTAGCATATAAAGAAAAGATATAACTAGTAATTATTTTCCGCATCATGCTAGTTTTTCTTTGTATGAATTCCAAACACAAGAGACATATGATTCTAGAGTTTCGAATTTGTGATTCGAGTTTGTGTTTTTTTGTTTTTCGAATTTGTGATTCGATTATTCTTTTTGGTTAAACCTAGAGTTATATAAGGAAATTAAATATTAGCTTTCCTTAAAAGGTTTTGTCTAGGCGGTGGTGGATGATCTCATACCCAAGAAGGACTAGTGCCTCGCCATGCAGTCCTAGAAGTCAATTTTGGAAATTAATATTTAATTAAATTTATAACATAGGTGGATTTGGATCAATAATGTTAAGCATCGTTTGCGATCCAAATCTAAACCATTAAGAACAGATAAGTTAAATTTGGAATCAATAATGTTAAGTTCCGTTTGTGATTCCTAATTTAATTTCTAAAAAACACAATAGGTTGTTTAGGAAAGGTTAGACACTTGTACAAATTTTTTGTACAGTGGAGCCGGTACGATCTTCCTACAACCAACCAACAAATTTAAAACTAGAATTTTGTAAACTATAAAATTACAAATATAACCTCTCCTTAGACTTAAACTCTCATATCTTATTCTCCTCTTTTGATCACATCAAAATCAAGTCAGGGGAAAAAATACAGTTACATAAAAGAAATTTAAAACTTGTTCTAAAGGTTTAGGAAATAGAATGCAATGCAAAAAACAAATTGTAAAATATTTTTCCAAAAATCTGAATTTTCAAGATTTAATAATCACACATATCAAATTAAATTTAGAAATAAGTTTAATACCTTAAAAAATTTTAAAATTTTTTCTTAAGGTTTAATAGTAGTAAATGAATATGTATAAATTTTTTTATGAAATAATGTTAAATATTTTAGCATAAATAAATTATTTTGTACAAAAACATAGTTTTTACAAGATAAAATTTAAAAATAAATTTTTATTCAAATAAATCTTCCAAATTTTTCTAAGTATTGAGAACAGAATGCATCACTAATGAAAAATTAAACTTTTCAAAAATGAGTTTTTGAGATTTTTTAGTTTTAAAAATAATTTTATCGGTAAATAATCTATAGAAAATTTATTATTTATCAGAATTTTTTTAAAAAATATTTCAAACATAATTTCAATGGTTCTATTACTAAAAAAAAATTTAGATAAGAATTTCAAATAAAAATATTGTACAAATAATGTTTTAAACAGACATGATTCTTTTCGAAAAGAAAAATTTTATTAATCTAAAAATTAGGTTGATTTTTTTATTTATAAAAAATATAACATTAATTCTTAAAAAAATCATATTTTTCAAAATACATATCGGAAAAATTTTAAATTGTATTTTGTCAATCAATTTTTTAAAAAAAAAATTAATTGAAAAAAATTTAATGCTAAGAGATTATTAACGGGAAAAAATCAACAATAAATGTTAACGGTAAGCATATGAACTTAATTTTGTAAATAAAATTAATATTTCCAACATAAAACATGCATAATTATTATTTATACTAAGTAAGATTTTGGGACACAAAATAAATTTCTTTCCTCTTCTCCATTCACAATAAAATTTCTTTCTTCTTCCACCTCTTCTCCATTCATATATATCCAACATGTTATTATCTGATATCACAGTTTTGATTACTTAAGATTGATTGATAACTAATTTTAACTATTGCAACTCACATCTTTAACTAGCTTATTTTTATGTTATTTTGTATCGTATTACCCGATGAAATTATCGTGATTTGCAATATTTGCTTGTTTGAACTAAAATAATGTACTATGTATGACCTATAGCTTAGATAGAATCAATTTAGAATTTACAAAAAAATTTTAAGGACAGATAACTTCTATATTTATTTTATGATTTTCTTAAGGTTGACTAAAAATTCTAACTGATTTGATCCAAAATATAGTTTTAAGTTAACTTAACCTTTTTTATATAACAATTGGGGTTCTGAACCTTTTATTGCCACTTTGATCTCTTATTTTGGTGCCCAAACTTTGGATTTCTAATTAGTTATTTAGACTGGACTGATTTTCTTAACATATACAAAAACTTCATTAATAATATGTTGATTATTCAGCTCTAGTTTTTTTAACCTTATATTTTATCTACTACTAATCTACTATTCAAATCTTCTATCTTTTGAAAACAATGGATAATAACATGATCGTGAAATAAATTGTGTTATGAAATGATAAATTATGTTATCACCTTTTCTCCAATATCACTACAAGAAAAACCTCATTTAACAACACTCAAACGACAACAGTTTTATACCAAATCATTGTCTTTTTGCCTTTTAACAACGGTTTTAACAAAAACCGTTGTTTTTTAGTAATTTTTTTGGCCTATGACAGCGGTTTTTAAAAATCGTTGTCTATTTATGTTTTTTTGGGGCTACGACAATGGTTTTTAAAGGCTACGACAACGGTTTTTTAAAACTATTGTCTATGTGCGCTTCTTTCGCCGCTTTTCCCTCTTCGCCATTTTTTGCCGCGGCGTTTTTTCTTTCCCTCTCCCCAAAATTTTTTGCCGTCGTATTCCATCCCTTTACCTTCTCGATCCAAGCCCCTTCTCCTTTCCTCTCCAAGCCCTAAACTCGTCGCCCCTTCTTTGCCCCGCCTCCTCCCTTCTGTCGTCTGCTTCCACCGCTTCGTTTCCACTACCACTCTACACCTCTGACTGCACACTCGTAGGCCCTCCCTCTTCCCCCGCCTCTTCACCTCTTCCGCCTCTGCCCCTGCCGTCACAACCACCATCTCCATCGGAGACAATCTTCCTGACGCCAACCTCTCCTACTTCGGCTCCGATGGGGAGCTCCAAACCGTCACCATCTCTGATCTCACCAAGAGCAAGAAAGCCATCTTCTTCACCGTCCCGAGGCCTTTACGCCGACGTGCTCGCAAAAGCACCTCCCTGGATTTGTGGAAAAGGATGGGGAGCTGCATGCCAAAGGTGTGGACACCATTGCCTACATCTCGGTCAACGACACTTCTGTGATGCATGCTTGGAAGAAGGATCTCAACATTAGGGACGAGGTTTTGCTACTCTCCGACAGAAACAAGGAGTTCACCTTGGCACTCGGGGTGGAGTTGGATCTGTCAGACAAGCCCATGGGCCTAGGCGTCCGATCCCAGCGCTATGCATTGCTGGCAGAAGATGGGGTTGTCAAAGTGCTCAACTTGGACACCATTGCCCTGCTGGGGCCTCTGATGTGGGACTCAAGTTCCATGTGTTAAACCTCTTTATGCTAGTGCTCGTACTCGTGATTCACTTTCTTCTTGATATATCTAAACATTGTATATTTCTAGTATAGCATGGCAGTACGGAAGTATTTATATTGCATTTTGGTTTTTTTGGTTGGTTAAATGATGTAGTCCAGTTTTTCTTCTAGGTCTAAGATTTTATTTCTGTTTCTTTTTTTTTCTGAAAAGTCTTGGACCAATTGTCTTCTGCATTATATAGAGCCTAGTGGACCTGCAACAAATCAATCAGGCAAAGAAGAGCCTAATTCCTGCTCGATATTTGTTGGCAATGTGAGTTTTTCTAGTTCTCTGTTGTCTAATTGTTGCTACTGGTTTACTGTGGGCATCACATGATATTTGCATATAATTTGATATTGTTGTCTTCTATATCTTGAATTATTTCTTAGTGGACCCTTGAGCCTTATTTATCCATAATTCTATGGACTAATCAAATTAGTTAAATTTACAATGTTTATTTTTAAGGTTATTGAATATTTTTCCTATATCTACAAATGTTGTCTTAGGGACCTCTATTTAGATACACTACTTCAAACTGTAATGATGTTGCTGCGGATGTTAGATTCGGGTATTATTTGACATATTAATGCTTTGATTTACCTTCCCTCTTTTTCTTTTTTGGTGTCGTATTACTTGAATGTGGTACATGCAAAGAGTGCCTACTATAATGTTCAAGTTCTCAAAACTGTGTTTGTGCTCATTAGAAGTTTGATAATTTGTAGTAACATTGTTATGGTTTGGCTGAATTTAAGTGGTTCAATGATTAAAATTTGGTATTATTGTCCTTGTACCAGACATCTTCAATTCGTCTTTATAGTAGATCCATACAAAAGTTATGTCCTATAAGATTGTACAGAGTAACATTGAACTCAAGTTACCGTTAGCTTGTACTTGAAAAAATTACCAAAGAAAAAAAAGGGAAAAAGATTATTTAAAACAAAGAATTATTTGAAATATATATATATATATATATATATATTACTGAGGATTCTCGACTTGCACCTTATTAGAATTTTGTAATATATAGTCTATGCTAAGACTATCTTTTTTGTTTGATACTTGTTCCGAATTGGATAGGGTTGTTGTCTTCTATTAGAGAATTTTGGTTTCTTATTCTTAGCATCAACAGTCACATTGTAACTATTTGTCAATGATTGTTATGTTTTATACATATAGAATTCTTCTGAAACCTCTAACAACAAGTGATTTAGTAGCAACATCTTGAGTTGGGAAAGCCACTGCTAGATTGATACTCATGTTGATATTTCTATTAAACTGTAGGTTGATTATGCTTACACCCCTGAAGAGGTTCAACAACATTTTTAGTCGTGTGGTACTGTTAATAGAGTCACCATTCTCACTGACAGAAACGGTCAGTCAAAAGGGTTTTGCTCATGTCGAATTCTTGGAAGTTGAGGCAGTCCAAGAAGCCTTTTGGTTGCATGAGTCTGCGCTTCATGGTCGTCCAATCAAGGTTTGTCTATTTAATCTCAAGTATTTTTCTTACCAGCACACTTTTAAATTCTTATTAACAGCAACGTTGGTTTTTCTAACAACAAGATGAATGCTTTGTTTAAGGTTGCCGCCAAACGAACCAACGTTCCAGGGCTGAAGCAGTTCCATCCTCTGCGACATAATCCCTACCCGATGTATTCATATAGCAGGCCTCACATGCCATCCTGATGTCGGGTTTGTGGACAAAGAAGTAGTCGCAGTTACCAGTGTGTCTCGGAAGGCAACTTCTACAATGGACCAAGCTCTACGGACTTCATAAATGTCCATGACATTTTTTCTTGAATGTGATCATGATTCAGTAAGCTTCCAGAAGATAATATAGTGTTGTTTGATTAAAGATTTTGATGCATTACTTTTACTGCCTTTGTTTAGATCATATACCTTGGGAAGTCTGTTGAACCAACAATATATGATCTTTTGGGTGATCAAGAGGTTTGTAATCTAGACTTTTTTGAAAACTTTGTAATATCTTCTTTCTACTATGCTTCTTGGTTATTTTGGAATCTTTTTGCCACAATTTTGCAATGCAAGGTTGAAATCTGCTTGTTGAAAAATGGAAAACCATCATGGACGAAGAAGAAGTTTCTTTGCTCCAAAGTCAGGTCTGTCTTCATTGCTGTCACATACAACTCATGTAGAAGTGTGAATTAATTTTTTTTTGTATTGTGGTTGATATAATTTTCCTGTTCATGTTGGGTTAGGTTATATTTTTCTTTGCCAACCATTTTTTGGACCTCAGAGATATATTGTATATTTTCTATAACAATCTTGCCAAAAGATAAGGATCCTGGTATAATGAAGCTTGATGTCAATTGGTATTTAGCCAATAAATTAAAAATGTCATTAGATTCAATTCACTTTAAATTTATGCTTGTGTATGGCTGACTCTGATGAGATTTAGCAAATTGATGACTTTTTAAATATCTTTGATATCCATATAACAACAGTTTAACAATTATACTGCTTGTTTGGGGTGGTACAACAACTTATCGATGTATAGTTGCCTTGATGTATCCTGACTATCTTGATTATATTTGGTTTGTCAGGTTGTTGCGTCTTAAGACTGGCTCGAGGTGACAAAATATGCTGGATTGGTCTGTGCTTAGGCCCTTCAAGAATTAATTCAAGATATGTTTAAGGTCTGGCAAGATTCTCAGCAAGGAACTCTTACTGGTGGCATGATAAAGTATGAAATACAATCTAAAATCAGTTTTAAATAGAATGTTGGTTTTCTTTTCCAATTTACCTGCCTAAGTAGAACATCTGCCATGCTGTAACACCCCAAATTTCCCTATTTCGAGTTCTAAATATCCTTAAAAATATTCAGAAATGCCATAGAAATATTCTAGGGATTTTTAGAAATTTTTAGAGTATTTTTATGTAATTTTTGGAGTTAGTTTGGTATTTTTACCAAGAGGAAGAAGTTTTTAAAAAAAAAAGAGAAAAAGAATATGTTGAAGTTGGGTTTTGAACCCAAGATCTCGGACCCGAATCCGAGTCTTAACCGAACTCAGACAACCAGCTGATCCACAGCTGTTTTGTTATAATTTAAGGGAATTAAATATAGTTAAGCAGTCTTAAGAAACGAAATAAAATTTTCGTTTAAAAAGGAGCCGAGGGCGGCTCGAACCCGAGACCTTCGGGAATCCGCTTTTCCAGCGGACCAAGCGCGCTCGCTGATGTTTCGTGACCAAATCAATCACGAATTGGTCTTAAGCCATAACCCTAGGTTATAAAAGGATAAGTAAGAGAGGGGTTAAGTTATTTTTCTTTTCTCTCTTTTCCTCTTCTCTCGCGACGGCGTCGGCAACTCCTCTCGGGCGAAAATGCAGCAAGCAGCCTGCGTCTCCGGCGGCCGGCAAGCATCCCTCTCCGTGAAGTCTTCGCACCGTCGAGCTCCTCTCGTCGAGAAGGAAACCGTGAGCACGAGGGAGAGGCCACAATCATGCAAGCCTCCGAAACCCTAGAGTCCTTTCCTTCCGGCTGTGAGTTCAAGAAACCGAGGTAAGTCGCTTACTCACCTGCGGTAGGATAGCTTCGAAGTTCAATTCTTGTTCCTTTTCTTGTTCCCGAAGCTTTGGATGAAACCTAGGGCTGTGTTGTTGCCGCATGATGGAACGAGAAATGATTTGAGTTCTTTCCTGTGAAGTTCTCATTTTGATTTATGCCTTCCTCGATGTTATTGATTCAGTTGGGGATTCTTAATAGATTTCTATAAGAATTTGGATGTTGCAAGTTTTCTCTTTGCTTTGTTTCAGATTCGAGAGAGGTTGTGTAGAATTGGTGATTGTTTTGCTTTCCTGTGTGGTTTTGATTCACGGATTGATTTGGTACTTCCTTGTATTTTTGAAGCATGCTGTGAAGATTTGGGGGGTAAAGTGTAGAGGTTGTATACTGATCAGTATATCAGATTTGTCTGGTAGTATGTTTAAAGAAATGTTGCTAGAGGTTTAAGAGATTTGCTTTTCTCCTTTTTAATTCGGCAGTAGCATGTTTAAGGAATTAGGTTTTGGACAGATTTGTGTGCTTTCACTTGATTCCAATGTTGTATCAGTTTCCTCATGATGGCTAATTCTCTAAATAGATTTAGAGGGTTATAGGATGAATGCAGTATTGGCTTTATTAGTTTCTGTTGAAGAATTTATGGCAATGAACATGGAACGGTTTAGATCTTTCTTTGAGCATGTAGTTTCATGTTGTGGTCATTGCAATGAATAGAAATGCTTATATACATGTAGTATCTCAGTTTTGGTTGTTCTCTTCTTTGCTGCCATGTGTAGGAATAGGCTTCTAAATAAGCATGTAGTAGAGCTGTTTTATGCTGTTAGCATTTCAGTTGTTTAGTTTTCGATATAGATCCTTCCTTATTAGTTTTTAATGAAGGCAGATTTCAAATTTATGTAGCTTCGATGAGTAGGAACAACTATATAAGTCCACATTGCAGTTTCGATTTTCCTTTGCATTCTAACCAGGTTGAACAACTTTTGTTCTAGTATGCCTAAAGATTTCAGAATTGTTTTCCTTTGTTTTAAATCTGTTGTAGCATGTTTGAAGAAGTTAGATTTGCTTTCTTTTGATTTGTTTTTGATATAGCATGCTTATAGAAGTCAGATTTTCTTTCCTTTGATTTAATTCTGTTGTAGCATGCCTATATTCTTTTTAAGAGTTTAAGAAAAATATAAGAAAGATAAAGAAAAGAAAGAAAAAGGCCAAGGCCTTAAGTAGATCCCAAAGTCAAGACTTTAGGGATGTTGGCACACAAGGTGCTAAAGAAAATGCCGAGGCATTATATAGAAGTATTAAAAGATAACAAGTATTTTACTTTTATCAGTGGCACTGTGCTGGACTCTCAGTTGTCCTTGGGTTGGGCTCCCATAGTCGTCCCTAGGTTTAGATAACCTAGTAGTAACGGCTCGGCCGATGGTTGACGGGCGACGACCATAGGGTCGCCAAATGGGTCGCCAAATGGGCAGCCGAATGGGTCGGGTCGTTACAAAAGTAAAAGCACAGTTGCCGGGCCCAAGAGAAGTTGATTATTATTTTGAAGTATTATAAGTATAAGTTTTTGAACAAGTAAAGTAAGTTTTACATCAGTATAAAAGTATTAAAGAAGAAGTTTTTAAACAAGTGAAATAAAAGAATAAGTTTAGAACAAATGAAATAAGTTTCATTTTGTTTTAAAAGTAGCAAGTCGAGTTTTCTTTTATGTTAGCATGTTATTTAGATTAGCTTACTTTCTTTTACTAATAGATGAGCATGAGTAGTTTCCCTTTTGAGCATTCAATTTTAGTTTTCAGTATATGTACATGCATATGGAGATTTTGTGAGTTAGATAGCGCTTACTAAGCAAATTTTGCTTATAGATTGCACTTCTTTGTGAGGTTTTCTTTTCCAAATTACCTGCCTAAGTAGAACATCTGCCATGCAATATCCAGGGAGCTACTTATTTCCTTCAAAAAGGCTACTAGATAAAAGCCTCAACGGATTATATTCTACAGGTATGAATCTTTGGAAAACTTAAAAAATACTTGATTGTTTAGATTAATATAGCAAGTTGTACATTCAAGGATGGAGTGAGTGAGGGTCAATTCTATCAAGTTCCACTATATGAACTAGATGCGATCAGAAAAGTAAATTTTCCAAGAATTTATACTACGATTCTTGTTTCAGTGTTTTTTACTCAACATTCCATTTGTATTTCATGCTTGTGCCTCTCTAGAACCAAACTATCAACCTCCAATGACTTTTGTGGTGGTCCAAAAACGTCATCACACTATACTGTTTGCTAACAATCACGGTGACCACTAATTTGTTGATAAGAGTGGAAACATATTGCCTAGTTAGTTTAGTTGATAGCATGGATGCATCATTTTCAAGATAATTCTATTTTGTATATTTTTTTAAACCTTGTTTTCTCAATGGAGCTTTCCATCCTTGAAATTCCAGGGACTGTTGTCGATTCTAAGATAGGCCATCCTACTGAATTTGACTTCTACTTGTGTAGCCATGCAAACATTCAAATAACTCATCTCACAACTAATACCTTTTGTATGATGTACTTATTCAGGTAACTGTTGTAAAAACATATGTGTGTTTATTATTTTTTCAGAACAAGTTTTTTCATACATATAATAGTGTATTTCTTTTAATATCAATAGGTTGTTGATCTCCTAGTGCCTTATCAAAGGGGTAGAAAGATTGGACTTTTTGATGGAGCTGGTACGGGGAAGACTAGATTTATTATGGAACTAATGATCAACAATATTGGAAAAAGTTGGTATGAAAGAATCAGCAAGCTGGAAAGAGGATTCCAATGAAATCCTACAAGTTGAAGATTGTGATGGGATTTGGGTTGACAATAATTAAGTGCAATCCTACATGACATGAACCACCATCACAAGTTTCTAGTCTTTTGGCTATTGTTCATTAGTTGCAAATGGAGTTTATTTGTTTATTTGTATTGAGATAAATTTTATTAGAATATGAGACATGTTTTTTCTTTTGCGATTCTAATTCTTGTATAAGTAACATTTTGAATGATATTGATGTGGGAAATATTCTTTCTTGATTATGATTCTTTATTATATATTTAAATTGAAATTTGATATATTGGTATTAAAAGTTAATAATTCAAAAGACAACAGTTTAAAATTGTTATTGTTGTCTATCACACTCAAAGACAACGGTTAAAAACCATTGTCGTAGCCCCCAAACCGATTGTAACTGCAGTAAAAATGCTCTAAATAACAACTATTTTAAACCGTTGTCTTTTCATTCAAAGACAACGGTTTAAAATCGTTGCAAAACTGTTGTCTTTTCATTCAAAGACAACGGTTTAAAACCGTTGTCGTAGCCCCCCACTTTTAACAACACTGCCAATTACAACAGTTTTAAAGGGTCTACGACAACGGTTTTTAACCGTTGTCTTGTAATATTTTTGTTGTAGTGTATGCAAGCCAGAACCTTCAGAAGAAACATGACACCGAGAGGACCAGGATACATTTGTTGACGATAGAATTCATACACTTTAAAAAGTGCATGAATTCTATCATCAACATGATATCAGAGTGCTAAGCTTAACAACAATCTTTTTTTCTTTTCTCCACAATATCCACCAGCCGCCTTCTATTATGGTTGTCGTCGACGACATCACTCGCCATATATCTTTCACAAATACTCCTGATTCACCTTCAGCCCTTGTGGTTCTCAATGTCAATGCTCAAGTACTGTTGAAACTCACCACCTCCAATTACTCTGCCCGACGCTTACAATTCACATCTCTTCTATTCGAATATGACTTCCTGAGTTTTATTGATGGCTCACGTCCCTGCCCCCTGCGCAGACAATGCCTATAGATACTGCGCTCCCTCAGGCGAATCCTGATCATATTCTCTGGCTCCGTCAGGATTAACTTCTCCTTAATGTTATTATAGGTTCGATACCTCCTACCCTTGTACAATTTATTTCTTCATCAACTTCATCTAGAGACACATGACAGACGCTGGAGAGAACCTATGCTCCTCCCTCACTTGGCAGGATCATGACTCATCATCAAAATCTTGCCAGCCTTCAACTGGGTAACAGATCTATCACTGATTATATGCATGACATTAAAGAAATATTGATGCTCTTGCGCTTATGCATGAATGTCAAAGTTGATTTTGATGAGCTCTCTATTCGTGTCCTGAATGGTCTTAGCCAAGATTATTGCAATATCTCACATGCTCTGATACTATGTTGACGTTAGAATTCATACACTATATTAATGATAATATGTGGAATATAAATACCATTACAAAGTGAAAAATAGGAAAACACATAAAATAGGAAAATATATAAAATACTATAAAACAAATAAATATTTTCTAATAATAATTATTCTCTAATAATTAGGAAACAAATAAGTATTTTTTTAATAATAATTATTCTCTAATAACTAGGAAACAAATAAGTATTTACTAATAATAATTATTTCCTAATAACATTATCTCCATGAACTAACTCTAAAAGTTAAGACCTTCGAATCTCGCATGAGAAAATTATTGAAGTAGGCAAGAATTTCCACCCCAGTGGGGATATATATTACTGAGTTGTCTTACTTGCTTTGCATCATATATATCCTAAGCTAGACTTTGTTTTCTCATCTCTTATAATAATTAATTATATGCTTACATGTTAACTGAAATATTTATCTTCTCCTGGTTAAGTTTTCTTCTCTGATAAATCATAGTGTAGGGTTCATCCAAAAATAAGAACCTAGGAACGACATTTAACTCTTTCAATGGTGTGAACCATGCTGCCTTTAGGGCTTGACTGAGTTAGTTATCACATGGTGAAGTTATAGAATAAAGTAAAAGTAAAGGTCAATTTTTGATCCATTATTATAATCAAATCATAATTTCAATTATTAACAAAATGATTAATAGCTGATAGAACCCGTATAACAGGAAAGAGGGGGTGAATTACCTTTTTTTTAAAAAAAGAACATTTCTCAATCTTTTGAAATAATAAGACACTTGTATAAAAAGAATTGATAAACTAATAAAAAGAAAGAGACTACCAATTTTACTTGGTTACAGTCGGGAAGGTTGTTAATCAAAGACTTTGAAACATTAATCAAATTCTCCTTTTGCCGTAGGCGGATAAGCCTCTTGCAAGCATTGGAAGCACAAAAAGTAATAGAATACTTAAAAAACTCGTGTACAAGTGATTTTAAACTATTAGGATCAGAGTTGTATTTATAGTCCTGATCGGGGCGCTTGGAAGGGTTCCAAGCGCTTGAACATGGATACAATTTTATCTAGGTCGCAACAAATCACGACATTGAATTTTGATAAAAATTTTGTTTCGGGCGCCCGGAACCCTTCTAGGTGCTCGGACCATTGCAATACTGTTGGGTGCTACTTGGAATTCCATTCGGTTTCTCCTGTACAAAAATTTGTACAAGTACAGAACTATTCCTAGCAACCCATGTGTTCTTCAAAAATTGAACTTGGATTGCAAACGAAACTTAACATTATTAATTC
Organism: Zingiber officinale; assembly: GCF_018446385.1. Lineage (NCBI taxonomy): Eukaryota > Viridiplantae > Streptophyta > Magnoliopsida > Zingiberales > Zingiberaceae > Zingiber > Zingiber officinale. Next base: position 14,774,938 of record NC_055997.1, read on the forward strand.
AAGTTCAACTCATGTGTTCTTCAGTAGTTAAACCATATTATAGAAGTTGATTAAATATCTATTTCAAGGATTGACTTCCAGGTCGTTGGTGAGGCACTCGACCTTCTTGGTTTTGGGATCATCCACCACTTCCTAGACAAAGCCTTTCAAAGAAATTAAATATTTAAACTCCTTACCATAAACCCTAGGTTTAACTACAGAGAACTCAATTGAAGCAAAAAATCGATAGCCTCTTGTGTTGGTATTTCAAGATCCATACAAAGAAAAACTAAACTAGTTTTGTTGTGGAATAAACAACTAGTTGTACCTTTCTTCGTAGACAAAGACCTCTTGATCTTATGCTGTATTCCTCTCTTCCTCTTGGACGTCGTGTGGGCGACGATCTACCAAGACAAAGCACCCGAACCTTTTCTTCTTCTCCTCCAAGCACCGCCAGCCACAAAGGTTGAAGCAAGGTGCCGCCGACCTCAAGAGAAAGAAAACAATAGAAGAGGGGCAGCCACACAAGAGAATAAAAGAGAGAGAGCTTAGGTTATATGTTTAGGGAGCACCTCCTCCTCTTTTATAATCTTTGCTAGCGGCTAAAAATGAAAGTTTTAAATAAAATTTTCCTTTTATTTGCTATTGTGGATGACTACAAAAAAGGAAAGATTAAAATCTCTCTTTTAAACCATTGTAAATAGTTATAAAAAGAAAGATTATAACAAAACTTTATTTTAAACAAAATCTTCCTTTTATTCCTATAATGGTTGGTTAAAAAAAAGAAAAGATTTTAACAAAATTAAAATCTTTCTTTTAAACCATGGTAGATATCTACAAAAAAAGAAAGATTTTAACAAAATTAAAATATCTCTTTTAATCCTTTGTAGAAAGCTATAAAAGGAAAGATTTTAACAAAATTTTATTTTAAATAAAAACTTCCTTTTCTCTTCTATTATGGCGGGCCCCATGCTTGGGCACCAAGCATGGCTTGGCCGACCCATATCTTAGGCACCAAGCAAGGCTTGACCGACCCCTTGCTTGGGCACCAAGCAAGGATGTGGCCGACCCCTCACTTGGGTAGGAAGGAAAATCAAAATGAGTGAATGCGAGGTTTTATAGAGGCTACAATAGGGACCGAGAGGAGGAATTGGTTTTGGCCTCCTGATGAGCTTGAGCTTCCTGTGTTCGACCCGAACACTCAATTCAAGTTCATCAATAATAACTCATACCACTAAAGAGTTATTATTGAACTACCGCACCAATTCCATATTACATTATGAGCTCCTTTTTATCATGAGTGTATTAATCTCCCTGTGTTTAAGATATCAAATGTTCATTAATTAAATGAGTTACTAACAGCTCATTTAATTAATATCTAACTTCAAGAGTAGTACCACTCAACTTCATTATCATGTCGGACTAAGTCCACCTGCAGGGTTTACATGACAATCCTTATGAGCTCCTCCTGGGGACATTATCAACCTAGATAACTATGACACAGTTTTCTTCTATAATTAACAACACATCATATAAATAATATTATTTCTCAACTTATCGGGCCTATTGATTTAACGAATAAATCTCACCCTTTGATAAATTAAAGAAATAAATACTAAGTATATGTGTTTGTTATTATATCGGGATTAAGAGTACACACATCCATAATAACAGAGGTTCTATTCTTTTATGTAATCAGTATAAAAGGAACAACCTCAAATGTTCCTGCTCAATACACACATAGTGTACTAGTGTAATTTTATAGTCAAGATAAACTAATACCAAATTATACTACAACCATTCCAATGGTTTGTCCCAATCCATCTTGGTTGTGAGCTACTATTTATAATTTATAAGGAACTGATAACATGATCTTCTGTGTGACACCACACACTATGTTATCTACAATATAAATTAAATGGACAACTGTATTTAACTAAATACAGACATTTGACCAATGTGATTCTCATTTCAAAATAAATATTTATACAAAAAGCTAGGCTTTTATTATACATTCTAACATATACGGCCTCGCTGGGCGAGACGCCCAGGTGGTGCCTAAGTGATCTGGACGCCCAGACCAAGTCAACTTCCTGGTTGACTTTTTGGTCCGGGCTCTTGCTCCGGTTCCACTTGGTTGGGTGATTTCGGCCATCCAGAATGGAGCTCATCCGAATCCATTTTCCAGCCTTCTTAAGCAACCTTCTGTTCCGGTTTCTCGTCCCTCAAAAAAGTCGCGCACTTCCTTCTCTTCTGCAGCTTCTCGTCCCTCGGACACACTGAGTCCGTCGACCCTCTCCCGTGTCTTCCTTCTCGCTAGCTACGTCTTTTTCTTGACTTCCTGTGCTCTTAAGCTCCTGCACACTCAGACACAAGACATCAAAACACAATATGACCTAACTCTAATCCGATTGACCACATCAAAATTACCTCGGGGTACTAACAATCTCTCCTTTTTGATGTATATCAACCCGAGTTAGAGTTAGGGGTAAAAAAATATAGAGGTATACTCTATCATTCTCCCCTTTCGGGGAAAAACAACATTAAAAATGTCTAACTTTTTCTAAGGGTAAAGAGAGTAGAAAAAAACTTTTACAAAATAATTTTCTAACGTTAAAAGAAACTTATTTTGTGTAGAACCATAGTTTTTGTAAGTTAAATTTTAAAATTAGAAATTTCTAAAATTTTTCTAAGTATTGAGAACAGAATACACAACAATTGAAAAGTTAAAATTTTCAAGGATAAGTTCTCAAGATTTTTTTTTAAAAATAAGGTTTTTGGTAATTAATTCATGAAAAATTTATGATTTATCAAAGAATTTTTAAAAAAAATATTTTTTAAATAGAATTTTAAGGGATCCATCACTATAAAAAAAATTAGGATTTGAATTTTGAAAAGAAGGATTGTTCAAAAAATATTTAAAATAGCTATGACAAATATTTAAAAAATAGTTTTATTAATATAAAAAATCATGATGATTTTTTTTTTCATTTTTCAGAATATAATGATAATTCTCTGAAAAAAAATTATTGAAATACATATCCAAATTATTTTAAGTTTTTAAATCATGAACTTTTAATCAAAAATTTCATAAAATAATAATTTTTTTAATCGAAGAAAAAGTTTTAAAAAATTAAGAAATTTTTCATTCTAAAAATAAAAAAAATTCAAAGATAAATATTGACAGTAAACATATGACCTTAATTTTGAAATTGAAATTCATATTTCTAAACATATAACATGCATAATCATTTTTAGACTAAGCTAGATCTAGGGACCCAAAATAAATTTTTACCTACTAGCTAACAAGAAATTTTTAGCTAACAAGAAATTTTTTGGGTACATATCTTTGTGACACTTTTCTAATTTGACTCTTATGATATTTTAGATACTAATTTAGACTTCTATAATTTTGTTAGGTATTTTGATTAACATATGCAAAGTTTCTTGATTTTTTAATTTGGTCTTTTAATTTTTCATTTTCATCTTTTAATTTATCATACATTTCTAGACGGAATGTATTTGCTAAGATTGTTTTTAATTCAAAATTTTCCTTTTTTTTCAAATTATTATTTTTTGTTTTTAGCTTACATAGCGATTTGATCATGGATTTAATGTCTGAATATAACTGGTTAGGGGTAGTAAATATACCTCACTTACCAGATTTGTTTTAAAGTTTGCTTCTTCCTCCTCATTGCAACTTTCTTCTAAGGAGCCTCCCCTTTATCTATGCTCTCCTCCTAGTGACTTACTATCAATGCAAGTCCTGCGTACTCCTCCAGATCTGATTCTGATGATGGCTCGTCCCACGTCGCCTTCAGGATTTTGTGCTTTGTTGAGGTTGGTCCTTTCTTGTTGTCCTTCTTCTTTAGTTTTGGGCAGCCATCCTTGATGCACCATCTTCATTGCAGTTATAGCATCTTACCTTCCTTGCTCTTCTTTTCTTTGCCTGCACTTGATTAAACTTATTAGTTTTAAAAATTTTCTTGAATTTCCTTACCATATATGTTGTTTCATCATCGTCGAAGGAGGTGTCGGCGTTTGATTCATCCTTCTTGACTTTTAGAGTAATATTATTTGATTTCTCTATTTCCTTGGAATCTATACAGCGAGACTCGTGAAGTTCAAAAGTTGAAAATAAGTTTTCAAGAGATGTAGTAAGCATCTACTAAGACTGACCACTCTTGAGTTCTTGGAAAAGAGTTAATGGTGTACCTTAAGGAGTCACGATTTGTTACATTTTCTCCGAAGTTGTTGAGCTGGGTGATCAGGTCTTTAATCCTTACATGGAGTTGGGCTACCTTTTCTCTCTTGTTCATCCGGAAGTTTGTCAGTTGGCTTCGGAGGATGGCCCACTTTGCTAGTTTTTCTTTCGAAGTAGCTTCGTGGAGCTCCAGGAATTTCTCCCAGAGAGATCTTTGGCGAAGTCGTAGCTTCCGATCCAGCTAACCTCCTGGGGCGGAAGAACACTGAGCAGATGAAACTCTGCTTTTCGATTAGTCACGAAGTCAGCTTTCTCCTTCTTCGTCCATGTGCACTCTTCTTTCTCGGCTCTGTGTTGATCCATAGGTGCTACAAAATCATATTTTATAATTAAGAGAATTTCGAAGTCAGTTTTAAAGAATACCTCCATGTGCTTCTTCCACATTGCGAAGTCTCCCTCAAATTTTGATGGATAGATGCTAGATTCGGCCATTTCTTTTGCTTTGGATGGCGGTTAGTCCTTCTGAAGTGAGCCTAGCTCTGATACCACTTGATAGGACCCGTGCGAACAACAAGAGGTGGTGAATTGCCCTTCAAAACGAAAATAGAACATTTCTTGATCTTTTGAAATAATAAGACACTTGTATAAAAAGATTTGATAAACTAATAAAAAGAAAGAGGCTACCGATTTTACTTGGTTACAACCGGGAAGGTTGTTAATCTAAGACTTTGAAGCACTGATCAAATTCTCCTTTCGTTGTAGGTAGAGAAACCTCTTACAAGCGTTGGAAGCACACAAAGTAGTAGAACACTTAAAGAAACTCATGTACAAATGATTTTGAACTACTAGGATCAGACTGTATTTATAGTCTTGATCAAGGCGTCTAGAAGGGTTCTAAGCGTCTGGACATGGATAAAATTTTATCCAAGTCTCAATGGATTGCGACACGTTGAGTTTTGATAAACTTTCTGTTCCAAGAGCCCGGAAGGGTTCCGGGATCTTGGACCGTTGTGATACGACCCCCGCTGGGGGAGGCTCCTTGGGGGCGCCCAAGTGATCCGGGCACCTGGACTTGGTCCAGGTGCCCCGACCAAGTCAACTTCCCAATTGACTTTTGGGTTTGGGCTCTTGCTCCGGTTCGACTTGCTTAGGTGATTTCGGTCATCCGGAATGGGATTCACCCGAACTCATTTTCCGGCCTTCTCAAGCAACCTTCTGCTCTGGTTTCTCGTCCCTCGGAAAAGTCGTACACTTCTTTCTCGTTCGCCTGAATTGATCCGATAAAAATATGATTTAGGTTGGAAGTTTTCAGATTTGGGTCGTATTCAAGTTGGAGGGTTTTAGGATTGGAGATCTTCAAGTCGAATTCAGGTTGATTCAGGTGAACTCGAATTAAAGTTTTAGTGGGTTTTTTTAAGATTAAATCAAATTTTATTTTAAAAATTAAGATGATTTTATGTATATTAATATGATCAATGTTAGTATAATAAAGGTAAAAATGAAGAATTATATAAAAATTAATTTTAAAAAATATTTATAATCGTATTATTTGGATCAAGTTCGGATTTAAGGTTCAGATAGTATTCAAATTTGAGTTGGATTGAGAGTTTTTATAAAAAAAAATTTCAATCCAACCTAAATCCAATTCAATGCACCGAAATTGACATTCCTAACACCGAGTGGACCATAAAGCCCCACAAAATTTACAATAATCTTCAAAGTCCTTTTCTTTTCGACTTTCCCAAATTCTATTAACTTCTTAATCAGAAATAATAAGTAAAAGTAGTAAAGTAGTAATTAGATTAGATTTTTTTTATATCTCTAAATGTGTTGGATAAAGTCTTAATTGAATTGAAATAAACGATCGAATGTATTTATTTCTAAATTTTTATTGGGTTAATTTTTTTTTGTTTTTTAACCATGAATATTTTGATTTATTTGGTTCGGTCTTAATTATAAAATTCAGAATTCAATTAATGGAGTAGTCAATTCCACAAATTAAGAATTCAGCAGTTACCTTTAAAAAGTTAATTTTTCTTATTTTTTTTTATCATAAAATTGTTTTTATTAATCACTATTATAACAAACAATTTTGATAAAACTGAAATAATTTTAATTGAATTGATAATGAATATTTTAAAATAACAGTATTTCGTTAATAGTAATTTTGATTAAGTTAGAATAATTTATTTAGTATGGCATAATTATAGCTGAAATAAAATATCTTTAGAATAAAATAAGTGTTATTTTAATATTTCTAAAATAAAATCTCTTTTCTTGATGATAATCAAATTATAAAATAATTAAAATAAAGGCGTTTTTTTAATTATCATATCCAATATTAAATCATCTTTTAAGATCCTTTTCAACTTCTGTCAAATCCTGATAGAGATCTTAAAGTGCATAATTAGTTGGTTGAGATTGATATGAAATAATTGAAACATTAAAAAAATTCAGTTCAAATTTCCTGAAAATTAGTTTGACATTTCTTACATAATAAACCATTTTCAAAGGAATCCAAATCCAATATATGAAATAAATTATTCTCACTAGCGTTTTCTAATTAAATAATAACTTTTGATGAATTAACGGATGCATTTGATCTGAGATTCCTGGTATTGTTCAAAAAAATTTTATAGAGTGGATAGATTATCCTTAAGATTAGTAGGGTAAGATAAATAACCGGTACCAACTAATTTTTAAAAAACTAAAAATAGAAAAAAAAAAATGGTTGATCTAACAATGTTGAGATGATGATAAGCCGAACGTGAGAGTTTTCTGATTTACTTAATAGCTGGGGAAAAATTTCTATTCCACTCGATGGTCTCTAAGATTAATCGTCGTAAGTTGATACATGGTACTAATCAAGAAAAATAAAAAATATATATTTTCTTGTATAGGACTGTAAATGAATCAAACATTCATAAATAAGTATGGTATTTGACTTAATAAGAGTTTATTTATGTTGGTTTAATATACACAATATCAATTAAATAAATAAATTTGAATAACTCGTTAAACTAAATAAACAAGGTAGAATACATATATATTCAGTTCGTTAATTTTCGTGAACAACGTTCGTAAACTATGTTTATTAATAAAACTCTTATCAATATGCTAAATAAATAAACGAGTAAGTTTGAATTATTAGACTCAATAACCAATCAAATAAGTAAAAATTTTGAAACAATCAAATGAGTTTGAATTGAGGGTTCGATAACATCTAAACAAGTCAAACTTAATTTGAGATGATCCGACGGTAAGAATGGGGGACCCCATTTAGCAGAGTCAACACCACGTGGAGGTCGAAAGGTAAAAGGCCAACCAGAAGCTTGGCCGAGCTGATTATGATGGTGATAACCGGCTGAATCTTCCGAGCGGAAGCGAAACACCCCGGCGGGGAGTCGGGGTTCCGACGCTTATGATGAACAGTATAGTAGAGCCGAGCGGATGGCCCGCTCGGCCGAAAGAATGAAACACTGCGAACAGTCCCGAGCACGCGACCAGGAAGCTCCCGAGCGGATCAGGAAGCTCCGACCGGTCGGACGTGAGGAAACCGCCGACCGATCGGACGCTCGGCATGGAGACAAGGACAGAAACATCCTCTGACAGCAGGTGATACGCAGGATCTTAAGGCATGGACTCACTGTCCCATCAATGACGTGCTCAGACTGTAGCAGTAAGGGGTCAGGCAAGCCCATCTGACAAGCCCATACTAAGGTATGGCACATAACACGTGTGCACCTCGGTATGAGTGCACATGCCTCTTCACAGCCCTATATAAGGGTCCTCACCCTTCGCTGGAGGTACGCTCTCTTGCATGTTGGAGCCTCATATCTACTGTCTGCTCGCCTGACTTGAGCGTCGGAGGACCGTCGCCGGGACACCCCTCCCGGCTCGGTTTTGTTGCAGGTTCGCCGGAGCACTCGAGGATCCAGCAGAGAGCGCCACGTGCCCAGCGTCCACTGACTCTTGGTTCGGACAGGATCAAATTGGCGCCGTCTGTGGGAACGCGCCTGTATCCGAGCGGAATAGATGGACGAGGCTGGATGACCTCACACCGTGATGCTCCCCCAAGAGAAACTCGACGCTCTAATGGGGGCAAGAGCAGCTAAGCTCGTGGAGCAACAGAGACAAAAGGCTCAAGCTGAGCGGATATCCGAGCGACCCAGGAGGACTGACCAGAGAAACATTAGAAATGGGAGTAAAATAAGGGTCCAATCGGCCCTCAGGTGGGAGCAACTCCTGCCCCGATATCGGTCCGACAAAGGGGTCTTCATCAGGCGAGGCAACTGGCCAATAAGTTTCGACAAGTATAACGTATGCTCCTCACTCCACGGGTATTCGGGAGTTGAGAAATTGGGTCATAGTCGTGCCGATCGATAGGTCAGTTCTTTCAATTACCTGTTGCTCAGATTGGTAGTTTAAGTAAGAACTCCCGTGCCGCTCGGCCGGGAGTGTATAAACCGAGCCAAGAGCTCGATGGGAAGACCACGTGCCGCTCGGCCGGGAGTGTATAAACCGAGCCAAGAGCTCGATGGGAAGACCACGTGCCGCTCGGCCGGGAGTGCATAAACCGAGCCAAAGGCTCGACGATTGAAGGCCCCGTGCCGTTCGGCCGGAGGTAAATTATCCGAGCCAAAGGTTCAACGATCGAAGGCCCCGAGCCATTCGGCCGGAGGTATATTGAACGAGCCACACGCTCGAAAATTCGGAGACCCCGAGCCGTTCGGCCGGAGGTATAATATCCGAGCCAAGCGCTCGACGAACGAAGGCCCCGAGCCGTTCGGCCGGAGGTATAATATCTGAGCCAAGCGCTCGACGAACGAAGGCCCCGAGCCGTTCGGCCGGAGGTATAATATCTGAGCCAAGCGCTCGACGAATGAAGGCCCCGAGCCGTTCGGCCGGAGGTATAATATCCAAGCCAAGCGCTCGACGATCGAAGACCCCGTGCCGTTCGGCCGGGCGTACGATACCCAATCATCGACACAAAAATCGAAGGCCACGTGCGGGAAGCAAAGTGGTGTAATATGGCGCTAATGCTGTATATTTTAAGCTGCGCCGAACGGAAGCGTTAAAATTAGCCTTAACGGCCGACGAGCACCGTCGTTAAACATCGAGAGCCGCGCCGACCGGCTATAAATAACCGCGCCGTCGAGCACCGACGTTAAACATCGAGAGACGAGCCGGCGTCTATAAATCCCCGAGCGGAAGACCGACGAGCACCGTCGTTAAACATCGAGAGCCGCGCCGACCGGCTATAAATAACCGCGCCGTCGAGCACCGACGTTAAACATCGAGAGACGAGCCGGCGTCTATAAATCCCCGAGCGGAAGATCGACGAGCACCGTCGTTAAACATCGAGAGCCGCGCCGACCGGCTATAAATAACCGCGCCGTCGAGCACCGACGTTAAACATCGAGAGACGAGCCGGCGTCTATAAATCCCCGAGCGGAAGATCGACGAGCACCGTCGTTAAACATCGAGAGCCGCGCCGACCGGCTATAAATAACCGCGCCGTCGAGCACCGACGTTAAACATCGAGAGACGAGCCGGCGTCTATAAATCCCCGAGCGGAAGATCGACGAGCACCGTCGTTAAACATCGAGAGCCGCGTCGACCGGCTATAAATAACCGCGCCGTCGAGCACCGACGTTAAACATCGAGAGACGAGCCGGCGTCTATAAATCCCCGAGCGGAAGATCGACGAGCACCGTCGTTAAACATCGAGAGCCGCGCCGACCGGCTATAAATAACCGCGCCGTCGAGCACCGACGTTAAACATCGAGAGACGAGCCGGTGTCTATAAATCCCCGAGCGGAAGATCGACGAGCACCGTCGTTAAAGATCGAGAGCCGCGCCGACCGGCTATAAATAACCGCGCCGTCGAGCACCGACGTTAAACATCGAGAGACGAGCCGGCGTCTATAAATCCCCGAGCGGAAGATCGACGAGCACCGTCGTTAAACATCGAGAGCGGTCCCCACCCGCTACCAACACGCGCCCCGTCCAGCACCGACGTTAAACATCGAGAGACGAGCGGTGTCTATAAAATCCGAGCGGAAGATCGACGAGCACCGTCGTTAAACATCGAGAGCCGCTACCGACCGGCTATAAATAACCGTCGAGCATCGACGTTAAACATCGAGAGACGAGCCGGTGTCTATAAATCCGCGGAGACGAGCACCGTCATTAAACATCGAGAGCCGCGCCGACCGGCTATAAATATCCGCGCCGTCGAGCTCCGACGTTAAATATCGAGAGACGAGCCGACGTTTATAAATACCGAGCGGAAAATCGACGTGCTCCGTCGTTAAAGATCGAGAGCCGCGCCGACCGGCTATAAATATCCGCGCCGACGAGCTCCGTCGTTAAAGATCGAGAGTCGCGCCGACCGGCTATAAATATCGAGCGGCTAAATTTGGCATGAGGGTCGAACGGCTCACGGGATGTCAGCAGCATCGATAAGGCGACGACCGCCCGCTCGGACACACAGTCCAGTCAGTCGGACTCACTGCCTCCTTCGACTAGACTTGAAGGGGAGGCAAGTGATCCGGCGGTAAGAATGGGGGACCCCATTTAGCAGAGTCAACACCACGTGGAGGTCGAAAGGTAAAAGGCCAACCAGAAGCTTGGCCGAGCTGATTATGATGGTGATAACCGGTTGAATCTTCCGAGCGGAAGCGATACACCCCGGCGGGGAGTCGGGGTTCCGACGCTTATGATGAACAGTATAGTAGAGCCGAGCGGATGGCCCGCTCAGCCGAAAGAATGAAACACTGCAAACAGTCCCGAGCAAGCGGATCAGGAAGCTCCGACCGGTCGGACGTGAGGAAACCGCCGACCGGTCGGACGCTCGGCATGGAGACAAGGACAGAAACATCCTCTGACAGCAGGTGATACGCAGGATCTTAAGGCATGGACTCACTGTCCCATCAATGACGTGCTCAGACTGTAGCAGTAAGGGGTCAGGCAAGCCCATCTGACAAGCCCATACTAAGGTATGACACATAACACGTGTGCACCTCGGTATGAATGCACATGCCTCTTCACAGCCCTATATAAGGGTCCTCACCCTTCGCTGGAGGTACGCTCTCTCGCATGTTGGAGCCTCATATCTACTGTCTGCTCGCCTGACTTGAGCGTCGGAGGACCGTCGCCGGGACACCCCTCCCGGCTCGGTTTTGTTGCAGGTTCGCCGGAGCACTCGAGGATCCAGCAGAGAGCGCCACGTGCCCAGCGTCCACTGACTCTTGGTTCGGACAGGATCATGAGAGTTAGATAATATCTAAATGAACCAAGTTCGAACCAAGCTCGAACCAAACTTGAATTGAGAGCTTGATAATATTTAAACAAATTAAACTCAAATCAAGTTTTAAACAAGCTCACGTTTATGAAAAATAAACCAAAACAATCATTTTAAAAATTTAATTCGTTTTAAACTCGATTAGGCTAGATTACCCTATCAAATATATCAAATAAATTTAAGTATTCAAAAATTTAACTCCGTTCGATAATCTTATAAAATAAATTTAAATATCCTAAAGATCAATTCGATTAGATTCTTTTGTGTCCTACTCATGTAATTGGAAGAATCAATTACTTTAATTTTTGTTGGGTTCTGTGTGAGCAAAAGACAATAATTAAATTATACTTTTATTCCTTAAAATCAAGAATTTTGTTGCTGTGTGAAACAAGACGCTCATTTCCAGCGCTGCCTTTTTGCTCTTCTCAACTTCAAACTCAAACTGTGTCTTACTCGACAGGAAGCGACAATTTAGTCAACGGGGGAAAAGAAAAAAAGGAAGGAAGGAAGCAAAAAAAAAAAAAAAAATAATAATAATAATAATAATAATATATAATATATATGAGCAAACAAAATTTAGAATTTTGATAACAGTGTTTCATTATTAATTTTTGATTGGTTTGATGCATGCTCGCTTTACCTACTCCGATTTCTCCAATTGAATGCTCTCCAAGAACAGGCTGAATTCCACGTGATTCCTCAAAAAAACCACTTCTGATTTTTATAATCCCAGTCATTGTTCTAGATTATTGAGCTTTTTGGCAGTTCGATGGCATGCGAGATCATGTTTGACTTCAAATGACCGATTTTGTATTATTGTGTTCTTTCTTCCTTGTTACAAAATCAATTTGTTTAATTTCCATGAAAAAGATGATTTTTTGTTTTCGCAGGATTTTGATGGAAAAGGAAGATAAATATTGGCGGAGTGATTTGGCATTGTAGGGTTTGGTGGAGGAGAGTGATGCGGAAGAAGCTTTGGAAATCATCAGAATCCTCTTCTTGTTTTGTAAAGCAGTAAGCACTGACCTTCGATTTCTTTTCCCCTCTTCTTTTCTTCTTCTCCTCGTTTTTTTTTTTACTGAAATTGGTTGAGTGGGGGGAACAGCGCACCATCAATGCGAGTTGACAGTGGAGTAATGGCGGCGACGGGAGTGGTGGCTTGCTTTTAATTTGTGGCAGAGAGGTTTGGTGGAGATGAACAAACACGGAGAGAGAAATTAAGAAGAGAGAGAGAGAGAGAGAGAGAGAAGGGGGTTTGATTTGAAGTGTGAGTTTTTTTTTTCCTTTCTGTTTTTGGATGGTTCGATGGCCAGAAGATGACGGCGTTTTCGATCTGTGCTTCTTCTTCTTCTTCTTCTTCTCGGGAGGGTTTTCGCTGTTATCTCTAGATCTGCTATCTTCGAGCGTCTTTAATGGAGATCTCTGAGATTGTTAGGGTTCCGGTGCTTGCAATGTGAAAGCTTTGTTCTTTCTCTGTCCTCACGGTTTGCCCTCTTTTGAAATTAGGGTTTGTGCGATGGTCTTCTAGGGAAGGGCGGCGGCTTGGATGAGTAGCATACATGCATCTCTCTCTATGGAAGCCGATTTCCCACTGCGCCGCCCTCATCCTCGGTGTTTCGGAGGGCGGCGGGCGGGCGCGGCGGCCTTCGGCGATCCGGAAGCTGCAGGAGAGCAAGCTCCGGGAGGCCCTGGAGGAGGCCTCGGAGGATGGGTCGCTGTCCAAGTCCCGCGTCATGGACGCCGACGACGGGTTCGGTAACCCCGACGAGGGTTCCATCAGCCGCTCGCGGTCGCTCGCCCGCCTTCGCGCCCAGCAGGAGTTCCTCCGCGCCACCGCCCTCGCCGCCGAGCGAGTCTTCCTCTCCGCCGAATCCATCCCCGCCCTGGACGAGGCCTTCGCCAAGTTCGTCACCATGTACCCGAAGTACCAGTCCTCCAGCCTCATCGACGGCCTCCGCCGCGACGAGTACTGCCACCTCGCCGACGCCGGCGCCCGGGTCTGCCTCGACTACTGCGGCTTCGGCTTGTTCTCCTACCTGCAGAGCTTCCAGGCCTGGGAGTCCTCCGCATTCAACCTCTCCGAGGTCACCGCCAACCTGAGCAACCATGCCCTGTACGGCGGCGCCGAGAAAGGCACGGCGGAGCACGACGTCAAGACCAAGATCATGGACTACCTCAACTTCCCTGACAACGAATACGGCCTGGTGCTCACCTTCAGCCGGGGCTCCGCCTTCAGATTGCTTGCCGAAACCTATCCGTTCCGCTCCAACAAGAAACTGCTGACAATGTTCGACCACGACAGCCAGTCGGTGAATTGGATGGTGCAGCGCGCGAGGGAGAAAGGAGCCAAGGTCCGTAGCGCCTCGTTCAAGTGGCCGACCCTCAAGCTCTGCTCCACTGAGCTGAGGAAGCAGATCTCCGGCAAGAGGCGTAGGAGGAAGGACTCTGCGGCGGGGCTCTTCGTGTTCCCGGCCCAGTCCAGAGTCACCGGAGCTAAATACTCGTACCAATGGATGGCCCTCGCGCAGCAGCACAGCTGGCATGTGCTGCTCGACGCCGGAGCACTGGGGCCAAAGGACATGGATTCTCTCGGCCTCTCCCTTTTCCGGCCGGACTTCATCATCACCTCCTTCTACCGGGTGTTTGGTTTTGATCCCACCGGCTTTGGCTGCCTCCTGATCAAGAAGTCTGTGCTGGCGAGCTTGCAAAACCAGAATGGCAGCACCGGCACCGGAATGGTGAGGATCGTTCCGGTGTTCCCTCAGTATTTGAGTGATTCCGTTGATGGCCTCGATGCTTTGGATGGAATCGAAGATGACACAGTCAATGGCCTAGCTGAATCTTCCATGTCGGATGCCCTGAAAGGAGCCCAATTACCTGCATTCTCTGGTGCATTTACATCTGCCCAGGTGAGGGATGCCATCGAGTCGGAGATGGACCACGACAATAGCTCCGACCGAGATGGGGCAAGCACAATCTTTGAGGAGAGCGAGAGCATTTCGGTTGGGGAGGTGATGAAGAGCCCGGTGTTTAGCGAAGATGATTCATCCGTCAACTCATTCTGGATCGATTTGGGTCAGAGTCCAGTTGCGACTGATCATACGGGGCTATCATACAAGGGAAAGTTAGGGTCTCCATTGCCGCCTTCATGGTTTGCTAGAAAGAAGAACATCGAGAAGGTGTCACCGAATTTCAGGTGCAGGGAATTGAGAAGCCCCCTTATCAATGATCATGTGCTGTCTTTCGATGCCGCTCTATTGTCGGTATCACAGGAGCAAGATCACACGGAGGAAGGTCCTGGGGGATCGTCGGAGATTTGGGCAAAGTATGCAGTCCCTGAACATGAGAATGAGATTGAGGAAGAACCTAAAGTTAAGGATGGCAAACTGAACCATGTCGAGGTGAATGAGAGTGCCATAAGAAGGGAAACAGAAGGAGAGTTTCGATTGTTGGGGAGGAGGGAAGGAAATACTAACCGATTTGCTAGTAGTAAATTCCTGGGCATACAAGAGACTGACCGAATCACAAGCATGGATCACAAGGTTTCCTTCAGCATGGAGGACAACCGAATTGCTGGAATAGGCTATGGTAATTTTGAATCTTGCGAAGTGTCTGGACGTGTACTTGGTGGTAGTGATGACGACGACAATGCTACTCGAGGCGATGAGGATGGCAGTGTTCAGGAGTCATGCAGATTGGAACCTGAGATCATTTGCAAAAACATCGATCATGTGAATACGATGGGCCTCAACAAAACAACACTGCGACTAAGGTATCTGATCAACTGGCTAGTGACATCATTACTGCAGTTACGGTTACCGGATTCAGCGGCAGGAAGTGGTGATTCTCTTGTTCAAATATATGGTCCGAAGATTAAGTATGAACGGGGTGCGGCCGTGGCATTCAACGTGAAGGATCACAATCGGGCAGTGATCAAGCCTGGAATTGTTCAAAAGCTAGCTGAGGAAAATGGTCTCTCTCTTGGCATTGGATTTCTCAGCCATATAAAGCTCTTGGACAATCAGAAACATTTACATGGCGAACTTCCAACTGATCCTGCCTTGTGTTATCCTGCAAACGGTGGCCATGAGAGCAAGAGCAAAAGTAAGAACAATGTCATTCGGGTGGAGGTTGTCACTGCTTCGCTAGGGTTCCTCACAAACTTTGAGGATGTGTACAAGCTGTGGGCATTTGTGGCCAAGTTTCTGGATTCTGCATTCCTCAAGAATGACAGATTATCAACCATTTCCGAGATTCCAGAAACATGAGACTGAAGCACAACCAGCAACCTCTTTTTGTAGCTCGATCGAAACATAAATCATCAAACCCTAAAGTCTGTTCGGGGTATTGTATCGGCAGAAAATTCATCCTGAACTCTTCCTGCCTCAAGGAACAACTGTGTGTGTGTTCCATCAAGTTGAATTGATTCATTCTTGGTCTTCTTTTGGAGGTACAAGTTTGATGTAGAGTTGAATTCAGCAATATATTTATCATCACAAAGTTCTGAATATCGTCTCTTTTAGATCTTGATTACGTTTGGAGTTCTTGTTGGATTATCTCGCTAATTTTCTGGATTTGTGTTAAATGTGGTAATCATTCTTTATTACATTCAATCTCTTCTACGATCTCCATCGACGATCGAAGGATGACTGAAAAATGTTAGTTAATTTTTTGATACGATAATGTCGTTTAGGTGTATTGATAATATAGTTCCAAGTTAAATTTTGTCTATGTTTTTAATGTATGCAAGTATACAAGGATTTGGCATGTTACAAATGGAGCTCGAGAAGCTTATTGACTCGACGGGTTCAAGTTAGGTTGACGGTCGTGAACAAGCGAAGAAGATTGGGAGAGAATTTGAGACAATTTAGCATTGAGTGTTGGACTCACACAATTAGGTTAGGAGTAGACTATCGCCTATATGCCCCAATCCAAGCTTGAGCTAGGTTAGGCCCATGGGCCACGACACCATCATATGACAAGGCCCACAATTAGAGTTTGGCCTAGCCCAATTTATCATGTTCGCGTCTAAGTCAAGTTGGGTTCATGACTTGAGCATGTCGTGTCTAGGTCAAGTTGGGTTCATGACTTGAGCGTGTCAAGCCGAGCCACAAACCTTAAAAGGGACCAATGTCGTCCCTACAATAAAAACAAATGGATCGTTCAAGGATCATGGATGGAGGATTGTACCTCTTCTCCCTTTTTTTTTTTTTTTCTCAACAAAAGTGGTAAGCTTTTGATAGAGCAAGCAAGGTGATTGAGGTGGGTGAAAACAAAAGGAGTGGGGCTTCAAATTAGGAGAAGGAGAAAAAGGGAAAAAGGCGGTGCAAAAAGTCGACAAGCTTTTTGAGCTCAATTATTGGCACACTACTCGTTCGTTCATTGACCCAACCATATTATCTCACACTATCAATTGTAAATATCTGAGTGCTCTTCTAATTTAACTTTTATTAACTATGTAAACATCCTAGATGTTGATCAAGGAGTGAGTAATTGATTAATAATTAAATTAAAATTAAATAAATTAATTATTCTTTGAACAAATTAAATCGGTCTAATTTTTTATAAAAACTGAACAAATAAAATTGGAGTTAGAAATAATTTTTTAATATATATATATATATAACAACATGAGTTGATTTTTAAATTTTAAAATAGAAACAAAATCGAATAAATTAAAATAATTAAGATTTTTTTTAAAAAAAATGAATTTCCGAATGGATTAAATTTGAGAAAATGTAAAAAAAAATCTTTATTTGATTGATTTGGGTTGACAATTTTGTGGAGTTTTGATGGAAAGAAGGAAGTTTATGATAAAGAGAAAAAGAAAGAAAGAGAGAGAGAGAGGAAAAGTTGAGAGGACAAGGGAAAAGTAAAAGGCGAAGGGTAAGGGAGGTGTAGTACATGAGAATGGCATTTGACCATGCAAATTAAAGCATGTAAAAGCTGCAATCTATGGCTAAAGTGCCATGTTTCTCTCCTATCTGTTTTTGTATAGATTCATTCAAAAAATTGACTAGGCAAATGATTTGGATTAGTTTTTTTTAAGTGTTAATGTATAGGTTTAGTCTATAATATGATGAAAAATAATATGATGGGTTAATATATAATTATGAAATATATATGCTAATATATAATCTAGAAACCAATATTAAAGTACGTATGGTTGCATGGCTCAATGTCATAACTCGAGAACTATTTTTAAAAAAAGTCAACTCCACTATTTTCAACTCCTCGAGAACTTCTTCCTCTAGTTTTCTTGACTCTTGAAAAAAATAATTATGCATAAGAAAATAAGGATTAATCCAACTAATCATGTACAT